>NW_012267218.1:9424321-9496758 GCF_000151885.1 Dipodomys ordii | reverse complement strand
GCCCAGGTCCAGAGTTCAGGCCCCACGACCGGACCCAAAAAAAAAAAAAAAAGAAGGGAGGCCGGTGTGCTGTGTGGTTTTAAGGAATGCAGAGCGCTGCTCTGGTTCAAGAGGCAGAGGCGACCGGGAGTAGACATGAGTGTGGGATGTGCATTCCCTGACCCGGTCCCCAGCTCTCCATCTGTACAAATGGCTGCTGTGGGGCCCACAGGACCCGACTCTCCTGGTGTGGCTGTCGACATTCTCAGTGGTTCCATAGCCCACATTCTTCCCACCAGGCAGCGGGGGTAACCGCTGCGTTAAAGCAGAGAAAAGCCTGGGAAGACTCCTGCGGCACGGAGGAGTGGCGGGAGGCACCTGCCCGCATCTCCTTGGAGTCTCCTCCTTCCTGTGTCTTCCCATCCCAGACCTAGGGGGAAAGCACCCTGAAGAAAGGTCAGCTATCACACCGCTGAATATCATGTGTATATATCATGTATATATGTATATATATATATGTACGTGTGTGTTATAACATGTATATACACACACGATAATACATCTGCACATGTATATACACACATGTATATCATGGGTGTATATATGTGTATATACTGTATGTTATATGTATGTTTTGTTATATATGCATGCTGTGTGTTAGAACATGTGTATAGTGTATGTTACATGTGTATATACAATATGCTATATATGTGTATATATAATACATGCACAGATTCTGTATGCACACACACACACATACACCACACACATATTCAGAGCCAGGTTCTCTGGCGCTGAAGACAGACAAGCATTGTCCTACCTCTCCCAGCTCTGCCTCGGGGAAATCAGAGCCGTCATGAGGCCTCAGTGTTCTCCTCTGTTCGATGGGGACTGCAGTCCCTGCCCCACAGATACTGTGTCTCCTGTATACAAGGTGCTTGGCACTGTGCCTAGCACTGTTGGGGTGTGCGCGGGTACTTGGGGTGCTCCAGGGACCAGGTGAGGCTCTTCTTGCTTTTATTCAATCCCCCCACAGACCTGTCTTTAGAAAGGTGGTGGAGGCCGCAGAGGCATGAGGATTCAGCTTGTCATCACTTGTCAGGGCGGGGACTGGAACCCAGACAGGGGCAGCCCACTTGGCCCCACTGTAAATGAAGGGAGGGATGGCTCCTCTAAATCCATACTGCAGAAGTGGGAGGGAGGTGCAGCTGGGGGAAGCGTCTGGGACTCCCACAGGACCTGTCTTGGGCACTCTGCCCTCCAGTGGCAGACATTGGAAGTGCAACTGAGGCAGTGGAGGTTCTTGGTTGGCTGAAGAGACTCCCTGGTCAGAAGACTCATCAGAAGGTCCCTTTGCTCAGAAATAACAGGGAGGCCATTGGCTGTGACCTCTCAGCTTTGTTCCTCCTCCTCCCTGCCGGTGGCCCTGCTGGCCCATTTGAATACAGCAGTTTCCCCTTCTGGACACCTGCCATACATGTGGCCTCAGTCAGCCTCAGCCATCTTGGTAGCCAGCAGTGTTCCTGTCACTTTCATGTAGAGAGACTCCAGGTGAGAATGTGCCACGTGCCTGTCCCCTCCCCCGCACTGTGCCCTTTCACCTCATGTTGGGTACCTTCCTGCACAGACCCTGGAGGTGCCAAGCAAAATAACATTCAGATGTGAGATTGAGAGCTAGCACCAATGGAAAACAAAACTTCCAGGTGTTTAAGAACATTGCATATGCGGTTCCGCCTCCTGAAACACATGCCCTTCCTCTCTTTCCCATGGTGCACACCCGCGTGGCTGTAAGGTACACACTCAACTCCCCTCCCAGAACATTGCCTGCTGGTGCACCTGGCAAAATGTGCCTCTTCTCTGCTACCACTACATCTGGCCACCCTTCCCCATAGGCCCAGCTGGAGCACAGCCCTTCCTGTCCTCCCTGGCAATATCCAGAATTTGCCAAGGGCAGAGAGAGCTTGTGTCAGCCCTCTGTGTAGGTGACTTACTCAAGCAAGATGACAGACACAGAATAGGCCTAACGGTTTATGGGTGGATGGATGAGTGAATGGATGGGAGGATGGGTAGATGAATGGAATGGTGGGTGAATGAATGGATGGATGGATGGATGGATGAGTGGATGGGTAGATGAGTGGATGGATGGGGTGGATGCATGGACTGATAGATGAATTGTTGGATGGATGGGTGGATGGTGGATGGGTGCATAGATGTGGGGGAGGGTAGATGAGTGGAGGGGTGGAGATGGATGGATGGATGGGTAGATGAGTGGATGGATGGGTGGGTGGATGATTGAATGGGTGGGTGGATGGACAGGCAAACAGCAGGATGGGTGAACTGCTGAACTGATGTATAAATTAATGGATGGGACAAAAAATGAGAGAGGTTTCCTAGTCAGCTATCTTTGTCGTCCCTGTCATCAGCCCCCCATCGCCCCCCCCGGCCATGCGTGTGTGACCTGTAGGTGCAGCTGCCCTTCTTTCTTGGCTCCTGAATTTCTTTGGTCTTGACTGCCCGTGTGACCCTGAGCCATGCCTGGCAGGAAAGTCCGTCATGAGCAGAGAACAGCAAGGCTTTGGAACGTGAGCCCAAGTCAGTGTGGAGCAAGCTACTTAATGACTGGCCTGAGTTAGACGAGACAGGAGCTGGGGAAACGCGGAGTGAATGAGGTTTTGATCTCTGCTCTGGCATCTCGAGATTTTCTGTCTCAACCAGTGGGTTTCCCCCAGCTGCAGCATGGAATGCTCTCCGTCTACCATGCTTCAGAAAAGCCTGCCGGTGGTGTTAGGGGTGAAGTATCTGGAAATTTTCAGCCCAGAGGGGAAGTGACAGGCTTCTCGGCAGAGGTTTTAGCCTCTGAATCACACTTGTGATTCAGTGCTACTCAGGGAGAGCTAATGGAAGGGGTTTAAGGTCCACTCTGACTTCTAGAAACATGGTCAGCCTGTGAGGGTGGCTGCTCTCTGTCTAGTGGTAGCCTATAATCCTAGCTCTTCTAGAGGATTGAGTTTTGAGGTCAACCTCGACAGGAAAGTCTTATCTTCAATGAACCAGCCAAAAGCTGTGGTTCAGGTGGTAGAGCATCCGCTTTGAATGGAAAAAGCTAAAGGACAGAGCCCAGGCCTTGAGTTCAAGGCCCAGTACCAGCACCAAAAAAAAAGAGTTAATTGATAAGAGATTAGCCACCATGCAGGTGGTAATAGATGAGGTGAAAGACAGAGCTTGGGGCTCAAGCAAGGGGCAGTAAGTTGAGAGCCCCCAGGGGTCAATCCTGGATGGCTCCATGGAGGTGGCATCCTAGGTAGGTCGTGGAAGATATTCATTCTTGAACTAGTCTTGTTGGTTATAAAGGGACTTGGCAAAGATGGGAGGGGTCTGCTTCTTCCTCTCTTCCTGTCACCCCCTCACTCTGTTTCTTCAAGGCCTGGCTGTCATTAGCTAGGAGATGAGACCCCTAACCCCTGTCTTCTCAAAGGTCACTGAGTTCCACAGGCAGTGGCAGGGAGTCCGCTCTGATGCCCGGCCCCTTGTGCCCATGAGGGTCTCCACTCAGACTGCAGTCCTGCAGCCCCACTCCGGCCTGCCTCTGCCCGTCCTAAGATTTTGTTTTTTGCTTTTTGGTGGTGTGGTGCTAGGGTTTGAACTCAGGGTGTATGTTCACTAGGCAGGTGCTCTACTGTGTGAACCATGCCTCCAGCCTTCCCATTGTGCTTTCTGAGCCTGTGGTTTTGACATCCCCCCCCCCCGGCACACACATACACAAAAAGGCCCAACTGAGCTTGCTAGACAGGAGGGAATATGATTGATCTACAGAATAAAGTGAAGGAGGCAAGAAAGAGAATAATGTGGGCTGGGAAGGTGGCTCAGTGGTAGAGTGCTTGCCTTGCATATATGAAGCCCTGAGTTTGATTCCTCAGCACGGCATAAGCAGAAAAAGCTGGAAGTGGTGCTGTGGCTCAAGTGGTAGGGTGCTAAACTTGAGCTGAAGAGCTGAGGGACAGCGCCCAGGCCCAGAGTTCAGGCCCCATGTCTTACAAAAAGTCAAGCTGGAGGCATGGCTCAAGCAGTAAAGCACCAATGGTGAATTGGAAAAACCAGTTCACAGCCCCCAAAGTCCCCCAAAACTCTCGTATAGAAAATTGGATAGGGACGGCTAGGGCCTAGGAGGAAGGGAAACGGGGGTGGGGGGATTCAGTGTTTGATGGGGTCAGAGGGCAATTTCAATGTATTCACAACTTCAATGTAAGGTTAAGGTGATAACTCAGATAGATAGATAGATAGATAGATAGATAGATAGATAGATAGATAGATAGATAGATAGATTTCACAATTAATCGGTAATGATATCCAGCAGTTTGAAATGGATAGCCGCCTCCCCCAGCCTCCATTTCCTTCCGTCTCTTAGGACGGGCAGAGGCAGGCCGGAGTGGGGCTGCAGGACTGCAGTCTGAGTGGAGACCCTCATGGGCACAAGGGGCCGGGCATCAGAGCGGACTCCCTGCCACTGCCTGTGGAACTCAGTGACCTTTGAGAACACCCCCTAGGCAGGACCCAACATTCCTGCTGGGCAGCAGCTTTGCTGGAATCTGAGTCCCTAACCACTGCTCATCCCTGAATCCACTTCTGGGCAGATGCTGCCAGCCATGGGACACCCTCTTACTGCCCCCCCGGCCCTGCCCTGGCCAGCCCAGCCCTGGGCCCCCCCCCGCCTTCCCCCCCCCGCCCCCAGGACTTGCAACCTCTCCTGGTGGCTTTGCCCTCTCCCTTTCCTGTCCCCAGTAGGTCCTGCCTAGGGGGTCCTATAGAAAGGGAGACTGAGCTCTGGGAATGAAGGGGACAATGACACAGCCCACACCACTAGGCTTCTGTGCCAAGCAGGAGCCTTCCCCCCCACACACACACTAGAACTCGAACCGTGGCCTCCTCCCTTCACTCCCTTCCCCCCAGTCTCAGGGCACCTCCGCCTCATTAGCAGCTCTCATTTCCTGTGTCTTCCCTGGGCTCCGAAACTTCTCTCAAATCTTCTGTCACCCCAGAGTCATGCCTTCCTGCCAACCCAAACCCCCAGGCTTCCTCTTCTAGTTGTTTTCCTCCCTTCTCCCTCAGTTTCAGAGCTTGTGCCTCTTTGCTTGTTGGTCTGATGCCAGCCAGTCCCTTGGCAGAGCAGGGTGTCTCGCTTCCCAAAAGCCCTATCACATCTCCCAGGCTGCCTGCCACCCGAGGCCTGTAGTGCCCCAGCCTGGGTCTCCGCTGCAGTGCCCAGGTGCTGGGCATCAGCTGTGCTGGCCCAGATGCTCTCCCCACCTCTTGCCCAGCCAGGGCTGCTGCTTCCTGCCCAGTCACGAATAGACAGCAGCCACATCATCACGCTCACCTGCCCCCTGCCGCTGCAAGTGTCCCCAGCCAGAGGGGGCTCCGCTGCTGTCTATCCGTGGCTGGGCAGGAAGCAGCATGCTGCTCTGTGTCCTGCCCCTGTCTTCTCAGCCTCTCCTAAGGGTGTTTCCTGTCACTCAGTCACCCAGCAGCTTTTAGCCAGAGTGGCATTGGATAGGGGATGCAGCCAGCATAGCAGGCCCTCATCTTGCAGTGTCTTTGCCCAATAACCACACCCACCTTCTACCTGTCAATCAGTGACCCAAGCTTCTGCGTTCTTGTGGCTCGGTCTCCTCCTGGGCTCTCACTCAGGTCGCTAGGCCAGGAAAGACATCTGTTGTCTGACTTCTTGGATCTGGATTGCACATGTCCTGGCACTGGTGAGAGCCAGCCAGTAGCCCCACAGTGTGAAGGGGCCTGGAGATGCACCTGACTCAACAGAACTGGTGAGCTGCAGAAGGTGTTGGAGGGCAGCTGGCTGGGTCTGCTGCCTATGGGGATGGAGTATGTATTAGGGAATGGAAGACACACTCCCCATTCCCACCGGCCCTCCCCAAACCCAAGCCTTCTTCCATCCAGCTGGATCTGCCCAGTGTGTGTCCTGTCCTAGCCCTCGTGGCACTCCAGCAGCTGGGATCTCATGGGTGACTGGGAACTACCCTGAACACCGGCTTACCTAGATTCTGTCTTGATGCATGCTGCATCACCCTGGAAGGTGACCCCCATGGAGAGAGACCCTTGGGCCCGCTCACCACCCTCTACATCCTCGGCCCCAAGTGCCTAAACTCATATATTGAACATGGCAGTTGGAGTTGATGGTTGTGGCATCCTTGGAGCCCCTGGTGCCCCATGAGCTCTTCCACGGGAGACCTGGCTGCTCTCCCTTTCTTGGCTTTTAGAGCACACATTGTAAGAAGCCACTTTCATCTGCATCTTGTGGAACTTTCCCACAGCTGCCGTGCTCAGGTAGTGTGTGGGTGCAGTGAGCAGCCCCACTGGGCTCCCAGGGTCCTCTGCCAGTCGGGGGTGTGCCCAGCAGAGCATTCAGATGACAGCACCCCCAGCGCCACGCGGGACTGTGGCAGCGTGAGACCACGTGGGGACTCAGCCGACCCCAGCTCTGTGTTCTCAGCCACCTGCTCTGTCCCCCAGCACCCCGGCCATGGAACGCCACCCAGCAGGCTTTCCTTCCCCTTCCTGGCCCCTTGCTGATTGTACTACCCCGTCTTGCAGTGTCTTGGACTCGGAGGTCAGGGGCTAGGTGGTGAGAAGCAGGCTGGGTGATTAATATCTCATTGGAAGCAGAAAGTGGGCTTTTGTTTCTTTGGGGCCCTGGATTTTGCCAGTGTGGATTTATCCAAGGGCACCCGCGAAGCCCGTCAGTTACGTTGCCAGGGGTTGAGTCCCAATTGCTGCATTCTGGGGCTGTTTTGATCAGAACACCTAGGCTTACATATTGGGTTGATGGCTCCCCGTCCCTGAGTTGTGCTCCTTTGTCAGTGTTCATGGCTGTTGGACAGGTTTGCTGACAGCTAGTGTCTCCTTCTAGAATCTTTGAGGGCCTTGGACTAAATGGAAGACAAGCACCCACCTATGTGCATTGCTGCAATCTGGATAGTGATGTTTCCCCTATGTTGAAGCTTGGGAGAGCCTTCGGGCAGTGAGGGGCCGGCTGCCTGAGACACACAGCAGCCTGTGTGTCCCTCTGTCCTGTGCGGACAGGTGGGGGCATCGTGAGGAAACAAGCCCTCAGTGGACCCTGATTTGACTTCTTGATCTTGGCCTTCTCAGAACCGTGCGCAGTCCACGTCTATTGTCTGTAAGGTACCCGGTATAAGGCATTTTGTTACGGCAGCCTGAACAGATGAAGGCCTTCTTGGTGCTGGAGCAGCGAGGCCTCCTTAGGTGACTGGAAGGAGGTAATGAAGGGCAGGGAGGGGAAATGATTGCCTTGTCCATCATGAACGAAACCCAAACTGGCACTGGGCAGCATCTTTTCTAGAAGTTTCTACAGAACAGTGGCTGCCTTGAAGTTGAAGCTTCTGTTAACTGCCTTTCTGGTTACTGGCTGTGTCCTGCAGCATGGAGGGCAGAGGGGTGGGTGCTGCTATCCGGAAGGGGCCCGGCCACATGGCCACAGAGGTAGCCACGGGGTCTGTTTCTGCCAGGACGATGAGCTCTTAATAGAAACAGTGTTGTGATCTCCAACCTTACCTTCTCCTGAATTCTCACGGTTTGTGCTTGTTACCTTCTCTCTTGATAAAAGAGAATGCTGTTTTGGCTTGGGGAAAATGGCTTCCACTTGTGTTTTTTTAAAATATCAAAGAAGGGCTGGGAATGGCTTAGTGGGAAGTGCCTAGCATACATGAAGGCTCAGTACCACATAAACAGAAAAGGCCAGACGTGGCGCTGTGGCTCAAGTGGCAGAGCGCTAGCCTTGAGCACAGAGAGGCTCAGACACAGAGCCCAGGCCCTGAGTTCAAGCCCCAGGACTGGAAAAAAAATAAAGAGAAAAAAATATATATCAAAGAAGATGCAGGTACCTGCCAGCAGTCACAGTAATCCAGAAAGGAAACTGTGGTTGTTGTAGTATGGTTGTTTTTACTTAATCCTACATAAGATTTGATTCAAAACAACCATAAAGGACCAGAGGGTGTTATTTCCACAGAAATTCTGATGCTTTCTTCTAAGAACTTTTAAACTAGGATAAACCCTAAACACCTTCGTAACATACCCACCCTGCAGAATGTCAGCAACGCTGCTAAGCCACGATCAACCATTCCTGGGTAGTCAGTAGGGGAGAATGAGTCACATTCTATCAGCCCAGGTTCTCCTGCATCCAGGCACAGCTCCCAGCCCCCTCCAGCCCAAGCAAGAAAAGATCCCAGGGAAGAGAGAGTGAGACGGTAGGCCCCGGATGCTGGAGCAGAATGTCACTGGTGGTGTCACAGGGAAGGAGGGGGACATAGAATACACAGAGGATGAAGTCGGTGGAAAAGAATCTGCATGGTGGGGAACGGATATAGAGCTTGGAACTCGACCCCGGGTAGATTTGCATCTTGTCCCCCTAATCTTTAGAAGTGGTCGAACGTTTCACAGGACTTTTGCAGCCAGCTACTTCTGCCTGGCCAGGCTGGAGGTCAGGCATCTAGAGTTATGAAGTAGTCTTGGCTGTACTGACTACACCACTGAGCATGTGCAGAAGCTGAGTTCCTCCAACCCCACTACGGGAACCCTACTGTGTTTGCAGGTCGCTGTAGATCAGTGACTCTCAGAGCTGAGGCTGAGGCTTGACTAAGAAGAGCCTTGTGGGACCTCCTAATAGACCACAGCTGATCAAAAAAGAAAATAATAATAATAATAATCCTGATAGTACTTGTGAGCAAATGATGAGCCCAGACCTCGCTCCAAAAGCTTCAATTGCAGAAATAATTAAGGGTTGCTCGCTACCTGAGCAAGCCATTAAGGGTTGCTTTTCTAAGACATTTTATTTGTTAACTAAAATTAGCACGCTTCTAAGGCGGGGGGGGGGGGGCTCTTGTGAAGGGATTCCACTTCCGTTGGCGATATTGCCCAGCTCTGTCTGCCCACTTGCAGGTACAGAGACCTCTCAAAGTGTTTTTGTTTTTTTAATTGCTCTTATTTTTCTTGTAAAAATGAAGATTACATTAGCTTTATTGCTGGTTTCCGGTGGTTGTTTGCATCTCCTCTTGGAGTGAAATTTGCCATAGTTGCATAATTTGGTTTGTCATTGGCTGGAAATGAGACTGAGTCTTGGACATATTTTCATTTGAATAAGCCACACTCCCACCCTGCCCCTACCTCATGTCTATCGCCAGTCCTTCGTCCCCTGGGAGATGGAACCACCAGCGGAGGCGGGGAGACCCTAGGGGCGTGTGTTTCTCCTTCATGGAGACACAACTGAAAAAAAGAAAAGAAGGAATGTGTACTCCCCACCGAAGATGAGGGGGTCAGAATCCACACAAACAAGGAATAGAGACCCATGTAGGGGTGTAACTCTGTGTATCATCCTGCAACAGTTTAAAAATGCAGGTACAGGATTGGAAGGCATCGTAAGCTGCATAGAAATGGCACGGCAAATCCCCTCCCCCCTTGGTATACCTAATGTGTACTCATAAAAATTATGCACTACAGCAGCTCCCCTGTACCAGCTCTCTCCCCAACAGCCTCTGCTCTGCATCTGGGATTGAATAGGTTTTCCACCCAGTGTGCACAATTTAACAGTGTACATTTTCATGTACCTCTTCTTTCCTGTGTCTGACTCATATTCTGAATGTGTGTGTGTGTGTGTGTGTGTGTGTGTGTGTGTGAGTGTGAACTGAGGTTTGAACTCAGGGCCTGGGTGTTGTTGCCCCTTAGTTTTGTTTTTGTTTTTCTCAAGGATGGCACTCTGGCACCTGAGCCACACCTCCCCTGCTGGCTTTTCACTGGTTAGTTGGAGAAAAGAACTTCACAGGTTAGCTTGATGGGCTGGCTTTGAGCCATGATCCCCCACATCTCAGCCTCCTGAGTAGTTAGAGGACTTCAGGTGTGAGCCACCCAGGCTTCTATGGCTTCCCGCAGCAGACATGCCTCAGCATGCCATGCCTCCTTCCTGAGATTTGCTATGGAATCCCATGTCTCGCCTGGACGCTGCTGCCCAGAGACTCTAGTCTGGCCACGCATTGGGTTTCTGCCTTTGAGTGTTTTATTTGAGTCTGGGAAGAAACCGCAAGGTACAAAGTATTTGTGTGTGTATGTGTGTTTTCTGCTTTAGCTCTGGGTTTTGACTGCTTATCCAGTCTTGATATAAAAGAGTGCTGGGCAAAAGGGAGAGAAAGCACCTCCCTTCGCCATGGTAATTCACACATTTGGTTCTCAGCTGCTCTGACGGTGAAGGGTGGTGTGAAATCTATCACAGTGGATAACCCAAGATTTGCATTTGGAACGCAGAGGTGTCTGTTCTCAGACTCCCACAGAACATGAGCCGCCTTCTGCGCCCAGCGCCTGCTGCTCCTGCCTGGCTCCTGGCCGGGCAGGCAGCCTGGGGAGGAGGCCCTGAGTCACCAGGCAGAGCAGCCATCTGTGACCGATTGAACGATCACGGCCTGGAGTTATTTGGGTTTCTGGCTTTGGCTTGAAATGAATCTGTAATAAGCCAGGCGCAGCTCCCTTCGCTCTCAACCCAGTGCTCTGTCCCCTGCTGGGAGAGGAGCAATGGCCAAAACTCCCAGAGGTGGGATGCCCGAAGAGGGAGGGGGGAACTGGTGGAAGTATTCTTTTTTCTTTTTACTTTTTTTTAACATGTGTGTGTGTATGTGTGTGGTGTTGGGGATCAAACCTAGGGCCCTAGGGTGCTAAACCTATGCTCTCTCACTGAGCTATACCCCTAGTTCCCAAGGGACATTGATTGATTGATTGATTGATTGATTGATTGATGGATGGGATCTTGCTGTGTTGTCCGGGCTGGCTTTGAACTCCTGGGCTCCTGTGACCCTCCTGAATCATCAGCTTTGGCAGAATTGCTGGGCAAGTGTTATGTTTTAGAAAGGATGAATTCTATTTCTGAAAGGTTTGTTTGAGGCATTCTAGCGTTTAATAAGGGGAAGTAAAAAGCCACTTAACAGGGGCTGTCCACACTACTTTTCCCACTACTTTTCCCACCCGAAACATAGAAGCGAATGCCGTAGTGCTATTCAGGGCCCCTGGAATGTATGAGGTCTGGCTCCAAATCAGGTGAGCCAGGTGCCCAGCTTGACTCCTCACAGTGTCCTCATGGGGAACAAGCCACGAAACCAAAATGAAGCTCTGTCTGCCAGCCTCTGCGCAGCCATGTCATTCCCTGTCCCAGGCTACGGCTTCCTGGCCCAGGGGGCTGGGTAGCGGGGGCCAGGGCCTCTGTGGGCATCACCTTGGGGCGTGCATAGACCTTGTTTGTGTTGTTGAGATATTCCCGCAGTAGGAATGTTCTCCAGAGACGCAGAACCGGGAGATGGGGTATATCTATTTTTGATCACCTTTTGGGTCACAGAAGCTGGGCAAATTCGACTGACCATCTGCAGGCTGGAGAGCCGGGAAGCCAGCAGCGGCTCCGTCAGGGAGGAGAAGAGTCCTCCAGACCCCTGCAGCAGTTCCGGGTCAGGATGCAGGCTCCAGAGCCTTCCACAGGCCAGAGGAGCAAGTCCCCGAGGCCACAAGTGGAAGAGCCCGAAACAAGAGCAGCAGCAACCAAAAATGATGACGAGGGAAGAGGCTCTCCCTGTCCCGTGGGGCCCAGCACACTTGGAGGCCCCCCCCCCCCCCGCATCGTGGAAGCCATGCACCCGGAAGTATGCTTTACCACTTCCTGGCGACCTCTCACTGCAGCCGAGTTGACACCTGCCACCGGTCGGGCGGCACACACAATGGGTGGGAGTTGGAGCTCTGGGCGGGCTTCTGAGGACCGGCCTGGCACAGCGTCCAGGGGCCAAGAGGAGGCGAGGCTGGCAGCTGAGCTCCGCTGGAGACTGGGCCCCTGAGATCCATGGGGGGGGTAAAGGGGGGGGTGATAGGTTGGGTGGGAAGGAATTAGACAGAACACAAGATGGGCCCAGGGTAGCTCAGCGGAAGAACACTTCACTATGATGAGTTGGATCCTTAGCAAATGGAAGAACAAATCAGGCCTTCAAGGCCCAGAGTCTTTCAGGTTCTAAGCAAAGGACTGTTAGCCTCAGCCCTTTGCTTTGCCTGGGCCCCTCCAGCCTGGGACCCTTCCTAACCCGCCTCCCTGATGCCCTGTTACCAGGGCCGTGGGATGCAGAGAAGGGGGAGATTGGTTGCACACACACATGCAAACATGCACGCGGACACCCGCACACACGCAGCCTGTGTTACATTGTAACGAGGTGCCAGCTTCAAGGCCAGGGAGCTGTGGATACAAATCTCCCACTATGAGATGATGATCCTGCACGCTGCTTCTGGGATGGGGGGTGGGGCAGGGGGGTGGATTCTAGCAAGATTTAGGATCTTAATTAACCATCTTAACAGCTGAGTCCTGTGGAGGCTCGTTAGATGACATTTAAATGCCAGCGTGCTCAGGCAGCATGGGAGAGCCCTGTTATGCTATTCAGGCCTCCAGTGATCTTAGCACGTGCTGTCAGTGGGGTGTAGAATTCTCTAGATCCAGGTTTTCCAGAAAAGAACATGTTGTTCATTTCACGCACACTGAGTTCCACATGTCGCCCCATGAGGTCTAAACCACGGGTCCCCTGGCTCAGGCCGCGTAGCCTCTCCCTCCCCTCTACAGGATGGGTGTGTGTGTGTGTAAAGTTTTCCAATCTGGCCTCAGAGACACAAACAGGGCAGGTGCACAGCTCCCGAGCCCGGGGTTCTGCTTCTTCTATCTGAAAGGAAGTTGAAAAAGAGAGTCGAGTTCTCATGAAATATGGGTAGGAAACAACTTCCTGTACTTTCCATATGTCTGGCGTTACCTCAGGAAGAAAGCAATGAATATTTCATGGCACCCACTTTTAAATTAAACAGTGCCCCATGCTTTGATTTAAAACTGCCTCCTCGCTGGTCAAATGTGGGAGCATCTTCGGTTTCTGCAATCCGGTTGGCGATTTATGTCAGCGATTTATGGAGCTGGAACCTGGCTGGTTTGGCAGTAAGACCAGCGTGAGTTGAGGGTGGTTTTTCCCCCTCCTTTTTATTTTTATCAGATATACAATTAAGACAATCGTGATGGAATTTACTCATTGCAAAGAGATGAGAGTTGAAAATAGCTTGAAGAAAAGCTTTCAAGTAGAGGAATGTGCTGGGCACTGGTGGCTCACACCTGTAATCTTCGCTACTCAGGAGACTGCGATCTAAGCACCGTGGTTCAAAGCCAGCTGAGGAAGCAAAGTCCACCACCTTTAACGTTGACCCTCCCCGGCAAATTCAGCAGGAGCACGTCTCTACGAGACTATAGGCATGGGTTCTGCCCAGCCAAGCTGAAGGAAACCCCAGCACTGCGTCTCCTGCTCCCCTTGTCTTTCCTCCTTTGCTTGCTGACGTGTTTGCTCTAACTTTGCAAATGCAAGTTGGAGCTTCGTTAACTGTGCTCTCGATGGCCACCAACTGGAAAGCACAGATTGTGTTCTGAGTCCAGTGAGCAGCCAGTGTGTACGGCTGTGTAGGTTGGGTGCTGCACACCCCAAGAGGATGCTATGCAGCGTATAGACCTGCCTGGCTCGTCTGTCTGTGAAAAGCCAGCAGATGGGAGCCGGATGTCTTAAAGAAAAGGTTTTCTAATTCCAGGGACTCTTGCGCTCATAGAGCCTACGTGTACAGACAAAGAACTTAAGTACAGGGCAGAGTGACAGTGGCTAAGGCATAGCTGCCTTCCAAGCACAGAGGAATGTACTAGAAGATACCACAGTGTGCCTTAAGAGTCCAGAAGGGCTTTGAAAGGGGCTTTAGAAGTCTATTCTTCCTCAGCAGAGCTACACAATAGCAAAAGGCTGTAACTGCCTGAGTTCAAATCCTGACTGTGCTTCATACTGTGTGGCCTTGCGCAAGTTGCTTTGCCTCTCTGTGGTCTATCCAAGCTTCTGCTATTTGAGCAATCCCCAATTGTATGTGTGTATCCAGCAAGGCAAGAAGTTGTATAGGAAGGGTAGCAATGTCCTTAATCCTGCCCATGCTGACGTGTTTCCTGAGGAGGGGTCCCATGAAGCGGTGTGCGCGCTTGGGCCATAATCGTTGAGCGCGGCCCCATTTTCTGGCTTTGTTTCGGGGGACATTTATCAGCTTGCTCTGATCTCAAGGCTCAAGGGTGAAGCCAGACGGTGTTGGTGTTTGCAAGACAAGTAGGCCTACATCAAAGCAAGGTGGCCAGGGCCAGGCCAGCTGTGTGCCAGTAGTCTTTAAATGAGCCATTGGAGCCGGGACAGAGACAGCCCCTCGCTACTCGGGGTCACTAATCACAGGGTGAGCTTGTCCTTGTCCACGTCTGTGCCGCTGGTGACAGCCATGGAGAGAGTCCCAGCTCTCCCTCTTTCTCAGGCGGGGTCCTCAGACGGGGATTGTAACCTGCACCCAGGCTTCCAGGCTATCCCAAAACCTGCACTTCCTTTGTGGGTGAGTGACAGCAAGCACTCAAGGAGGGCCCCGCCCCTCTGTGACGCAGGGCCCCGCCCCTCTGCCCGTGTTTCCCCATCCGACACAATGGGAGAGCACGGGCTGGCTGGAGGGGAGAAGTAGCAAAGGAGCATTCTCCATCTTTTGATTACTGTGAGGCACGGCCTAAAGGCCAATTCGGAAGAAGGCATCTTTCATCAGCCATTTCTTTTTCCTTCTGCATCTTTCAAAGGCTTTAAAATTCTGCCTCAAACCCCACTGGACACTCCCTGCTTCCTTACTCCTTTTGTGGAAGCTGCGGTCCTGAATTAGGTAAAAAGTTAATGAAGCTAATTTATACTCATATGCAAATGACTGGTAGATTTTTTTTTCCTGGGAACTGTGTTTTATATTTGCTTGTTTGTTTTTGTGCCAGTCTGGGGTTTGAACTCAGGGCCTGGGTGCTGTCCTTGAGTTTTTTTGCTCAAGGCTAGTGCTCTACCACTTGAGCCATAGATCTGTTTCTGGCTTTTTGGTGGTTCATTGGAGAAAAGAATCTCCTGGACTTTGCTGCCCAGGCTGGCTTTGAAACACAGTCCTCAGATCTCATCCTCCTGAGTAGCTAAGATTACAAGCGTGAGCCGCTGACATCCAGCTCTGAGCTGTGTTTAAGGAAAAAAGAAAAAAAAAAAACATTTGAACAAGCTTCATTGTGAGGCTGCCAGGTCCTTCATTCAGTGGCAAACCCACACTTGGCCACTTTACTGTGTGATTTCAGGCAAGTTACTTAACCTCTCTGTGCCCCTCAACATAGCTATTATGAAAAATGTCTGCAGTATTACAGCTGAGTAGACCAGGTCAATGTTGGTAGAAGTCACATTCCCTGCAGAGAAGGGGCAGGTAAATTGAAGACCTGCTCTTAGGAGCTGTTTGTTTTTTTTTGTGTGTGTTTGTTGCTGGTACTGAAGTTTGAACTCAGGATCTGGGTGCTGTCCTTGAGATTTTTTTGTGCTCAAGGCTAGTGCCCTACCACTTGAACCACAGCTCCACTTCCAGCTTGTTGGGATTAATTGGAGATAAGAGTCTCACCCTCTCAAGGACTTTCCTGCCCTGGCCACCATTAGATCTCAGCCTCCTGAGTAGCAAGGATTACAGACTTAGTGCTGTTTGTGTTTTTAACAGGGTTAACTCTGAACATCCTAGCTCAGCTGCAGATCTAGCACGGAGCAGCGGGGTGAACATACACAGCACCAATACACAGAGCGCACCCGTTCCTCGGAGTGGGGTGCATTTTCATTTTATTTCATCCTATTTCTTGGCCAGGTGTGTTTCTCGTGTGAATGGAGACAGAAATGATTTACAGTAAGTGGAAGTACTGAACTGTCCCAGGATGTGTGTGTGTGTGTGTGTGTGTTTCTCATCACAAGGGGGATGAGTCATGATAGAAGAATAAAAAGGAGGTGGCTGAATTGCCCAGGGATTAGGATCTATTATTGTACTTGTTGTGGATAAACAGAGCCTTCTGGGTTTGTTTGTGTGAGGAAGCAACCTGACCTGCTACTTCTTTGTCAACTCCATTCTTCTAGAAGAGCAGGCAGGACCCATGCTGGAAACTTCCCCAGAACTCTCAGATGGTCCAGAGGAGAGGCCCATAGCGGAGAAGCCCCTGGCAGGGCCAGGTCTGCTGCTTACAGGGGGGATGGCCACCGGAAGTGACATCACTCTTGTGAGCCTCAGTTTCTTTGTTTGCAGAGTGAAGGTGATGGATCTTCTTTGCAGCTGACTCCCTCCTCCCTCCCTGCCCTCCTCCCGTCTCCTCTTGCCCCCCTCCCCCCCAGCCTCTCCCCCCTTCCTCCTTCTATTTAGTCTTTGCTTTCTGTCTTTGCTTTTTAGTTATTTTTCCGATAGGGTCTTATACTTTTGCACGAGCCATCCTGGGCCTCCTTCGGCCTCCTGTGTCACATGGCTAGGATGAGATGACAGGCGTGCACGAATGCTTGCCTTCTGTTGGTTGAGAGGTGTCTCATGAACTTTTCGCCTAGGCTGGCCTGGAACTGTAAACTCCCAATCTCTGTCTCCCAAGTAGTTAGGATTATAGACAGGAGCCATTGCACCCCGCCCTAGAGATACAACATTTTATAAAGGTACCTTTTTAATGTGAAAGCTCCCAGCTCTAGGAGTGTCAGAGCAGCCCATACGGGGAGCCCTCGTGGGGTTCGGGGCTCTTCCTCGTCCTTCAGTGGGTGCACAAGGTAGCCACTAAAACCAGGCTCCCTCCCATCCCACGTCACTCCAGCAGCTTTTGCTCTGCATGGTGTTTCTAAACCAAGGGCTCAGCTAACTCCAGCCCAGGCAGATCCACTCACCATCTGTTTGTAAGGGGACCCAAAAGGTGAAAGTGGTTTCCATGCCTTTAAATAGTTGGGGGAAGGGAGGAAATAAGAATGTTTTGTGCATTGAGCATAGTGACACACATCTGTAATCCCAGCTAAGTAAGAGAAGGTGAGGATCAGGGCATTGTGGCTCAGGGCCAAGTGGGACAAGATGCCATCCTCTGGAGATCTTTCTCATTACAGTCACCTCTTCTCCCTGGCAGAACACTGGTACCACGTGCTCTGTGCTTGTCAAAAGGAAAGGAAGCATCGGAGCCAGGAGCACCTTTCGCTCCCGGGCCTGGCATACGGGTTGTACAGGCAAAGCCGTTCATTAAAGTAGCAGGACAGGGACCTGCCACTGTGCGCAGTGCATGGATAGATCATCTCTGCAGACAGGAGCTGTTGAAAGACAGGGATTGACATTGACTTTGTGAGACTTGCTGGAAGCGAGGGGCACAGGAAAGGAGAGTGTCCCAGGATCCCTCGCATGCCCCTGTAACGAGGTATCTCAGTCACGAGAAACAGAGAGACCACATTTTGAGAGGTCCAATCAGGAGTCTTTATTGGAAAGCCAGTGACTGCAGGTGAACTCTCATCGTGAAGACCTGCAGCCCCTCAAATACACTTAACATTGTCAGAAAACTGAACCGGGAAAGCAGGAGAGGAAAGAAAGAACAGAAAAACAATACCGACAAACCAGATTAACTCCGCTGTGGTGACTGGAGGAGAGCCAGGACACACGGGAACAGCAAGGGCATAGTGGTCCCTGAACTGGTCTGTACCTACACAGGGTCAGGTCAAGGGATAGGTCACGGGAGCTTGAGAGTTCATGACCCAAGACTGGCAGGTTCAGTGACCTCTTGTCCAAGTCCCCGCCCCTGCCCCTAGGAATTCAGGCACGCCCATCACCTGCCTGCACCATGAAGACAAGATGGCGCCAGTTAAACCCAGTTTCTTATCATCCTCCATGTGGCCAACATGGTGCCAGTTAGATCCAGTCTCCCCAAGTCACCCCTAGAAGCTCAGTTTGGGCAGAGTTTTCTGAGAAGGTATGTGTGGCCTTGATGGTATCTACATATCTGTGGTAGCTCCATAAACCGAATGGGCAAGGGAGAGAAGGAGGGCCTTCATCATGCGGGGGTGGAGTGAGTCAGGTGTCAGGGTAGAGGTTTCCTCCGTTACACGTTTGCTCTCACCCAGTTGTACAAGCTCTCCACAGGCCTCCAAGCCACAGGGCCACCCGATCACGAACTGGAACTGTGAGCCAAACCTGTCCTCTTCATAAGTCGATTCCCTCAGGTGTTCCATTATAGTGTCAGAAGGCTGAAATGGTGGCACATCTTACGTAGTATTTCATCTCCTCCTCATCACCAGCCTGGGAACTATTATCAATGCCTGTTTATGATGGGTGACTAGGGCTCAGAAAAGTGAAGTCATTGGTCATGCTCACACAGACTGACATTGAGGCCATCCAACCCTCATTCGCACTTGACTGTCCATCATGCGGTGTAGTGGGTGGGATCTTGGCTCCCAATTCATGACTTCATCTGCAGCGAGCACATCTTGTCTCAGGCCAGCTGGATGCCCTCTGCAGAGAGGCGCAGACTGTATCCACGGCCCTTTGTGAACACAGAAAACCTGCCCACACGGTGCAAGATTCTTGCTAATTATGGAAATAAGCACACAGCACACCAATGAACACAAAGGCAGGGGATGTTTTCATTTTTACAGAGTTTGCTACAGCACGGGAATTGGCCACCATCACCTGACTGCACAGATACTCATAGTCAGGGGAGGGGAGAGGAAGCTTTTAGTGGATAAAGGGGACTCGGGTAGGCACTGATGGGAGGTTGCTGGCCTGGGGAAGACAGGAAGCAGAGCATTTTGTGACATTGGCTTGGGGAGTGTTTGTTTCCCAGCACTGCCGAAGCAAAGCCACAAGCAAGGTGGCTTAAAACAACAAGCATGTATTTCCCCCCAGTTCAGGAGTCTTAAGGTCTGAAGCGGAGGTCTTGGGAATGGACAGATTCAGTTCTCCCGCAGGCTCTGAGGAGTCTCTCCTCTGCCTCTCTCTTAGCTGCTGGTTTGGCTTGTGTCTTTATCACTTAACTTCTTCCTCTGGCCTCCATGGCCTGTTCTATGTGTCTTTGTGTCCTGTCTTCTTATAAAAAACACCTAAATCTAGTATAATGTCATTTCAGTTTAGTTACTGAAATGACAATTTAGTGATTTTAGTTGAGTTACTGAAATGCGGTTTAGTCATCTGCAAAGCCCAGGTGGTCTGTTACATTATCAACGGAACTGTGTCTCCAGCAGAGTTCATTCTTGAAGCCCTTATGCCCTCTGTGAGGCAGGCGGCACTGGAGCTGACCTGCAGGGAGGCAGTTAGGGTTCAATGTGGTCATCGGGATGGGGCCCTCATCAAAGACCACTGCTGCCCCTGCAGGAGGAGGAAGACACAGCAGGCGTGCGCGCACAGAGAGAGGCTGCAATGGCGGTGGCCTGCCAAGCGAGGAAGGCCAGCCTCTCCAGAGTCCAACCCTGACATGCTTTGGCCTTCCAGCATCTGAAACTGCAAGAAAGAAACAACCCAAAAATCCATGTCTACAGTTTACAATGTCCAGCCTGTATTGATTTGCTATATAAAGTTAATATCCTTTATTTCCAAATGAGGTCACACTGTAAAGTGTCCCGAGTAACAAACGAGCAGTCACCTGCAGCTCGCTGCCGGAGCCTGCTTCCACTTTCTCTGCTTGGGCTGTTAGTCAGCTTTCCGGCACTAGACCAAAATACCTGCAGCCTTCAGCTTGTCAAGAAGAAAGGCTAGTTGTAGAGTTTGGGACCAACAGAGAATGCAGCACATCATGGCCAGGTGTGCAAAACTACTCCCCTTGTGGCCAGAAAGTGAAAGGTGGCTGGGGACAGGGGCGGGGGGGGGGGAGGTGCTGAAGGCTCACCAACCCCTTTCAGAGCATGTCCCCAACAGTCAAAGGACCCCCAATCCACATCATCTCTTAGACCTCTTCTGCACTGCCACCTCAGGAACACGCCTCTAACACGTGCACCTCAAGATCCAAGCACTAGCAGTTGGCTTGAGTCGGGAGTGGAAGCCAGAGGGCGCTGCGCCTGGTGGACAGAGCCCTGCCATTCTGGGCCAGCCAGTGGTGGTAGAGGTCTGATTTCCTGTGCTGGCTGTTGCTGAGCCTGGGGGTCAGAGTTCTTCTGTCCTGCCTGAGCTTAGCATGGTTCATAGGTGGTCCTGGCATCCTGTGGCTGAGTAGCTGTGATACGGAGTGAAGTGGCTGTCCTTGTAGGATATTAGCCTTCTCTCCTTTGAGATGGAGTATAGGGTTCTCAGTGGGGTGAGGGGAAGGGTGTTAAACAGCATCAGGCTGGGAATGGTGACGTCTGGGATGTCCCTGTCAGGCTGATGAGCCTGTTCTCTCTCCTGGTGGAGAACAACAGTTGGGGGAGGGGAGGAGTTTCATCCAGCTGTAAAATTCCATGACTACAGCTCCTGTGAAAAACAGTTCTATTGCAGCGGTTTCCAGTCCTCCTCCTCCTCCTCTTCCTCCTCCTCCTCCTCCTCCTCTTCTTCTTCTTCTTTTCAGTGCATAATCTCTGTAACTGAGAGAAAGCTGGGAGTTAGACTCCTTTTTGTGCCCGTTAAACCAATGATTTAATTATATTTACTCTTATTTGGGACAGGAGGGTAATGGAATGAAACCATGACATGCCAACTGTTGCTCATGAAAGGCATAAGATTCTTAGCAAAGTTATTTTAAACCAAAGAATTCAAGGAAAATCTGATTTTTTCTTTCCTTTTGGTTCCTGGCGCTTGGGTGGTTTCTAAAACACATACCTTATGTAAGTCGCAATGATCGAAATCCGATGCTATTTAAATGACTCCCCAGCCTGCAGTCTCCTTTTTGGAATGAAAGGCAGGGCTTAGAATGCAAGGTTATTTTTAACCTTGCATAGAAAGTAGAATGACATGTTTATGGGCAATTTCTCCTTAAAGAAAATAATAATAATTCACTTTGCAGTTCACATTCCCTAAAGCGAATGGACTAATTGAAAGGTTTAGGGGAGATCAGTGTCCACAGAAAGCACAGCACTGTCAACAGCTGTCAGTTGGTGGATCCTCTGTGGGCAGCAGCTGGAAAGCTGCTTGGGAAGAGCTGGTACCAAGGACACAGCATCAGGCTGGCTGAGCCCCCAGGCCTTCTGGGTAGAGCACCTGTCAGTCACTCTCAAGTCTGCATCCAAAGAAGGTAGCAAGCCAAATGCTCATCCACTCGCCAGGTGTTTCCTGAACACGGGCTTAGCGCCAGGCTACGCTGAGACTTGGCAGCTCAGGCCTCGCCAGTGTGGCTGGAGCAGAGAGCACTATGGGCTGAGAAAGGCCAGAAAAGTGACAGGATCAGATCTTGGGGTTGAGGGTGGGGGGTGGGGTCTCAGAGGCTTGGGCAAGGAAGACCTGCTGCCTGCTGGGTAGAAGTAGAAAGGAGCAGACTGCATGGACTTGGGGCAGGGGCAGATTCAGAGGTCAGTGGAGTAGCCAGGATGCTGCTAGGAGTGGTAGTGGTGGGTAGGTGGGTGGATCCCAGAACAGCTTCGGAAGTGAAATGCCAGGCCCCCACGGAGGCTAGGGAGGCAGGTGTATCAATCAGTGTTCAGTGGGTGACAAAGAAGCCATTCTAGGTTTTTCATATGAAAGGAACTTAATCCAGGGAACTAGGTGTTTATGAAATTGCAGGAAAGGGTTTAAGGGGAGGAACTATGGGAAGTGCTTGTGTCATAAGGACTTGGCCTTTGTCTCTGGAATCGGTACTTTTATAAAAGAGGCTTCAACTGGGTACTGATGCTCACAACTCTTATCCTAGCTACTCTGGAGGCTGAGATCTGAGGATCACAGTTTGAAGACAGTCTGGACAGTAAAGTTTGTGAGACTCTTATCTCCAATTTACCACCAGAAAACAGGAAATGGAGTTGTGGATCAAAGTGATAGAGCACTAACCTTGGGGGAAAAAAAGCTCAAGGACAGTGCCCAAGCCCTGAGTTCAAGACCCATGACCAACAACAACAACAACAAAAAGAGGCTCCAGTGATCTGCATGGTCCCCATCACCATGTGTAGATACAGAGGGAAGGTATCTTCTATGACCAGAGTAAGGCCTTCATCTTTGACCTCTCCACAGAATTGAAAGAGATAAGTTTCTATTGTTTACAAGTTATCCAGGTGAGCCTATTATAGCAGCCCAAATGGGGCTAATAGAAATGAAATAACCAGAAACATCCAGTGCTCAAATCAAGAAGAGCGGCCTCCCAGTGCACCTCTGTAGCCTTGGTGGTCAGTGGAAATGACAGCAAGAATACTCAGCCTCCTTCCTACAGTCACCATGGTTAATGATACTTGCTTAATAATGAGAACTATAGCTGCAAGAGAGTCAAGGCACATCAGAAAAGTATGTAGGGCTGGGATGTGGGACCATGCAGTGTCCAGCCTTGACACCTGGATCTGGTGTCCCAGCAGAAAGATTCATGGAAGAAATGGAAATGGATGCTGAGTGCCTGCTGGACTGTTTAGAGTGCCAGATGGACTGTTCAAGGTCACTGCCATAATTTCCTTCCTGTACACTAGGTAGACAATGGGCCACTCACTGAGGAGGGCCAGCAAATGGTGTCCAGTTGGATATTGGACATGTTAGGTCTGGATCTCAGGAAAAGATTGTAATTTGGGAGATGTCTGCAGAGATCAGTAAGTCAAAGCCAGGGACAGGAAGTAGAGGGAAAAGAGGCCTAGAGACAAAGTCTCATGAATACCGGCATCCTCGGGTTCCAGAGGATGGGGACTCACTGTTGCAGAAAGGGGTTTTAAAAAGCCAAGCAAGAACATTTCTAGAAGGTAGGAATATGACCTGGCTAACTCTCTAAGCATTTTGTTAAGGGAAGATACTGAGCTCAAAAGGCCCTTCTGGCTAGAATTGATAGAATTGCACATCCCTTTCAGGGCCACAGCTCTTAAAGCTTCTAGGAAAATGCAGCCTGCTTCTTTGGTGCATATTCTTCATCTGCCCCAAGTCAGTAACCACAGCTTGGTCTATTCCTCACCAGCATGGCAGCCCTCTTACTGCCTCTGGATCATTTGTTTCCCTGTCCACCCACACCAGGCCGGAATACCATGAATGGATTTTACTGTATGTAAGAAGGGTGGATGGGTGAATGGAGGGACAGGCAGATAGACAAATGGATGACTGGTTGAGGGAGGTAGATGGCAACATGCATGGGTGGGTGAATGGATAATACATCTATGAGACCCTTGTCTACAGCCTGGTGCATAGTAAATACTCAAGAAACGCATACTGATTCCTTCATTTTCAGGAATCCTGAGAGGCGAATCAACCTGCAAGACCCAGCCCACAGGCTCTTGGAGGGAGGCTGGGGCTTCACAGGAACTCATTTAGCCATTCGCAGAGGGTCTGGAATTACTGGTTGAATAAGTTCATGCGTTTGGGGCCTCAAAGGAACAACACTGATTCAAAGCCGTACTCTGTGCATCTTTATGAAGTATGCCTTGGGGACCCAAGCAATTTATAAGATGCTGGGGGAAATGCTTTTTGGCCCCAGGATCCTAGAATCTGCCTCCCCTCCAATGCACAAAAACCAACTGGCTGGAGACCTCCCCTCCTCTGTGCCCCTGGGCCCTGCCTGCAGCCCAGGTCTATGGAATGGATATGTCCAGGGCATGTCCACTAGTGATGGAGAGACACCTCTGAGCACTGAGGTTTGAAGGCAAGGGTCTGAAAGGGGGTGGAGAATGGCACCCTTCCCTCCTGTCCCCTCTCCCTGCCTCTCCATTCCTGGGCTGTGGAGGATGCTCGGATCATCCCTGCTTCCCTGAGCTCTGCTCACCTGCAAATAAATCTCTTCTCCCTATACCCACCACCCCCGGATTTCTGCAGCTTAAAGGCTTAAGCATGACCTCAAATGCCGTGTGTGCCTTGCTGATCACCGACCCCCCTCCCCCAATCTCACCATCCGTGGCAGGGATTTGAGCAGTGAGAGCAGGCTCAGGACTCTCAGGCAAGCACCATGACCTTGAACTTGGCCCAGGCCTCTCAGACAGGCAAGCATCATGACCTTGAATGTGGCTTAGGACTCCTGACTCCAGCAAGCCACGGGAGGAGAAAGAGGCTTCCTCGGAGACCTGAGTTGACACTGCTCCTATGTGCAGGCTCCCAGGAGGCTTGTGCTGTCTGTCTTCCTTCCTTCCCTCATCAGGTTGGTACTGTTTGCTCCCTCGCTTTCTCACATCAAGGCTGGACATGCTCTGGAGCATGGGACAGAGGTACCTGTAGGTTTACAATCCCATCCTGACACCTAAGTCCATCTTCTCCTTAACTCAGTTTCAGGAGGGTGGAGAGTCCACACCAGTTCCAGACACCAAGCAACCTCTGCCGGCCACAGCTCTCGCTACCCATGCCACGGCAGGCCACACACAGTGGTGTGACGGCCTTGTCCCCCTTGTACAAGGCAGGGGACTGGGCCAGACAAGCGCCTGGTGGGAGAGCTGGACTGTAGGATGGCTGCAATGGGGTTTTCATGTCCAGCTCTCGTTCATATGGCTGGGTAACCTGAGCTGGTCTCCTCCCTCTCTGAGCTAGCCTCTGTAGCCTTCCAGCAGGCGTTGAGGTACAGAGCAGGGTGGGGATGATGGAGAAGTCTGTTTCACCAAGGACAGAGCCTCCCTGCAGGAGGCCAGATGGAGAAAGGCAGCAGAAAGGCAGCCTGACTTGAGTCTAATTCTCAGTCACCAGCTCTCAAAACACTAGTTTCAGAGAACCAGCGAGGGTCTGGAATTCTCATGGCAGAAATGGGTATTGATCTGCACTGAAAACATCCCAGATGGCTTCGTTTCTTCCGTAGACATGATCCTGGCCGCAGGAATGTCGACTCTCTTAATAATTTTCCTTCTCTGAGCAGAGAGACCTTGAGGCAGATTCCTGCCCTTGGACTGACCGTCAGCAGAGATTCTATTACAGAAGTTTGATTACCAAGAGGGTGGCAGAGAGGGAGGGAACAAGGGAAGAGAAGAAGGGAGGGCGTCTTAATTCTCCTCCATCACTTCTTGTCTCAAGGTGGGATCCTTTTCTAGGTGCTTCAGGAGCTGCTGTTTTCTGCTCCTTGTTGAGAGAATTTGATGTTAAAACTCCATGGAAAGACCTTTGTGTTGAGAGCCTTAGAGGAGGAAATTCTGGGTGGGGCATTGGCACCCTGGTCCCTGAGGGTGGGGGTGGGTAAGGTAATAGATTAGGATAAAGTAATAAGGTGATTCCACAGTTCACCTATTCCCTCATTGATTCTGTTGGTTGGTGAGGTCTGTTGAGGACCATCTGCTGACAGTGGCCTAGACACAGGGTGGGATGCTGGACTGAGCAGTATGGATCTGATCTTTGCCTTCCAGAAGCTTCCAGTCTAGCAAAAAATATGTATCCATTGGTCATCTCAAATGGCAGGGACAGTGCGAAGGAGCTGCTCCTCCCTTTCCTGGAGCATCCTGAGAGGCTGTTGCTGAGAGCTGGCATGGCACTTGAACCCTGCACATTTGGATCCAGTTTTTTTTTCTCCAGTCCTGGCGCTTGAACTCAGGACCGGGGCACTGTCCCTGAGCCTCTGTGTGCTCAAGGCAAGTGCTCTATCACTTGAGCCACAGAGCTGCTTCCATTTTTTGAGTGGTTAATTGGAGATAAGCATCTCACAGGGCCTTTTCTGCCCAGGATGAGTTTGAATCCTGACCCTCAGATCTCAGCCTCCTGAATAGCTAGGATTACAGGGGTGAGCCACTAGCGCCGGCCCATATTTTTTGAGTATTCATGTCTCCTGTGCCAAGTATATATACTTAGGAATGAAACTGCTGGGCCAGATGGTAACTCTGGTGTATTCTCTGAAGACTGCCAAACTGTCCCTTTTCACTTTCCCACAAGCCACGTACAAGGGTCCAGCATCTCCGTATCTTTGCTAATACTTATTACTATCCATCTTTTGGAGTGTGGCCATCATAGTGGCTGTGAAATATATCTATCATACTAGGGTTGGTTGGTTGGGTTCAAAACACAAGGCACAACTAAAACCCCATCAGTTCTAAGAGGCTGGGATACCTGTGCATAACCCAGTATCCAGCACTCTCCTAAGAGCATTGATCTGCCTTGGACCCCAAAACAGCTGGCCTTTTCTCCTGCTGGCTAGTCCAATGTCATTGGGCAGTGGGCTCCTGGGTAGATTCTCAGGGCTCAGAAAGGCAATTGGGGCCACAGATCTCTAACTTCCGTTATCTCCTCTTGTCTTGCAGCAATTCATGAGTTTCCCACAGACCTGTTCTCCAATAAGGAGCGACAACACGGAGCTGTCCTGCTGCATATTCTCGGGGTGAGGTCGCCAGGGTGGCACAGCCGCGGCCTGGCTGAGGTCCCAGCAAGGCCATGCAACAGATCCAGGAGGAGAACAGACACAGGGCCCTTTGGCCCACCAAGAAACAACATCTGAAGTCTGCTAGGCGACCGGGCTCACATCATACAGCTAGTGGCCCCGGAGCCCATGCAAGGACACAATGTTTTTTTTTTGGTCCAGTTGTGGGGCCTGAACTCTGGGCCTGGGCGCTGTCCCTCAGCTCTTCAGCTCAAGGCGAGCGCTCTACCACTTGAGCCATAGCACCACTCCCGGCTTTTTTCTTTTTGCTTATGTGGTGCTGAGGAATCAAACCCAGGGCCTCAGGCATGCAAGGCAAGCGCTCTACCACTGAGCCACCTTCCCAGCCCCAGGACACAATTCTTAATGTCTATTTATCTTCTTTTATAGACTAAGGGATGACACACCTGCTTGCATATTGGAACTAGAGGTCAAGGGCAGGGCAGGGCAAGTGCCTGCCCCATGATTCCTGAGACTCCTCCAGCTCTGGCCCTGCCTGTCATCCCTTCACCCCTCCTCCAGTGCTGGGGGTAGGGATTAAAGGCCTACCCACTCACCCAGTCAGAGTGGGTCCTAAAGCCACCAGTGATCTCCTTAGCATACAGGAGACTTCAAAGATCCCACGGGCTTTTGGAGCCTTCTTGTGCCCTAGGGGGCACAAGAGGGAATGTATATTTTTTTTTACCATGTAGAAGAGGAGGAAGTCTGAGCCCAAGTGGCCTGGGGTCTCATCCCCGCTGCTTCTCAACACATTATTTCCCCTCTCTGAGCCTCAGTTTCCCCATCAGTCAGTGGGGAGATGGCGGGTGCTGGGTTTTCCTACTTGCCTGTCCCCAGCCTCAGCCTAGATATCTGATTTGGGGTCCAGTGGACCCTGGGGAGGCCCTGGGGGCCCTCGCTGACCCTGTCTCGTTCCCCCCCCCCAGGCTTTGTACATGTTCTACGCCCTGGCCATCGTGTGTGATGACTTCTTTGTCCCATCCCTAGAGAAGATCTGTGAGGTATGTGTGAGGGACGGGGACTCTGGTGCCGCCTGGGATGACGGAGAACACGTGGCACACGAGTGGCCAGGACAGGAAGGCCACAGTGAGATGCAGACATGGAGGACACGGTCCCACCAAGCCCCAGGCGTCACCTCCAAAGCCACCAAACACCGTGACAGATGGTGCTCCCTCCCAGAACTTGGCACAAGTGGTGCCAAGTCATTGCTCAAATGGTCCAGCTCCCCGGCAGCCCATGGGCGTGTGTACCAGAGCTGGCTTAGCACATGGGCAGGTGCAGTGAGGCTGGCGGTGCAGGTGTGCACCTGTGGAGGAGGAGGAGAGGTCCCAGGGGCAGATCTGCATCCCCTAAAGTGCTCACAGGGGATCCTGAGCTCTGGGTGTGGGAAGCCCCTCCCTCTAGTTAACCCATCGAGATTTTTTTTTTAACTTTCCTTTCTTCTTTTTCCCAGTACACAAATCCCCCCAGTCTACCTCTTGGCCCGGGAAGGAAAGGGCTTTTGCTTACAGCACATACCCCGTGTGACCCAAAGTCCTTGCCGCCCTTCACCCTGTGAGGCCGCCCAGCTGTGTGAGGCCATGTTGTCATGGGTCGCTGGAGGCAGGGGCACCCCTATAATTTTACCCACTTCCAAAACACCGTCGGGGGGTGGCGGTGGTTAGTGTCGTGTACAGTGGGGAGTCACACCCAAAGAGTGACCTGACTTCTCCTTTTCCCCTTCCACCCTTCAGGCCCCTCAGATAAAGACACCAGGCTATTAGGGCTCCACCTTGCAACCCCACGAAATGGGAGTTAGGGGAACAGTGGCTACTGTAAGTGGTCTTTGGCTATTTCTGCAACCCGGTGGTGACCCCTACCCCCCTCCAAGAAATAGCGGGTCCTTGTAGTGTTGGTCGTAGTGACAAGATATCTTACATAAATACATACATGCATGCGTGCATGTATTGTGTGTGTGTGTGTGTGCATGCGCGCAAGCATGAGTGCCAATACTGGGGCTTGAACTCAAGGCCTCCCACTGTTGTTTGGGTTTTTTTGTTCCAAGCTGGTGCTCTATCAATTGAGCCACTGCTCCAGCTTTTTGCTGGTTATTTGGAAATAAGAGTCTCACGGATTTGTCTGCCCATTATGGCCTCAAACCTTAATCTCCTATCTCAGCCTCCTGAGAAACTAGGATTGCAGGCATGAGCCACCAGTGCCTGGCTTTAGGAGCAAAACTTAATTTTATCTGATGGTGTCAGAGGTTGTAGTCTGTGTCGGCTGGCTGGCTCCATCACTTTGGAGCCCTTGGTGAGGCAGAGTGTCATGGCGGGAGGATGTGGCCCTTCATGACAGTGGCCAGGAAACGGTGACGGAGAGAGCCAGGAAGGGGTAGAGGACTAGATGTGGCCCCCACGGACATGCCCCCAGTGACCTTCCTCCAACTGCCTCGCCTCCCAAAGTGTCTATCTCCTCCCACTAATGCTGTCACGTTTATGAACCCACCGGTGGGTGAATCCGCTGGTTAGATCATAATGCTCATGATCACCACTCGGTGACAATCCTCCACCAGCTGGCGGCCCCTGGGGAGACATTTGGGGGCACATTTCCCATCCAAACCACCATAAATAGTGATTATGCACCCCAGACCCTGACAGGGCTGAGAGCTTGTGGCAGCTGTGGCTTTGGGGCTGGCCCCTGTCCTTTGCGGTAAGAGGAGCCCATGGGATGTGACTGACTGACTGACAGCATCCGGTGGCCATGCCAGCTCCCCCCAGAGCCACCCAGATCCCTTAGGATGGAGAGGTGAGCAAGGGTGATGGCCGTGGCACTAGAGGTTAAGACCCATGTAAGGAGCTTAGTGAGAGCCATCAGAGGACAAGGGGCAGGGAGTGATCGGGGAGGTGATCGGGAGCTTCACTGGGAGCGGCCAGGTGAGCAGGTGGTCAGGAGTATTGCCGCTGGAGAGAAGTCTGGGTAGGTTTCATGGAGGAGGTGGGTACTGGGTCTTCAGAAGTAGGAAGGAAAGCCAAGGTTGAGAAGAGGCAGGATCGGAGGCAGTGCAGTCTGGGTTCTGCTCAAAGAGATGAGTGAGGCTTGGTGGGCAGGCCAGGTAGCTGAGCTCCTGCCTTGGGGATCAGCGTGATGTCCCTCGGCCTGGTCAAACCCAGGCCTCTGATATTGTGAGGCGCCTTTCTATAGCTAGCCAGCCCATAGGGAGAGGGAGCTAGCAAGCCCAGGCTTCCAGGGTGCAGCCCTACATTCTAGATGAGAGGATGGGCCTCCCTGCCACAACTTGGCCTCCCCGGGTCCACAGGGCCTGGCATGAGTTCTCAGCCTCCTTCTTGGACATGAACCTCTTTGCCAGGCCTTCCATGGAGAAGGCATTGTTCGGAGCAGGACCCAGGTGGGTGCCGGGCGTTAGCCCCTACATCCTGATATCCTGGAGATGATCACTAGGTTGGTGGACCCTTGCTGGGCAGTGCTGCCTAGCTCAGCATGTTTTAGGCTGTAGGAACCCCACCTAACAAAGGCCAGGGGACTGTCAGCACCCTCTACCTTCTGTGGTCCAAAGAGGGCCTGGCTGGCCCAGTGTGGGTGCAGGGTGCCCAAAAGACTTCATCAGGGCGTGTTCCGGAACAGAATGGTAGATAGTGGGGAGGGAGAAGGGGTTGTGGGCCGTGTGCTGGGGTGGGGGAGGATAGGCTGCAGGGTAGAGGAATTAGACTCAGCTGTAGCATGGCTCCTCTGAGCTCCCTGGCAGCCAGAGCCCAGGTACCGTGTCCAGTGCAAATGCACAGCTGTGTCACCCCTGAGCGCCTGTGGTCCCCTCTGTTTCAGAAACTCCATCTGAGTGAAGATGTGGCTGGAGCCACCTTCATGGCTGCAGGAAGCTCCACGCCAGAGCTGTTTGCCTCTGTGATCGGTAAGCAATGGCCAGCTGCTGGGATGAGAGAGAGGAGAGAGAGAGCGAGAGAGCGGGCTGGGTGCCAGCATGGGGGAGGGGGCGGGTATTGTTAGCTCAGAGCCTCCATTTTCACATCTGTAAATCCAGAGGTGCAGGGGCCATGTCTTAGGATGTGGGGTGCTAATGGGCTTCTTTCAGTAGTGATAAAAATGTTCGAAATTGAGACTGGTTTGGATGGCACAATTCTGTGTGTATACAAACTCACTGAATCCTAGTCTTTAAAGGTGTGAATAACACCTCAATAAAGTTATTCCAAAAACTGGGAGCTGCCAGGCACTGGTGGCTCACGCCTGCAATCCTAGCTACTCAGGAGGCTGAGATCTGAGGATTGAGGTTCAAATCCAGCCCAAGGCGGCTAAGTCTATGAGACTCTTATCTCCAATTAACCACTAAAAACCAGAAGTGGAGCTATGGCTCAAGTGGTAGAGTGCTAGCCTTGAGCAAAAAAAAAGCCAAACAGCAGCATGAGGTCGTGAGTTCAGCCCCAGTACCAGTACAAATATTAAAAATAATAATACTTAAGAATTAAAAAGAAGAGCATTGGGGAGCTGTCCCAGGGCCCTCCACTGTCTGGTGTGAATGTCAAGGGTGTTGTCTTTGCTGCTGAGCGCGTGGGGGTGGTGGGAGGGGCAGGCCTGAGGGGCAGGCCTGGCCTGGCAGCCAGGGCCCACAGTGGAATCTTCTTTCAAGGCGTGTTCATCACACACGGGGATGTGGGCGTCGGGACCATCGTGGGCTCTGCCGTGTTCAACATCCTGTGCATCATCGGAGTGTGTGGACTGTTCGCTGGCCAGGTCAGTGGCTGTAGGGCAGAGGACGAGCTTCTCTGGAGAGGGCTGGAGTAGAAGTGGGCGCTCCTGCGTCTGAGCCCCATAGGCCTGTTGTTGCCGGCCCAGTACTCTCTGGGGCTTGGCTTTGTTGCCCCCCACAGGCTGAAGCTGGCTTGTAGCTTGGTACCTCCAGACTTCCAGAGGATACTAGACTTTGCAGCCTCATGGGCACAGCCCTGCCTTATTTGAGGAGACAGAGGTGGGCAGCCAATCATACTTGAAGGGGCCACAGGGTACCCCTGTCTCCACTTTGACAGCCGGTTCTGGTGTGAACTGTGCCCAGCCACTACCTTGGGCGAGGGCTGGTTTTACCACCTCCTCGAAGATTACGGGGTTCTATTTTCTTCCCCAAGTGTAACAAAGGTCCAGGGGCAGCCAGGGAGGAGCCCCAGGGCCCCATGCACCTGGGGGGGTGGCTGGGAGGAGCTGGGAGTCCAGGCTGTAGCCACTGACAGTCTGTGCTGGGGCAGGTGGTGCGTCTGACGTGGTGGGCCGTGTGCAGAGACTCGGTGTACTACACGCTCTCAGTCGTCGTGCTCATTGCGGTGAGTTGGCACTTCCACCGAGGCTCAGGGGGCCAGAGCCTGGGAGCGCACACACCCCTGCTTGTCTGCCCCTGACAATGTGGCCAGCACCTACAGCCCCCAATATGGAGGTGCTGACCCCTCCCTGCAATCTGATTGACCATCACCCCCTCCCCACAACACACCCTTCCTACTGCACTGTGCCTCCCCTCCCACACACTCATACCCGCTCATTATATTTTGGAGTGGGGGGTATCTCCATGGTAACAAGGCTTAGCAAAGCCAAGGCCCACGCCATGGGGTCCACCTGGGAAAGCTCACGCATTTGCTTCTCGGAGGCCCCTCTGGTCCCCTCCAAGGCCCAGCACAGGGCTCATCTGCGTGGGCTCTGTGGCGGGGGGGTCATGTTTGTCCTTCATTTGGAATGAATAGGCCCCCGTTTCTCTCTTTTGCCTTCTAGTTCATATACGATGAAGAAATCGTGTGGTAAGTTGCTAAAATTTATGGTTGTTTTCCAGCAACCTTGTTTATTGGGTTTGCTGGGCTGTCTTGAGAATTATTATTTTTTACAACCCTATGCTAATTAACTTGGGGAAGTTAAAAGGATGTCATTCTGAGCAATCTTGTCTTTTTCCTTTCAAAGTGCTGAAAAAAAATTGTTTTCCTCAGTATTCACACCCTGCCAGATAAGCCAGAAAACTAAAATGATGACAGGTTTTTTTCGGGGGGGGGGATGGATTTTGTACCGAGAGAAGGACTCCAGTACCAGGTGTGCTCCTGGGATGAGGTGTAACAAGGTAGTGATGGGCGGGAGGGGGTGGGGCAGGGGCAGGGGGCAGGGTCACAGGTCACAGGTGCCCAGTGCCATACAACATCTGAGCCTACCCTCTCACCTTGGTCACGGAGAAACGTCAGAAGAGCTGAGTCTCTTACCATGAAAAGCAAACTTTGTTTTTCCAACATCATTCTGTATGTTTCTGTGAAGGTGTTCTTTTTTTTTTTTTTTCTTTTTCTCTGGGCCTGGGTGCTGTCCCTCAGCTCTTCAGCTCAAGGCTAGCGCTCTATCACTTGAGCCATAGCACCACCTCTGGCTTTCTCTGCTTATGTGGTGCTGAGGAATTGAACCCAGGGCCTCATGCATGCAAGGCAAGCGCTCTACCCCTGAGCCACCTTCCCAGCCATAAGGTGTTCTTTTTTTGTTTTGAATTTTTCTATTAAGTAGTGATACAGAGAGGTTTCAACTCCACAAGTCAGATGATGAGTGCAATGCACCTGCCCAGTGTCACCCTACCCATCATTCTCCCCCATCTTTTCCCCCTCCCATCCTAACCATCCATCTTTACATAATCTACATTGAATGTAGTAACTGCTTTTGCTCATCTTTCCTCCCTCCCTTTGGGTCCTCCCCCATTACTTCCTCCTCCCATCCCCCCCCCCAAGCCTTACCTTTCTGGTATTCATTTTGGTGAACAGTTTGTTAATTGTTCAGAGGAGCTAACACCACTGGGCTCCCTCCCTGAGTCCCCAGTCCTGGTCCTTTCCTCAGTGTGTTTGTGTACATATGCAGATGAGCCTGTAGAAAAGCAAATGCTTCCAATGAAACTTGGGAAGAGACTCACCTTTAAGCTATGAATTAAGATACAGCAAGCCCAGAGTTGAGAGGAACAAGGGCAGGCTCTACCCCGGGGCCTGCGTGCTCATATTCACAGCCGTGGGAGCCACCTGCTTATTAGCAAGATGCAGAGCCTGCCTCTCATGGTGCCGTCTGTGAGAAATCCTCCCAAGGCAAGGTCGAGGGATTCCACTATCTGCCATGTGCACAGACACCCTGGCTTGGACACCATCTTGGCTTCTTTTTCAGCTACCCTAGCAGCCATGGATGTCCTCTACAAGTCCCCTCTGGCTGAGGGTGTGTGGGCACCATGTTAGCAACGAAAGTGCTCCCAAGTTGCCCACAGCCCAGGCCTGGTATGCACAGACTTTGGTACACATCTGTGAAGCAAACAAGTGAAAGATCACGTGGCTTCTTAGGGCCTGTGATCAGAGCCCCATAGTTTTATAGGGTTGGCTGTGTCCACAAGAGCAGTGATAGTATGTTCCAGAATCTGTGGGGGAGGAGGGGTTGCATGCCCCAGTATTGGGACTCAAATTTATGGCCTCTTACTCTACCTAGCCCTTTCAAGGTTGGTGTTCTACCACTTGAACCACACCTCCACTTCTAACTTTTTTTGCTGGTTAGTTGGAAGAGTCACACAGATATTTCTGTCAGGGCTGGCTTCAAACTGGGATCCTCAGATCTCAGCCTCCTGAGTAGCTAGGGTTACAGACCTGAGCCACCAGCACCTAGCTGTTTCCGAATCTTGAGTGACCTTAGGTTCATTTCAATGTGGCAGCTTAGTCTCTCCAGGTAACTGGGGGTTGGGGACTTTGCCTGAGTCTTGTAGCTGGCTGAGAATGAGCTTGCTGAGTGATAGGGCAGTTCTGGCTAGGATATCTCACCCTCCTGCCAGGGGCTGGGGATGGGGGAGGTGAGGCTAGCCCACCCACTGCTGTCCTGTGCTGCTCCATCCCGTCTGCAGTGCCAGGATTTCGAAAAGTAACCACACTCTCTTTTGTGTCTTCGAGGTGGGAAGGCCTGGTGCTCATCATCTTGTACGTGTTTTATATTCTGATCATGAAGTAAGTGCCCTCTCTCTCCTCCTTCCACTCACCCCTCCCACCTTGCGCAGAGGAAAGGAGAGCCTCAGAATCCCCAGTCAGGTTTGCAGTCCCTCTGCCAGAGACAGTGCTAGGAAGCTGCCTACGTGGGGATGGATGTTCAGGCGCTGTTTTGGGGTGCAGGTCCTACCAGTGGAGTCATGCCAAGTGGCTGGGCAGCTTCCTCTGAAGTAGGGTAACAGCCACTCTTGCGATAGTTGAATGACTCTTCCATAGTTCAAGACCACCCTTAGAAACAAAACAAAACAACGGGAGGCAGCCCACCTTCTGCCCCAGGCTTCAGAAAATGCCAACAAGGGCCACAACATGATACGATTGTATGTGTCCCATGTATGGGCCTCGGTGTGCAGGCACTAGGCTCTGGACCCTACACCCAAGGCCCCCACAAGCAGTGCTCATCACCGACTCAGAGGATAAAGTTCTGGTACCTGTTTCCTCACAAAGAAGGCAGCCACTAGGGGACAAAGATGGTATGATTCCATGTAGAAGTATCTCGAAGATCCAGGTTCATAGAGACAGACACAGATTCAGGGTTAGTGAGGAACTGGGGTCTGAGTATGGGGAGCTATTGATTAATGAGTACAGCGCTGCTGTCTGCCTTGGTTAAAAAACACTTGAAAATATTGGTGATTGTTACATAGCCATGTGAATAGAATTAATGCCATGCAAGCGTGACTGAAAAATGAGAAATAAATATAGGGACAAATTAGGTTGTGGATATTCTCTACCAAAAAAAAAAAAACAAACAAACACACACAGTATGAGCAAAACCTTATGTGGGCTCTGAGACATTTATGTCTCCTAAAGAAGGGTGATCAACTGTCAAGCCGCAAGAACATTGTTCTCAAGTGATCTCTCGGACGTCTTTCCGAGAAGCAGCCAGCCCCAGGGCCTCAGAGAGGCTGTGCTGGCTGACAGTGAAGGGAAGAGGCCAGCACGCAACCCAGAGGAGAGAGTCACTCCCAGGGCAAAGGGAACAGGTGCCTGCTTTGTTCCTTTGTTGGCAGAACAATTTTATTTTATGTTTTTGTCGGTCATAGGGCTTGAACTCTGGGCCTGGGTATTGTCCCATAGCTCTTCAGCTCAAGGCGAGTGCTCTACCACTGAGCCACAGCACCACTTCCAGTTTTCTGGTGATTTACTGGCAATAAGAGTCTCACGGACTTCTCTGCCCAGGCTGGGTTTGAACTGTGATCCTCAGATCTCAGCCTCCTGAGTAGCTAGGGTGACAGGCGTGAGTCACCAACGCCTGGCTATGGCAGAGCAATTTTTATTAGGACACACTTAAAACGTCCAGTCACTACATCGAGTGTGACATCTCTGCCTCCTCTCAGGAGCTGGCTAACAGCTCAATAGGAGCAGGTATCCCAGCCCACACACCCCAAGGCTCCTGTCTGAAGGGCCACCAGCTGCCTGCATGCCACGCTGACTGCACTAGTACCGGTAAGACTGCCCTCCGCTGCTCTGACTGCCTGCCTTACCTGACTTCCAGGTACAATATGAAGATGCAAATGTTTTTCACAACCAAACAAAAGAGCATTGCCAATGGCAACCCCGTGAACAGCGAACTGGAGGATGGTAATGATTTCTATGGCGGTAGCTATGATGACCCGTCCATGCCGTTGCTGGGGCAAGGTAAGGCTGAGCAGACAGGACTGGTAGGACATTTTTCACAGAAGCCACAGCCCTTCTTTTACACACACACACACACACACACACACACACACACACACAGAGACACACACACACAATGAGGAGGGAGAATCAATGTTTGAGATACTGCCTAGATTGATGTTTGCTTTAATGCAAGGTACACGAGGAAAGAATAAAACGTACGTGGGAATTCCCCCACACCTTCTGTGTTGTGTATTGGTACTGGGATTTGAACTCAGGGCCTGGGCTCTTTCCCTTAGCTTTTCCACTCATGGCTGCTCTTCTACATTAGAGCCACAGCTCACTTCTGGCTTTTTGGAGGTTAATCAGAGATCAATTTCACAGGCTGCCCAGGCTGGCTTTAAAGCGTGATCCTCAGATCTCAGCCTCCTGAATTACAGGTGTGTGCCACTGGCACCTGGCTTTCCCATACTTCGGAGAGCAGGCAAGGCCTGTTTGGCTCTTTGGAAAAGCCACTTCCTGACAGGAAGCTGAGAGCTTGGGGTGGCAGAGCCTGAGCCTCCCTGTCCTGGAGAAGTCCGTTCCAGAAACAGCTCCAACTTGGGGGCTGGAGCGAGGAACACAGGGCCAAGCAAGGCAGCCTCAGGCCAGCCCCAGACACCCCTGCAGGGGACCCCTGCTGAGGTCACGGCAGCTGCTCTTCATTCTCTCCCCACCCCCAACTCGTTGGGACCTAGGAGTCTGGGCCTCAGAGGCCAGCCTCTATTCATCTTTGTCAAGTTCTTTGAAGTGTCAAGGCCTGACCGGCTACTTCCTTGGACATCTACTTGATTCTTAGTAACAGGACCAGTTGCCAGGCCACACAGCAGCTGCGGAGCAGCCGCAGGGAGGAGTTCAAGCTGCCCCAGACCAAGCAGTAAGGCCAAATAGGTCACAGGCGAGGGTGAGGAAAGGCAGGGTTACAACCAACTTGCCAGCCAGGTACCCTATCCCTGCCCACCTTTTCTATGGTCCTGGGCAAGTCTCCTCTTTCTTCAGGTGACTTTAATTTATTATCGAGGAGAGGGGCGGGGCCAGGTCATGACACAGGACCTGTGTCTGGGACATCCAAAGAGTCTCTGTTTCTCCATGCCCCCTGCAGCCACTGTCCTGGGACCAATCAGCGTTGTCTCCCAGGTGAATTTTGTACAGGCGCATTGTGTCCTGTCTCAATGCCCCAGTGGGACTGAGGAGACCTGAGATTCAAGGTTTGCCTTTTCTTATAGGTAGGAGTTGCCTTCATCTTAACAACCATGAGTCTTGTGGTTGGAGGAGACTCCAGCATTGGTCCCCATCCCCTCGCCTCTTAGCAGGTGGCTCTCCAGCCGCCAACCTGCAATCTAAGGAATTCAGGCTGGGCTAGAGATGTGGCTCAGTGATAGGGTACCTGCCTGGCAGACACAGGACCCTGGTTCCATCCCCACCCTGCGGGAAAAGAAGGAAAGAAACAACTCTTCCTGAACTCTTTTAGTAGCAGTTTGTGTTCCCCATAGAAACCTTAAAGCTTTTAAGAACTAAATCTCTTGAGCCAGGTGCTGGTAGCTCACACCTGTAATCCTAGCTACTCAGGAGGCTGAGATCAGAGCCAGCCCAGGCAGGAAAGCCTGTGAGACTCTTATCTCCAATTAACCACCAGAAAAACTGCAAGTCCAGCTGTGGCTTAAGGTAGCAGAGCTTTAGCCTTGAGCAAAAAGCCCAGGGACAGTGCTCAGGCTCTGTGGTCCATCTCCCTGACCAACAGAAAATAAAGCAATAAACTTCTCCTCTTGAGAGGAAATGGGAAGAAAACACCTTCTTGTACCTGAAGCTTCTTTGAGGTCGTGTAGCTGAGCACACCGGATCATCTCCTGGATGGCATTCAGGTGGCATTGCTCACAGCCTGACAGCGGGGGGCCTCTTGGTCATCAGCTGCTGCATTGTCCCAAGCCAGTCTAGCTCCCTAGGGGGCTGTTCCAGCCCACCCACGGCCTGGGCACCCCTCAGGCTTAGCCTGGGAAGGGAGAAGCGACCCAGCCTATGTTTGAGTTACCTTCTGGGCAGCCACTCTTGGCTTGGACACACCGCCTTATGCTATGGCACAAGGCAAGGCGCCCTGGGCGTCAGGTGTGTCCAGTCCCACTCTGAGCTCAGCTACAACCCATATAGTGGCTGTGTCCGGGCTGGCTCTCCAGATCGGAGCCTGGAACCTACAGTGCTTTGCTGGTACCCCGTTCCCCCTCTAGAAATGCCCCCACCCCCACCCCCAGCACCGAGGCTCCCTGTGAAAGGAGCTCGCTACTAACACCTTCCTCAAATAACCCTCTGGCGTCCTGGCCACCATCAGACTCCACGCTGACCGTCTCTGGCAATCTCTGTTGGCCTCTGTCTCCTTAATTCTCTTCTAAATTGTAAGTAATCTGCTCTCATCCAAGCAATAACATGAGCTTCTAAACATAAATAAACCACGAGCCCAGCTCCACGGTGCACACCTCGCTGGAGGCGAGGTGCATGGTGCTTTCTGGCTGTTTTCTAACCCTCATGCCTCCTGTCTGCTGAGCCTTGCTGCCTGTGGGCCGGGGCGGGAGGGGGGAGTGAGGGGGGACCGTTGTACTTTGTGTGTTGTCATGCTGTTAACTCTTGCACGGGTTGCTGTCTGGTCCTTGTTACCCTATTACTTGCAGAGGAAGTCACAAGATCTGACTGGTGCAGAGGGATGGGGCTGCCTGCTTCTGTGTGCTGTGTTCATGAGTGGTTTGGTTATTAGATTTTGCTGGGGACCTGGAGTTCAATGCCAAGCCTCCCAGGATGCCGACTGAGCATGTGCATGAAGGAAGCAGGAAAGAGACCCAGAATGGCCAGCTTTGTTCAGCTTTGTGAGGGAAGGGGAGTAAAAGAGAGAGAGAGAGACAGACATGTCCCCTGATGCCATCAGTGTTTATCAAACATTAGGCTTAATCAGCAGCCCACCACACCCCCCTGGGACAAGCCGGCACCCTCCTGGGTCTCAGGCACCTCTTCTAGGGCTGGGTGGGTAGGGACAAATCTCTGACCTTTCTTGCCTTGTGCATAATACAATGTGAGAATGTTTCCTAGCAGTGTTGAGGGGATTGTCTGCACAGACCACAAGGCCTTGTGGGAAGCTAAGACTCCATACTGTCTGCTGCCTGATCATGTTTATCACAGCTGAGGGGTCTTGTAGACTGTAAAGTTTCCTCTGAGCAACTGGAAAAGGAGAGTGGAGAGGAGACCCCATCCTAGCTATGGGTCCAAGGTACAAGGATGCCTTGGTCAGGCTCAGATGAGGAACTCCAGTGCCTTTGCAGTTGGCCAAAGTCAAGCCCCAGAAGAGAAGTCAGCCATCAATTGATAATGTCTAGATAGGGCATATCTGCCCAGGAATGGTCCTATAATAAAGGATTCTCTGAGTTCTGTGTAACTTGCTGGCATCTGAGTTAGCCAGTTGACTGACTGGAGGGGCTGAAGCCAGACCTCCACGGCCCCATAACCACAGCCCCAGGAGGTTAGCAAGATGAGGGTACTGCAGTGGTCCCAGCACTTAGGAGTAGTCCTCCAAGAGATGAGCACTAATCCTGGCTCTGTGCTTCATAGTGAAGGAGAAGCCGCAATACAGCAAGCCCCCGGTGGTGATGGTAGACGAGGTCCTGAGCTCCAGCCCTCCCAAGTTCAGCTTCCCCGAGGCTGGCTTGCGCATCATGATCACCAACAAGTTTGGACCCAGGACCCGGCTACGGATGGCCAGCAGGATCATAATTAATGAGGTAAGTGTGTGAACACGAGGGAGAGAGAGAGAATAAAAAGATGAATGTGCATCTGTTTCTCTATGGGCAGGGCAACCTTCAAAGAAAACTCAGGCTGGGAATGTGGCTCAGAGGTAGAGCGCTTGCCTAGCATGCACGAAGCCCTGGGTTTGATTCCTCAGTACCACATAAACAGAAAAGGCTGGAAGTGGCACTGTGGCTCAAGTGGTAGAGTACTAGCCTTGAGCAAAAGAAGTACTAGATAGGGGCTGGGAAGGTGGCTCAGTGGTAGAGTGCTTGCCTTGCATGCATGAGGCCCTGGTTCGATTCCTCAGCACCACATAAGCAGAAAAAGCCAGAAGTGGCGCTGTGGCTTAAGTGGTAGAGCGCTAGCCTTAAGCTGAAGAGCTGAGAGATAGAGCCCAGGCCCAGAGTTCAAGCCCCACAACTGACAAAAAAAAAAAAGTAGTACTAGAACAGTGCCCAGGCCCTGAGTTCAAGCCCCAGGACTGGCAAAAAAAAAAAAAAAGTAAAAAGAAAACTCAGGACACTGGAGAGTGGCAATGCCCTCTGAGGAACTCCTCCTCTTCTTGCTGGACTTACGTTTTGTACTCCACGCCTCTTCTCCCAAGTGGGAAAAAATACAGGATATTATTTTTCAGCAAAATGGATATTATGTAGCCAGTATTGCAAAAATAATGAATGTACTGACTACTGGCTTTTTTGGGCTTAGTTTTATTCTAGTAGCCACAGTCAGCACACCACTGGACACAAGAATCATGTTTGCCAGGGCTTAAAAGTTCATTGTTTTGAACATCTATGCTTCACTGTGCATATACCCTTTCTGTAGAAAATGTATTAAGAAATAGGCAGCCAGTTGCAGATAGCTCACGCCTGTAATCCTAGCTACTCAGGAGGCTGAGATTGGAGGATCATAGTTCGAAGTTAGTCCAGACAAAAACGTCTGTGAGACTCTTATCTCCAATTAACCATCAAAAAGCCAGAAGTAGAGCTGTGACTTAAATGGTAGAGCACCAGCCAGGAATAAACGTGCTAACACCAGGGCTCACAGGCTGAGTTCAAGCCCTTGTACCAGCACATGCGCACACACAAAGAAAATGGTAACACTTTTCCAAGTTTTGAATCTTTTTGGTTCAAAACAGTGAAGTAGTATACTGATGAAATTTTATTGAAACCTATCTGTCTTTCCTAAACTTAACTGTACTGGGTGCTGGGGTGGCTATTAACCAATTCTAGAGGACAGGGGGATGAAGGTTTACTCTGTCTCTTTTTCGTGACATTTTTATTCATCAGGAAAATAACAGATTGGGGGTTGAAAGGAAGCAGTTGGTGGCACTGGGATTTGAACTTGGGGTCTACTGCTTGCTTGTCAGGCGCTATACCTCTTGCATCTTGTTTCTAGACCTTTATACTTTAGTTCTTTTTCAGATAGGGTCTCATGCTTTTGACCAGGGCTAGCTTCAGATCAGCAACCTTCTACTGTTTCCCCAGCCTAGACTTAACTGAATTAGGAGTCCCCACCTAACACTGACAGGCAGAAAGTTAGTTCAGGGGTCAATAGATCTTTTATTATTTATTTTTATTTTTATTTTTTTGCTGGTAGTAGAGCTTGAACTCAGGGCCTTGGCACTGGCCCTGAGCTCTTTTGCATAAGGTTAGCACTCTACCACTTGAGCCACAGCACCACTTCTGGTTTTCTGGTGGTTAATTAGAGATAAGAGTCTCACAGACTTTCCTGCTCAGGTTGGCTTTGAACTGCTATCCTCAGAGCTCAGCCTCCTGACTAGCTAGGATTACAGACAAGAGCCATCTGAATCCAACTTATTATTACTTATTATTACTATTATTATTATCTACTGTTACTATTATCTATTATTATCATTACTATCATCATCATCATCATCATCATTTAGAATAGTATACTTCCTTTGACATGATCATGGCTCCTGCCAGCCCCCATGATGACCAGGACTGGTATGTGTCCAGGGCAGGTTCATTACCAGGATAGGTATTGGGTCCAGAGACAGAGCATTCTCTGGGGGGCAGTCCTCGGTCCCTGGGCTCCGGGTCAATATTGGACAAGATCTCTTTATCCATGGTGCAACCAGTCCTTGACCCACAGGCCTTAAGCAAATCCATAAATGTTTTGGAACTTGATTAAGGTGAGCAGAGCAGAGGCACATAGTTCCCTAGAAACTATGGAGAGGCCACCAACAGCCACCTCAGTGGCCAACAACCCAGGAAGACTCTGAGTAGCATTCGTCACTGGGGACAATGTGAGCTAAAACCATGATTGGATGTTAGCACACACCCACTAGACAGAATGGCGAAAATGAAAAGGTCTGACAATACTAAGTGTTGGCAAAGATGAGAAGCAGCAAAGGGTCGTTGTTCTAGAAAGCTGAGAGGGCTGGGTGGAGTCTAGCTACCCTTTCTCACCTGCCTTGCTGTCTTTCTGGTCGGGGGGTTCCCACAGCGCCAGAGACTGATCAATGCCGCCAACGGAGTGAGCAGCAAGCCGCTTCAGAACGGGAGACCTGAGAACATCGAGAACGGAAACGTCCCTGTGGAGAACCCCGAGGATGCTCAGCAGGACCAGGGCCAGCAGCCGCCCCCACAGCCACCTCCTCCCCCAGAGCCCGAGCCCATAGAGACCGTCTTCCTGTCCCCCTTCTCCCTACCTGGTGAGTTTAGGGGGCGCCGGCTCTCAAGCCAGGCTTCCATGAGCTCTATCTAGACCAAGCTCAGGTCTCCAAAGACAGGGTGGTGGAGGCGTGGTGTGAATGATTGACACTCCATCATCTAGGTGCTGCTGCTGATAAACACATCATTGGGGTGATGGGTAAGCGCTGTCCGGGATGCAGGCACTGTTGGGTGTGACTAGACTCTGAAGGCAGAGAGGAAAGTTGATATGAAGGGCAGTTGATGTTTCCTTTGCAATGCAGAAAAGCAACCTGTGATGCATATGTACAGACATGTCAGACTCCTCACCTTTGCTCCTCTAGGCAGGCCAAGCATTGCTTAATTGCTAGGATGGAATATTCTAGAGCTATGGTGAATCCTACACAAATATAGTTTGAACATCTGTATAAACTGTATAAATAAGATCATGTGCTTGCCTTGAGCTGAAGAGCTCAGGGACAGTGCTCAGGCCCAGAGTTTAAGCCCCCCAACCGAACACACACACACACACACACACGCATGCACGCACACACACACACACACACACACACACACATGCACACACATGCACGCACGCACGCACGCACAGATCAGACCACAACTCTACCCTAAGCCCTCTGATGTCCTCCTCTCTCCCATGGAATCTGGCCTGTAGGTCCAGTGTCATCTGACTGCGGCATCCTTGTCTCTCATTTGTTCTTTTCTTTTTCTTTTATCTTGTTTTTTGTTGTTATTATTGTTTGGTGCCAGTCCTGGGCTTGAACTCAGGCCCTGAGCACTGTCCTGAGCTTCTTTTGCTCAAGGCTAGCACTCTGCCACTTGAACCACAACTCCACTTACAGCTTCTTTTTGGTATTTAATTGTAGAGTCTCACAGACTTTCCTGCCCAGGCTGGCTCTGAACCTCAATCCTCAGATCTCAGACTGCTGGAGTAGCTAGGATTTCAGGCATGAACCTCTGGCACCTGGCTTCTCTCATTCTTATCTCTCTTTGACCCTCTGGGTAGTCACACTTGCTTCCTCCCCCTATTCTTAGAGGAAATCAGGTACGCTCCTAGCTTAGGACCTTGGCGCTGCCCTTTGCTGGAATGTACTTTACCCCACTATCCACGTGACTTGCTCCCCTGCCTTGTCAAGGTCTCTGTGGAAGTGTTATCACAGCAGTGTGTTTTCCCAGACCACCTTAGGTCTGGAAATAGCACTGTGGCTCAAGGCTGAAGGTAGAGCACTAGTTTACCAGTGCCCAGTCCCTGAGTTCAAGCCCCAGAACTGGCACACAAAAACCAAGTCATCTTCACAGACAGGCATCTGTCTATCCACAGTGCATTCCTGCACAGAGTAGGTGCTTAGTAGAAATCTGCTACCTGGTTCTTTTTTTTGGGGGGGGGGTCTGGTTGTGGGGCCTGAACTCTGGACCTGGGCGCTGTCCCTCAGCTCTTCAGCTCAAGGCTAGCACTCTACCACTTGAGCCACAGCGCCACTTCCGGCTTTTTTCTTTTTGCTTATGTGGTACTGAGGAATCGAACCCAGGGCCTCATGTATGCAAGGCAAGTGCTCTACCACTGAGCTACCTTCCCAGCCCCGTAATCTGCTACCTGGATGAACTCAGGAGTTCACATCTAAGAGGACCCCAGGGCCCCCCGTAGCCTGCCTGGGTTTACATCATCAACCTTCCATGGGGACTCTGCTATCCCAGGTGGGATGCCTAAGCCCCTGAGCTCCTGTCTTAGGAGTCCTTTCCTGGGGTCTGCCATCCTGAGAGGCAGTGGAATTCCAGAACTTCAGAACTTCCAAACCTAGAACTTGCTATTTCTCTGGGGGAGAAAAAAACAATCTGTGTTTAATATCAGACCAAGCAAGTAGCTGACTTGGTCAGGGGCCCTGGAATGACATAAGCTGGCTGACCTTTGCCCTATCTTGGCACCAATTTTCTGGCCTCCAAGTCCAAGGCACGGACCTATAGCCTGGGTACTGCTGCTGTGCCTCCAGATGCAGCTCTCTTGGGGGAGGGGGGGTCCCCAGGCTTCCCTGGGGTTTGTGGGTTGGAGCATCTCAGGGGCATGTGCTTCAGAGCCACTATCCCCCCTCCCCACCTACAAACGCACATGGCACGGGGGCTCGGCCCAAAATTCATGGCCTCCCTCTGAACCTGGACATTCCTAGGCCTGGGGCAAGAAGCTTTGTTTTCCCAGCTCCCTGGCTGGTTAGGAATTCTAGTACCTAGTCAGCATCTCCAGCCTTTATCCCATCCAGAGCACACCCAGAAAATTGAATTTGTCCCCTGACCCAGGTCTCAGGGGAGCTGGGCCTGAGGATCAGCCTACCCAGTCCTCCCATGGCCCACCCGAAGGCCCAGGATCATGGTGTCTGCCAGGGCTCAGCACTCATTCCGCCAGCCAGTTAAAGCTATTCCCTTGTCTGGGAGTTGGCCTTGGGTGGTGCAGGACCCTAAGCATCACAGGTCTCCTCCAAACTGTATTGAGATAGGTTGTTTGGTCACTCAGGCAATGGGAGCTTTCTACAGGCCAGGATCCTGGGAAAGCAGTGTGTTGACCCAGGGAGCGGCTCCAGGGCCCATGGTCCTAAGAGGTCTGAAAGGCAATCCTTGGGTTTGACCTTGGATGCCCTCTATAACCCCAGGTCATCCCATCACCAGCCCAGGTTCTCTTTGGGTCTCCCTGGGGCAGAGGAAAGGGCCTCAGAGCCACAGATGGAGCGGGAGTGGGATGCCACTTGGGGATCTGTGTGCGTGCCTTCTCTGGCTCTAGGAGGTGGGTGTGGGTGACCCCATTTTACAGGCCTGATGGGAGCCCCTGAGACCCTCCATGTGCTGCTCTAACTCATTCCTGTCCCATCACTATCGACATGCAGGGGCTGCAGGAAAATCAGGGCAGGGCAGGCAGGGTTGATTTCTAGTGAGAGGCAAGCATGGATGAGAGGCCTCAGGACCCGGACCCACGTCCTTGTCCAGGGATCTGGTGATCCTCAGAGACATGGCTAGTCGGGGGTAGGGAAGGAGTGTCTCTTAGTGAGTCACTTGCATGTGTGATGCCGGGACTGGAGACCCCAGGGCTCCTGGCCTTCTTGTGCAAATGGCCTCCACCCTGGGAGCTTGACCCTTTGGGGCTAGCCTTCCTACTGTAGCCTGTCCACTTGCCTCCAGCCTGATCCCCCTGGGCCACGCCCCAGTTGAGTCAAGAGCGAAGGTTTTCCTCTGCTTCCGCTCAAGGCTGCCTCCCTTCCTCCAGAGCAAGCTCGGCTTCCTGTGTCCAGGGAAAACCCGCTCTGTGTCCCACTGATGTTTCAGGGTTGCCCTTGGAAACCACCAGTGCCTCCCTAGTCTTCCTTCCCATCTCCATGCACAGAACAACCGGACCCGGGCCCATGGGCTGGGCTGGGCTGGGCTGGGCTGACCTCACCTCCTCTCAGCTCCCTTCTAGTTCTGGCCTGGGGTCCAAGGGCGGCGCTGAGCTGCTCTGGAGGCCTGCACGAGCAGTTCTTCTTGTCCATCAGTCTCCTGGAAGGACAAGGGCAGAAGTCAGGAGAAAGGAAAGAAGCTGACCCCTGGACCAGATGGGTGTCAGCACAGAGCCAGGAAGTCAGACCAATGGTGGCTCTTCTGTGTGGTAGGGAGAAGGTAGCACTGAAGTCCAGAAGTCCTAGATATGAAACTTGGTCTATTAGTCACTATCACCTTGATCCAGGGCTAGCTGCTGTCTAGCCCCTGCTCCCACACACCCGCTTCGTTCCTCATCCACATCCTTGTAATAGGGGTGCTGACTCCGGCCTTCTGGAGTTAGTCTAAATAGTAACTTTGATAACACAGTCAAGGTCTCTGTGTCTTGTACACAGTAGGTGCTCAATGAATGTTCCTGTGGACTATGGTGTGGCTTAGCGTGTGGCTGTCCTGGGCTCCTGCTTGGATCACAAGCGATGATCTAGAAAGGAGCGAGCATTTCTGGAATCCTGGGACTGTTGGTCATTCCAACAGTCAAAAAGAGGGAGCCAGGGGCTGGGAAGGTGGCTCAGTGGTAGAGTGTTTGCCTTGTATGCATGAGGCCTTGGGTTTGATTCCTCAGCACCACATAAGCAGAAAAAGCTGGAAGTGGCGCTGTGGCTCAAGTGGTAGAGTGCTAGCCTTGAGCTGAAGAGCTGAGGGACAGCGCCCAGGCCCAGAGTTCAGGCCCCCACGACCAACCAAAAAAAGAAGAACAAAAACAAAAGGAGCCAGCTGGGTGCCCGTGGTTCAGGCTTGTAATCCTAGCTTCTCAAGAGGCTGAGATCTGAGCATCATCGTGGTTCAAAGCTAACCAGGGCTAGGAAAATCTGTGAGATTCTTATCTCCAATTAACCATCAGAAAACCGGAAGTGATACTGTGGCTCAAGAGCTCAGGGACAGTGCCCAGGCCCAGAGCTCAAGCCCCGTGACCAACAATAACAACAAAAAAAGAAGGAGCTAGCTGAACTAGGTGTGTACAGTGTGCCAAGCACTGGGCTGCGGGTACTTAGCAGGCAAAGAACCTCTAAGTTAGTAAATATCTGGAAACCAGGGTTTGTCCTGGCTCTAGGGATCCAGAAAAGAGAAGGGCAGCCATGGTCCCTGGCCCCTAAGAGCTTCATGGCTCACAGGACAAAGGCAAGCAGACGACTGTGCCATGGGCCTGGCACATGGCCTCCTGCCCCATGGGAGGAAGAGAAGGAGGCAGGGGCTCCAGCTGCACATCCTCTCTGAGGCAGAGCCAGGAACTCCCACTCTTCCCCAAGTTTGGGGCTCCTAACCTGATGTTGGGGTGCTCAGAGCCTGGGAATTGTGCTTCCCAGGAAAAAGAAGGAGCTTTGTCTCCCATCACCACAATCTCAGCCCAACTCTGCCCGGAAGTGGTCACAGGTGGCCCTGAACCCCAGCCTGCTGGGAAAAGTCCTGGTCCCACGGTGGCTGGCTGGAAGTCTGCAGGAAGAGGGGCTCTATATGTCCCCCGAGGCCACACCCTGGCTCTTGTCTCCCCCACAGTAAGGAAACTGCATTGTGCTGACCAGGAAGCTGGCCTTCCTGCCCACTATTACATCCGCCAACAGCAACTGGGGACCTGATGTACGCCAGGCACAGAGCACAACAGAATGCTTGCTTGCTTGCTTGCCTTCAACATTTTTATTAGTGTAGATTAGTCATACAAAAGACTTTCCCTATCATATTCTCATGTATGTGTATAATGTGCTTTGATCAAATTCCTTCCTTCTGAATAGCTCCTCTTATTTCCCTTCTGCATATTAAAACAATTCTAATAGGTTTTGGATACTTTGAACTGTTCTATTTTCATACATGTGTGTATATGTGTGTGTGTGTGTGTCTGTGTCTGTGTAGACACACAATACTTTAGCTATGTTCATCCTGTGCCCTCCATATTCTCTCCTTTTGTACCTTTCCTCCCCCATACCGGTACTGACCCTGAATATATTCCTGTCCTTGATTTTTAAGTAGATTCCACATGTGACAGAGAATGCATGATATTTGTCCTTCTCAGTCTGGCTTACTTTACTCACATAATTATTTCTAGTTCCATTTCTTTTCTTGCAAATAATGTAATTTTATTCTTCTTTATGGCTGAATAATACTCCGTTGTGTCCATATACACCATACTTTGTTTAGCCAATCATCAGCTGCAGTTGGGGCTGCTGTCCACCAGCCTAGCGGCATCCTGGAGTCAGTGAAAAACCTACCACTAGTATCATGCTTAGTAACTAAAGACTGCAAGTTTTCCCCTGAGATCAGAAACAAGGCAAAAGCTGTTCACACCACTTCGATCCAGCATTGTGCTGCAGGCTCTGACTAAAGCAAATTAAAAAAAAAAAAGGCATGATTGGAAAGAGAAAGATAAAATGTCCTGCATTTACTGATGATGTGATCTTAAACACACACACACACACACAAAAAAAAAATTAATAAATAGCCAGGCACTGGTGGCTCACACTCCTATTTCTAGCTACTCATGAGGCTGAGATCAGAGGATCTCAGCCAAGGAAGGAAAGTCCATGAGAGTCTTTATCTCAATACACCAAAAAGCTGGGAGTGGAGCTGTGGCCACTTTGGAAAACAGCCCTCAGAGTTAAACAGTTACCAGGTGACTCAACAATTCTATTCCCCATTATGTCCCCAAGAGAAATGAAATTATATGCCCATACTAACACTTATATTCAAATTTCATAGTGCTATTCATAACAGCCAAAACGCTGGAACAACTTATCCATTAAGCGATGGATGGATAAGCAAAATATTATATTCAGGGGTAGGATATGATGCCAGTGGTAGAGTGCTTGCATGGTATGTCTAAGGCCCTGGGTTCCATCCCCAGCACTGAAAAAAGAAAGAAAGTATAGCCATAGGATGGAAGACTTTTCATCCAAAGTGGGTAGGGGAGAAGGAAGAAAGCTGGGCACTGGTGGCTCATGCCTGTAATCCTAGCTGTTTAGGAGGCTGAGACCTGAGGACCAAGGTTCAAAGCCAACCTGGGCAGGAAAGTCCATGAGACTCATCTCCAATTAACCACCAGAAAACTGGAAGTGGTGCTGTGGCTCAAAGTAGTAGAGTGCTAGCCTTGAGCTGAAGAGCTCAGGGACAGTGCCCAGGTTGTGAGTTCAAATCCCATGACTGACCAAAGGAAGAAAAGGGGGAATATAGTACAACTACAACCTGGGTGCGCCTTGGGAACATCCTACTAAATGAAAGAAGCCAGGCGCCCAGCCACGCGCTACCATTCTGTGCCCACAGAATGCCCAGGGAGTCCAGTCTGTAGACAGAAGGAAAACAGAATGGCAGCCAAGTGTTAGGTTTCTATTGAAGGTTCCAGTTGTGATACTTACAGCTTTTGAATGCACTCAAAGCTACCTAATTGTTTACTGTCTATGGGTGGGTTCTGTGATTTGGTCATTATATCTTGGTTATTTTCACATGGAGTTCCTCTAGAGCTGTGGTTCTCAGAGTTTAGTCTGGCGACTAGCCTAAGAAGTCCTTGGGAACTTGTTAGAGATTTAAATTCTTGAGCTGGTCAGTGGCCAATGCCTGTAGTCTCAGCTACTCCCAGAGGATGGGGTGATGGGAGCTCAGGACTTTGAAATCAGGCTGGGCTACAAAGCAAGACCTTCCTTCTCTTTTAAAACTGGGAAAGTCGGGGTTGGGAAGGTGGCTCAGTGGTAGAGCGCTTGCCTTGCAAGCCTGAGGCCCTAGGTTCGATTCCTCAGCGCCATATAAGCAAAAAGAAAAAAGCCGGAAGTGGCGCTGTGGCTCAAGTGGTAGAGCGCTAGCCTTGAGCTGAAGAGCTGAGGGACAGCGCCCAGGCCCAGAGTTCAGGCCCCATGACCGGACCCAAAATAAAAAAATAAAACTGGGAAAGTCTTCTGATCCCCAGTCCAGATCTTCCAGATCCTCAGCTCTAGAGGATCCTGATTTACACAAAGCTTGAGAAGCACAGGGCTGTGAGCTTCGTTCTTTAGGTAGAGTGAATGCTTTCAGCTCCAGGGCTCAGCCAATAACGCCAACATCCCCAATACCACAAGTTCACCAGCCTGTTCCTTGGAGTGTCTAATTAGCTAACCATCCAAATGAATCTGAGATTTTATCCGCAATTACATCTGTTCTTTCCCCTCCGGCGTGATGAACCATCTGTTTCTTTAGTTTGTCTTGAAGACTTGTCATTGTAATGTTTTACTCCATGAGAGAAATCTGAGTGCTTGGCAAAGAAGCATTGGCAGTCCGTCTCCCGCCTGCCGGAGTCTGTGCTGTCACACAGAGGTGCTGGAGGGGGGCTGGGAGAGGTGCCTCGGGGTGCCTGGCCCCTGGACAGGACATCATCCCATTACCTCCAGGACCTCTGCAACTTTGTCATGTCGATGCACAAGACACGAGACAAGCATGGTGAGTTCTTGTTCTCCAGTAGTACCAAAATAATACCAGGAAAGAATAAGAGTTTTAAAGAGTTTAGTGAAGTAAAGACCACTCCGAAGAGTTTTATGTTGTCTCTCTCCTCCCCATTTCTTTCCTCCCTTTAGGCATTGCCAGACTATGATTGGTTTGTTTAAACAGGCCACACCCTCTCCTGGGTGGTGGTCTCAGAAAGGTGGCCTGAGACATGGCAGGACCCAAGGCCCTGTCCTGGGTGGCAGCCACCTGGGCAGGGGGGTGGGGGTGACGGGGGGGGGTGGCTGTGGAGGGGAAAGCTGGCTGAACTGGTTTGCCCATGTCCTTCAATATCCTATTTGAACTAGCTTGGGCATCTAAGATTAGAGAATTCCGTAGTTAGGCATTTTAAGCTTCATGTTTTCTATGTCACAAAAAGTCTTGAGGTTCCCAGCTCTCCTCGATGTGACATTTCTGGGGCTCATCTTCAAGGTTGTGGTGTGGCTTCAGCTCTGGTGTCCCTATTCCTGCAAGGAGGGACAGGGCAGGAGACAACAACTTCCTCTACTTCCGTCTGTCCATGGCCGACCTACCAACCAGGAAGCCTGAGAAGCTAAGGTTTTAGAGGCAGACTTATTGTCTAAGAAAAATAGCACCTAATGGCCTGGAGCTCACTGAAATACTCACTTTTTGCTGTTGGTGGTGGTGGTGGTGGTAGTGGTCACGGGGCACGAACTCAGGGCCTGGACACTGTCCCTGAGCTCTTGCTCAAGGCTAGCATTCTGCCACTTGAGCCACAGCATCACTTCTGCTTTTCTGGGGGTTCATTGGAGATTTGAGTCGCATGCACTTTCCTACTCTGGCTGGCTTCAAACCATGATCCTCAGATACCAGCCTCCTGAGTAGCTAGGATGACAGGTATAAGCCACCGGTGCCCAGCTTGAAATACCCCCTTTTAAGGCTGATTCTGTTCTCTGCTTTGCCTCCTGAGTCCACAGTCAAGGCTCTGATACTTCCCAGCCTTCTGCCTTCTGATCAGCCCCAGAAATCCCCTTGTATCTATATGGGGTGCTATGACCCCAGCTCCCAGATATCTGGAACATAAACATAGCTTCCTCCGTGATGGTCACTTCTGGGTCTGGGTTTCTTCCCAGGCCTGATTAAGACACATTAGAAGTGGGTTTGGCAAGATAGATGCATTTGAAAACAACCTCAAACCCTGAGCTCCCCTTGGTGGCCTGAAAGCAGAATCTAGAATTTTAGCAGGACTCAGAAATCTGTGTGTTCGGAGCCCTGGTGCATGTGAGGTCCAGCTAGTTTTGAGAACATCTCACGGTAGACTCTATCTCTCCTTTTTTGGATGAGGAGGCCAAAGTCCAGCCTCGCGGTAAGGTCTGCTCAGGAGAGCAAATCCTGGGGCTGGAGGTTGCATGGTGACTACTCAAACAAACAAAGTGAGATGCTCTGGGTAAAGTTGGCAGATGGAAAGCACACACACACATGCATGCACGCATATTCTTACTCTTAGCTTTCTCTGTCTTCATAACTCTTTTGCTTGGCACTGTTTGGTTACAAGTAGGAACTTAGCAGCAACCAGATTTGGCTTAAACAGGAAAAAAATTACAGAAGTGTTTGTGTGTGTGTATGCATATGTACCTGTGTGTGCCGATACTAGAGATTGAACTCCGAGCTTTGTGATTGCTAGGCAGGCATTCTGCCACTTGAGCCACATCTCTATCCCCATTTTATGCTGGTTGTTTTCCAAGTAGGATCTTGCTTTGGCTCTGGCTGCCTGGGCTGTGTTCCTTTTACTGTACTTCCCTGGTAGCTCATGTATGGGTGGAGATGAAGTCTTCTGAACTTTTATGCCTGGGCTGGCTTCCAATCACAATCCTCTGATCTCCACTTACCAAATATCTAGGATTATAGGCTGAGCCAGCATACTTAGCCAGAAGTATTTTTTTTTTCTTTTTTCCTTCGGTTGTGGGGCCTGAACTCTGGGCCTGGGCGCTGTCCCACAGCTCTTCAGCTCAAGGCTAGCGCTCTACCACTTGAGCCACAGCACCACTTCCGGCTTTTTCTTTTTTTGCTTATGTGGTGCTGAGGAATTGAACCCAGGGCCTCAGGCATGCAAGGCAAGTGCTCTACCACTGAGCCACCTTCCCAGCCCCAGAAGTATTTCTTAAAACACTGTATATGTGCATCAGGACCAACTGTAACCAAGACCCCATTTCATCTCTGTCCCTTCCTTCATCTCTTGACCCTCTGACCACTTCCTCTACCCACATACCCCCAATTTTACAATCCTAACTACACAATACGATTGACTCCAGCCTCTGGAACAGACTTTAGTGAACTCAGTCTGTTAGAATTCTCCGAGGCCTTCCACAGGCAGATGCAGATGTGGCTGTGAGAAGATATTCCTCGATCCACAGAGCACGGTGAGCCCTGCCAAAGCCATCCAGGAATTCATGTCCAGTCCAAATCCTGCACCTCGCTCTGCAGCCGGCCCCAGGAAGGGCCGGAACAGTGTCTTCCAGCCTCTCCGTAACTCCTTTCCTCTGTCAAGCGCAACTCGTTTTCTCTGTTTTCCAATTCAGCACTGTTTCCTGCTGATGGTCGATCCCTTGGCAGCAGTTCAGGAAATGTCTGACTTCATCCCCATGATAGTGTAGGAATGCTTTGTTGGGAATAAGCTCTCAAATGCCATCATCTCTAATACGTGTGCTTATTTTACATGTGTTTCCATTTCAAGATGATCTCTTCCTGATCTTGTCCTCACATTCTGGGGGCATGTAGCCCCGCCCCTCCCCATGCATTTAATTAGTGTTGAGTTCTGCAGCCGGCCAGGCAGGGGCTGCTCTGGTCCCCGTCCACAAGGTACTAACCTTCTGCCATTAAAACTCTCACTAAGCCGGGTGTCAGAGGCTCATGTGTATAAGGCTAGTTACTCAAGAGGGTGAGATTTGAAGATCATGGTTCAAAGCTACCCAAGGCAAGAAAGTCCTTGAGATGCTCATCTCCAGATAACCAGGAAGAAGCTAGAAGTGAGGTATGGCTCAAGTGGAAAATACCAGCATTGAGTGAAAAAAAAACTAAACAAAAGCCTGAGGCCCTAGTTTAAGCCAGCACACACACACACACACACACACACACACACACACACACACACACACACACAAAATGTGTTTTATTGACTAATAGTTAACATTTATTATATGCAATTCCAACACACACACACACACACACCAAATACGTTTTATTGACTAATAGTTAACATTTATTATATGCAATTCCAACATTTTCTATTTCTTTCTAAGAAAATGATGCTTTCCCTCCACTAACTTGGTTTCCAGGCCCTCTGTGGAGCTTCTCCAGCAGTGAGCATTGAACCTTTTTTCTTTGGAAACCATGGCGGGTTGTGATGTTGATCACCTGAGCAGGGGCAAGGTGGAGATGGATAGTTGAGCCAGATGCAAAACCCCTACCAGGCCAAAAGACAAGTACCTAGTACAAGACCTGTGTCTGTAAAATAAGACACCTATTGGTGACATTTGTAACTATCTGTAAACAGGCTCCTACCATCAATGTGTGCAGGAGCACAATTCCCCAAAGGGAATTCCTCCTTTCAGAGAGTTGAAGGTGAAGGCTACGGAGACCACACCCTCCCTTCCCCACTCAAATGAGGCAGGAAGGGGCTTGACAAGAGCAGAGCCTGGAATTTGGGACCAACCAATCGAGCAGGAAGCATTTCTGCCCATCCTGTGGGATCAAGCAGGTACATAGAAGAGGTTCATGTTAACATCTGGTTGACAGGTGGTTTCCTAGGTGCAGCATCTGGGTGGACACACAGGTCGACTTGCTGGTTTGGAACAAAGCTTATTCACCCCACCCATTATTATAACCATGCTGGCTACCTCTTGGGAAACATACTTTTCATTATTTAGGAAGATAAAAAGCACACAGGTATGAAGTTAAAGCAACTAGTTCCGATCTACTTTTTTCATATTAAAAAAAACAGATATAATTCATCTGCCATAAAGTTCACCCTTATGGCTAGTATACTTCAGTATTTTCTTACTTTATTCTCAAAGCTGTGAAACGCATCACCAATATATAATTACGTCAAAGAGGAAAGGAGCAGTCTGATCAAAACTCCGTTTTCCTAGTGGTTTGTCCTGAGGCTCTTCCTCCTGCTTTTTCTTCATTCCTGGGTCCAAGTAAGGCATTCTGCTTTTTTGAAACAGCAGTAGGATGAGTCCCAGTTCCCTGTTATGTGGGAACATTCCTCAGTGTTGGTGTTGGCCAACCTAGCTACAGTTTCCTGGCTAGTGAAAAACTAGCACACAAGGAGAGACATGTTCTAATAGTTAAGAGAATGTAAGTCAGAAGAACCCACTGTGAAAGTAGAAACGCTATTCTAAAGCAGAATAAAGAGACATCCAATTAAATAAATAGTGTGAGGATATCCTATTTCTTGAACAGCTCCATAACAGGATTTGTTTGGGGTCCAGTGGAAATAGTCCTTCTTGTCTCTATTTAAAGATAAGGCCTTTACCTATTGGGCACCAGTGATTCCCACCTGTAATCCTAGCTACTCAGGAGGCTGAGATCTAAGGATCACAGTTCAAAGCCAGCCTGGGCAGAAAGTCTGTGAGACTCTTATCTTCAATTAACCTCCAGAAAAACAGAAGTGGTGCTGTGGCTCAAGTGGTAGAGCGCTCGCCTTGAGCTGAAGAGTTCAGGACAGTGCCCAGGCCCAGAGTTCAAGCCCCCATGACCGGGAAAAAAAAAAAAGGCCTCCTCCAGAGATAGGAGTTTGCCTTTGTAAGAGTTGCCAGGCTGGAGAGCTACCTCACAGCTTCGCAGCCTCACGCCTTCTGGAAGAATTGGCACGTGACTCCCTTTGAATCTTGACAACTTTTCCTTTTGTCTGAACAGTTTTCTCCCAAGTCCACTGCCTAGCCTCTTTGTGGTTTGGCTTTCATGGTCAAAGTTCACCACCACAGCAGTAAGTTTTCTCACAGATGGTCTGGTCTACTCCCCTGTGAGAGGGGAGGCGACAGATAAATCAGGTGGGACTCAGTGCCAGGAAAAGCCTTGTGGCAGATTTAGGCAACTGAGAGGTTTAGAAGGAGTGGTCTTTAGGCTGGCTCTTTCTGTTTATGTGGTACTCAGAAATCAAACCCTGGGCTTCATGCATATTAATCAAGCACTCTACCACTAAGCCACATTCCCAACCTGTAGTTCATTCTTCTTTTCTTTTCTTTTTGTTGTTGTTGTTCTGGTCCTGGGGCTTGAATTCAAGGCTTGGGTGCTATCCCTGAGCTTTTATGCTCAAGGCTAGCACTCTACTACTTGAACCACAGCTCCACTTTCAACTTTTTAATGGTTACTTAGAGAGCAGAGTCTCCTGGACAACCTACCCAGGCTGGCCTCCAACTGCAATCCTCAGATCTCAGCCTCCTGAGCAGCCAGGTTTACAGGCTAGCCTTGGAGTTCATTCCTATCAGTCCTGTAGGTGATTCCTAGCACCCCAAAACACTGCTCTGGTTGCTATTCTTAGAAGTTGTATTTCTGCAGAATGGAAGCAGCCAACAGGCAAAGTAATATGAGAAAAGTGCAAAAACAAACAAAAATCTCCAAATATTTAAAAAGCTAACTTATTTGCAAAATAAGTCATCCTCTATGAGCCCAATTGCAAGTGTTGTAGAGAAGGATCAAACTATAGATGACAAAAATAAAACACTTAGAATAGCCATAGTTAAACATTTGAAAACCAATCTAGCTATTTCCACTGCATTTTAGGATACTAATTACGACTGACAGCATCACATCAACATCCTTAGGCTCGCCTTGTTAGAAAATCAGGAACACGTGGACACAAGCCTAGCAAAGGCTGCCATCCCTAACAGTTTTAATTTGGAAGAGGTGTTTTCCTAAGCTTTGTGTTTACAAGGATTATCTCCTTGGGGAACGTGTATATACTTCCCCTCTGAAGGAGCCTGCCACGCAGCTCAGCCTGCACAGGTGTCACATACACCTAGTAATTTCATTTTTATCTTTGGAGAAGTATGCAACACTGACAAAAGTCAAAGTTTCTCTTACAAGATAGGAGCAGCGCCCATGATCTCAGCCTCATTTCCTTTGCTCTTTTTATTTATTTACTTTTTTTTTTTTTTTTGTCAGTCGTGGGGCTTGAACTCTGGGCCTGGGCGCTGTCCCTCAGCTCTTCAGCTCAAGGCTAGCGCTCTACCACTTGAGCCACAGCGCCACTTCCGGCTTTTTTTCTTTTTTTGCTTATGTGGTGCTGAGGAATCGAACCCAGGGCCTCAGGCATGCAAGGCAAGCACTCTACCACTGAGCCACCTTCCCAGCCCCATCGTGTTTTGTCTTGAAAGTTTTGTAGTTGTGGTTATTATGTTACTCTTTGATCATTTTTTATTTAATATTTATGTATGGTGTGAGACTGGGATCCCATTTCATCCTTTTGCATATGGGTATCCAGCTTTCTCTGAACCATTTCTTGAAAATCTCATTCTTTCTCTAGTGAACTGTCTTGGCCCTCTTCTCAAATATCAATTGACCTTAAAAGTGTGGATTTATTTCAGGATTCTAAATTCTGTTTCATCTTTATATCAATAGCATACTATAACTGGGTATTCTAACTTTGTTCTCAATTTTGAAATCAGAGTATATGAATTCACTAACTTTGCTCTTTTTTTTAATTGTTTTTCCAAGATTGTTTTGACTCTTCTGGGTCCTTTGCATTTCCACATGAATTTTCTGATCAGTTTTCCAAATTCAGCAGAAAAGTCAGCTGGATTATTGAGAGGGACTGCCTTGAACCTGTAAATCACTTTGGGAAATATTGCCATCTTAATATTTAATCTTTCAATCCATAAATAGAAAGCCTTTCCATTTATGTAGGCCTATTAGTTTTAAGCATACTTTTTTTTAACATAAATGTAAGTGTAGTTGTTGGGTTTTTACTATGATATTACACATGTAGTTGATTTTTGTTTTTTGTTCTAATTTTGGATTGACCAATCTAGCTGAACTTTATTATTTAATGTGTGGAGGGTGTGTGTGTGTGTGTGTGTGTGTGTGTGTGTGTGTGTGTTCGTGTTCTTCAGAATTTTCTGTATATAAGATCATGTCATCTACAAGTAAGAGTAGTTTTATGTCTTCCTTTTTGACTTGAATGATTTTTGTTTATTTTTCTTGCCTAATCTCCTTGACTAAATTCTGTACTATAACACTGAATAGAAATGGTAAGAGCAGGGGGCTAGGAAGGTGACTCAGTGGTAGATAGAGTACTTGCCTCACATATATGAGGCCCTGAGTTCTGTTTCTCAGCACCATACAAACAGAAAAAGCCAGAAGGGCGCTGTGGCTCGTGTAGTAGAGCACTACCTTGAGCTGAAGAGATGTGGGACAGTGCCCAGGCCCAAAGTTCAAGCCCCATAATCAAAAAAAAAAGAGAGAGAGAGAGAGAGAAAGAAAAGGTAAGAGCAGCCATCCTCATCTAATTCCTGATAGTCTTTTGTCACTAAACACAAGCATGCTTGATTGTTTTGTGTAAACATTCATTATCAGATAGAGGAAGTTCCTTTCTGTTCCTACTTTGTTGAATATGTGGTTATATTTTGCTTTGTATTTGTGTTGGGGCTTGAAATCAATACCCTGGGGTCTACTTGAGCCACCACAACTTCAATCCAAGCTTTTTGCTGGTTAATTGAACAGACTCTTTATTGTCTGCTCAAACCGACTTTGAACTGCAAGCCTCAGATCTCAGCCTCCTGAGTGGCCAGAATTATAGACACCAGCCACCATCAGTATCCTAGCCATTTTTGTTTTGTTTAATCATAAAAGGATATTGGATTTTGTCCAGTGCTTTTTCTGCCTCCCTGGAGATAATTGCTTTGTTCATTATTCTATTAACAAAGTCTGTTTCATTGATTGAATGCCGTCTGGTGAACCAAGTTTGTGTTCCTAGGATGTCTTACTTGGTCATGGTATATAATGTGTTTGATATGTTGCCAGATTCAGTTTGCTAATATGGTAAGGATTCTAAGTCTCTGTGTATAAACAATGTTGGTGTTTGGTTTTCTTATCTCTTGATGTATCTCTTGGGCTTTAATATCAGAGTAATACTGGCTTCACAGAATTCATTGGAACATGTTTCTTATTATCGCTTTTTTTGTTTGTTTGTTTGGTAGATTTAGTTCTTCAAGAATTTGATGGAAACCATCATGAAGCCATCTTGCCTTGGCTTTAAGGCAATCTTTAAAAATTACTGTTGGAGGCAACAGTGCTCAATAGGAAATGTACTCATTACCTTGCTCATGTAACTGTAACCCCTCTGCACAGCATTTTTACAATAAAAAACGTACAAAAAAAATTACTGTTGTAAGCCAGGTGCCAGTGGCTCACAGCGGGCCTGAGCACTGTCCCTGAGCTTCTTTTTTTCAAGGCTAGCATCTATCACTTGAGCCACAGCTCTCCCTTCAGCTTTTTGTTTATGTGGTACTGAGAACTCAAACCCAGGGCTTCATGCATGCAAGGCAAGCACTCTACCACTAAGCCATATTCCCAGCCCAAGTCTATTTTAAAATTTTTTCTACTTTATTTAGTTCCCCTTTCATCTTGATTATCTCTTTGCTTGTGCTTTCTTGGACTTTTTTTTATATGCCCTTTTTCTTTTATTAAGAAGGAAGGGTAGGGGCTGAGATATGGCTTAGTGGCAAAGTATGAGCAAGTACAATGTCCTGGGTGCCAAAAAAGAAAGAGAAGGAATGGTAGGTCATTAAGAAATATTCCTCTTTTTTTCTGTATTGGAGACTGCCTCATGGTGTCAGTTTGTTTGTTCATTTATTTATTTATTTTGCTAGTACTTAAGTTTAAACCCAAGGTTTATGTAGCTTATGTAGCTTGCTTAGCTGTACTCTACCACTCATGCCACACCATCAAGCAGGGTGTTTGCTGGTTATTTTGGAGATTGAATCTTGTAGACTTTTCTGGTCGGGCTGACTTTAAACTGTGCTTTTCCGGATCCTGACCTCTGATGGCTACGACTACAGGTGTAAGTCACTAGTTCCCAGCTGTTTCAGGCATTTTTAAACAAGTGCTTTCCTTCTTGAATCCCACTCATCCAGCCTAATTCTAGTCCTTCTTAACAGGTATTTATGGCTTAAAATTTTCCCTCTAGGCACCGTTTCTAATGCATGTCCTAACTTTTGGTATTTTGCAGTTTAGTTTTCATTCCTCTCAAAGTATTTTCTAATTTCCCTTGTGATTTCTTCTCTGACCCATTAGTTACTTAGAAGTTTATTATGTGACTTCCACATATTTGCAAAACTTCTACTTTTCTTTCTGTTATTGATTTCTAATTCCATTCCATTATTGTTGGAAAACACACTTTGCATAACCTCAGGTCTGTGCTGGAGAATATTCTGTGTGCACCTATATTTCAGTACACACACCAATGTTTCCCTCTTCTTCTTGTAGCCCCATTATGCAGATTTGGTTTGCTTTGTCATAATCACAGTCTGTGCAGTTCTTTTTTTTCCCTATTTATTTTTCCTTTTGTTCATGGGGTGACATCATTTCAGTTAAACCATCTTTGAAGTTGTTAATTGTTTTAGGTCTACTAAAATATCCTGTTGCTCCAGCACCAGTGGCTCACACCTATAATCCTAGCTACTCAGGAGGCTGAAATCTGAAGATCAAGGTTCAAAGCCAGCCCACACGGGAAAGTCTAGGAGCCTCTTATCTCCAACTAACCACCAAAAAGCTCAAGGACCGTGTCAGGCAGGGCCTGAACTTTGAACTCATGCTCCAAGACTAGAACACTCAAAAAAAAGAATTTTTTTTCATTATAGTTGTTGTATTTCCCAATTTCAGAATTTCTTTTCTTTTCTTTTTTTGTTGTTGTTGTTGTCTGTTGTTGTTTGGTGGTTGTAGCGCCTGAACTCAGAGCTGGGCTCTATCCCTGAGCTCTTTTTTGCTCAAGGCTAGCACTCTATCACTTTGAGCCACAGCTCTCCTTCCAGTTTTCTGGTGGTTAATTGGAGATTAGAGTCTCATGGACTTTCCTGTGCAGGTCGGCTTTGAAACACGATCCTCAGATCTCAGCCTCCTAAATAGCTAGGATTACAGGTGTGAGGCACCAGTGCTCAGCCATCCCTAACTTTTAAAGTCCTTTTTCTTTATTGGTATTTTCTGATGGGAAGTCACTTTCCTACTCTCCTTGAGGTTCATAGATATTTTTAAAAACTTGTTTGTGTATGTATACATACATATGTATATATGTATGTATGTATGTATATATATATATATTTGGGGGGGCTGTTGTAGGGCTTGAACTCTGGGCCTGGGCGCTGTCCCTGAGCTCTTCAGCTCAAGGCTAGTGGTCTACCACTTGAGCCACAGCACCATTTCTGGTTTTCTGGTGGTTTCATGGACTTCCCTGCCCGGGCTGGCTTTGTACTGTGATCCTCAGATCTCAGCCTCCTGAATAGCTAGTATTACAGGCATCAGCCGCCAGTACCCAGCTTTTGTATATATATTTAAGTGGGTCATTTTAAGCTTTTTGTCAGCTGGCAACATGGCTCAAGTGGTAGAATGCCTTCCTAGCAAGTATATGAGATCATGAGTTCAAACCTGGTACTGACAAAAAAAAAATAGTTCTTTTCTAATAAATCCAGTATCTTGATTTCTTCAGTGATAGTTTCTGTTGTATTTTTCCTATAATGCGAATGCTCTTGATTTTGCATGTCTCATAAACTTTTGCTATTGTTACTGAAACCTGAGCTTTTAGGGAGAGTGGTACTGAGAGTTTGAACTCAAGACCACCTGCTTGCTTGCTAAACAGGTGCTCTACCACTTGGTCCATGTCCCATGCTCCTTTTTTTACTTTTTTAGATAGAGTCTTGTCTTTTTGCCCAAAACCAACCTGAAATCACTTTCTTCCCACATACAGCCTCCCAAGTAGCTGAAATAATACACCACTACAGTTAGCAAAGTGATTGAGCAGGTTGTCACAAGCATTTTGCCCAGGCTGGTTGTGAACAGGGATCCTTCTGATTGCCACTTTGCAAGTAGTGGGGATTGCATGCGTGAGCCACCATGTCCTGCGTGGGGCTGGTGGACTAGTTCAGTAGTGGAGCACTTCCCTCAGACCTGCAAGTCCTTAGGTTCCAAACCCATCACTGCAAAATACATAACTAAGATAATGTGACATGCTAGAAATCAGATTCTTCTCCTTCCTAGAGTTTTACAAAAAAACACCGCTGCTGTTTATTGTTGTTGTTACTTGTTTAGTGACTTGTTAAAAGTAAAGATCTGTATTATCTGTTAAGTAGGCAGCTACTAAAGACTGATGGGTCTTTGCCCACCGTCAGTTGATGGCTGGACAGAGATACCTTTTAAGTGCCCTGGTTTGCCCCTGTGTGTGTTTGGAAGACTCCCGCAGCCCTGAGGCAGGCACTGTACAACTTTACAGTGGCCCTCGCCTTGGCTGCTGTACAGCCTCAAAGGCCGACCAAGTGAGGGAGGGTACTGTCAGGCCTCCCCTGCGCACGTGCTGGGCCTGCCCTGGGCAAGTGCTGAGCCTCTCCTGCACACGTGCCAGGTAGGCACAGCCTCGTGTGCACACAGGCCTGGCAGATCCGCAGGAACATTAAGAACTTGCCTTGTCTGGTTAGTAGCCCATTCCCCAGTTTCCCTTTTAAACTTCTTCAGTGAACCTACTGTTTATCCCACCCCTTATCCATCACCTTAAGGAAGCATGATTTAACAGCTGCTTCTGGTGGGTTTTGATAAGTGACCCCCAAGAAAAGATTCTTCTCCTGGGGTAAGCTCTCCTTCTAATGAAACAGAAAGATGGTCAGAGAGCCACCAGAAACGTCAAATTATTATTTTGTCGGTCACGGGGCTTGAACTCTGGGCTTGGACGCTGTCCCTCAGCTCTTCAACTCAAGGCGAGCGCTCTACCACTTGAGCTACAGCACCACTTCCTGTTTTCTGATGGTTTATTGGAGATAAGAGTTTCACGGACTTTCCTTTCCTGCCCGGGCTGGCTTTGAACCACGATCCTCAGATCTCAGCCTCCTAAGAAGCTAGGATTACAGGCGTGAGCCACCAGTGCCCAGCTACATCAAATTCTTGTAATCCTGTGGGGAAGGACTTCTAAAGTACTTCGTGAAGTTTCTGTGGATTGAGCATTTGAAGACATGAGTCAGAAGCAATCTTACCTGCTTCTCTGACAGCTGGGAGGTTGCTGCTTTGCTGGGGTGAGCCAGATAGAGCAGGCAGAGAAAACAGAAATAGGGAATGTGACAACTCCTTGGAGTTCAAGGAGTTCTTACTGAGATCCAGCTGATTTACTTTTCTTTCTTTTGATGCTGGGAATGGCACCTAGAACCTTGTGTATACTAGGCAAGTGCTTTACTACTGAGCTACTTTGCCAGCAGCCGTAACTGTCCCCTTTGGGGATTTGCTATAAACCTTGGCTGATTTCCAGAGTTCAGAAAATGGAGATTCTCGTCATTTTTTACCATTGTCCCCATTGCTTTTACAAAGAAGAGTTTTCAAAGGTTCATTCTCCTCGTGTGTGTGTGTGTGTGTGTGTGTGTGTGTGTGTGTGTGTGTACGCATGCAAGCCATACCACCAGTCTACCTTTTTGCATGTTGATTGGAGACAGAGTCTTGCGCACTTTTCTGCCTAGGCTGGCTTCAAACTATGATCCTCTAGATCTTAGATTCCTAAGTAGCTAGGACTTTCTTTACTTTTATTACCCTCACCAGCAAGTGGGTTTTAAGCCTGCCTGTGTCCATTCTTGGTGGCATAAGTGTCACAGACACTCTGCTTGTTCACTGTGGAATGACATGTGACTTCCGTGGGGTGGGAATTGTCATCCAGGATGCTCAGGGTTTAGTCTTACACCTGACTCGGGCCCACAAAGGAGCTGAGATCTACAGAGCACCTACTGTGTATGCACCAAACCCTATGTGGTTTGGGTCCACAGCATTGCATCATCCACCATCAAGATAGCACTAATGTCATGGCAAAGAGATGAAGAAGCAAATGAGATGCAAAGCACACAGCACCACACTGCTGCCCCTGGCAGGCAATTTTGTTGTGTGTTCTTATGCTGTTGTTGACCTACTATGGCCTGATCCTCAGAGGAGGAAGTAGAGTTGAAGGGATTGCGTAACCATCCTTTGAATTCCAGCCTAAGTATCTACTCCCAAAACCTATTCTAGTCCACGTTCTACTCCAGCTCATCCCTGCTCTGGATCTCACCTTCCTTACTCTGTCAAGGGGATGATTAGAAGGACTAAAATTAATTATCCCCCAGTGGTTCATGCCTTTCATTCTAGCCACTCAGGAAGCTGAGATCCAGAGGATCATGGTTCAAACCTGCCTGAGCAAAGAAGTCTGAGAGACTCCATTTCCAAAATCACCAGCAGAAGGTCCATCAGACCTAGGAGAAATTATGCTAAATGAAGTTTAAATCAGGCCCAGAGAAACATGTATGTGGTATATGTTTTCTCTCATATGTAGAAGTTTGATCTAAAATACAAGCATGTATAAGAACATATATGTGTATATATACACCCATACACACACACAAATTGACTAGCGGATAGTATACCCAGGGAAGGAGTCCAATGGTGTAATGCCTCTGAACAACTAATGAACTGTTTAACAAAATGAATACCAGGAAGCTGAAAGTGTTCTGTTGTTGGGGGGTGGGACTCATGGATGGGGACACAGGAATCGAAGAAAGAAAGGTGATCAGATATAGTCATATTCAGTTTACAAATTTGAACTATATAACTCAAGAGTAGGAATGCAGGGGGGAAGTGGGGAGAGAAGATTGAAGGGGGGGGATGGGGCGGAGGAGGGGAGTATGGGAAGGGATGGGAAGGGGAAACAAAGAGGAGGCAGCAATGCTTGATAAGAAATGTACTCGTTATCTTGCCCATTTAATTGTAACTCCTCTATTCTGTATTCTCACAAAAAAAATAAAAAAGATGGAAGGGGGGACATTGATCAAGAGGTATTGCACTCATCACCAGGCTTGTGTAATTGAAACCACTCTGTACAACTACTTCAAAAAGATAAAATCTAAAAAGAAAAAAGAAAAACCTGGACTGGAGGTGTGACTCAAGTGGTTGAGTGCCAGTCAAAATAAGCATGCCAAGCAAGCGTGAGGCCTTCAATCCAGAACCAGGTACAAGAAAGGAAGGAAGGAAGGAAGGAAGGAAGGGAGGGAGGGAGGGAGGGAGGGAGGGAGGGAACTAAAATGATTCACCAATGAACATGTACTGAATTGTCTTGAGGAGTCCAGGGGGAGGTTATAGAGCTGAGTGATTTTAGTCCTTTCCTTGGGGGCGGGGATCCAGCAGATAGCCTGGCAGGTCAGTAACCCTGCATCTTTCTCTCCCGCTCCCTTCCTGCCCCACCCACCCTGTGTGCCATGCAGAGTCTAAAGGGGACAAAGCCAAGTGGGTGTTCACCTGGCCGCTCATCTTCCTCCTGTGCATCACCATCCCCAACTGCAGCAAGCCCCGCTGGGAGAGGTTCTTCATGGTCACCTTCGTCACGGCCACGCTGTGGATCGCCGTCTTCTCCTACCTCATGGTGTGGCTGGTGAGTGCAGTGGGAGTGGGGAACCACTGCCGCACAAGGGCAGGGGGCCATGGCTGTGCTAGCCAGGGCTGGCTTCGCTCACCACTGCTTCATTCTCAGTAAAAGGCGGCTTTAACAAAGATGGATGGTACTCCACAGCCTGAGAGAGGCGGCTCCCCTGAGTGGGTGGAATCACGTGGCAGTCATGTGACAGCCACATGGCTGGTGATCAGGTTCCCAGGGGAGTGTGTGAAGGATGGAGACTGGGGAAGGTCATCTCCTTCAGTGGAAGATATAGTGGTGGGTATAGATGATCCTCCAGATGACCCTGCCAGGTCTCCCTGGCTCTTTCCTGTCTGCCTGCCATTGGCCGAAGCACTTTATGCAAACTTCTCTCTTCATAACGAGCCCACCAGACAGGTGTTTTTCCTGCCCTTGTTTTACACATAGGGAGCATAGGGTCTGAGAATTTGCCCCTGGTTACATGAGTCGCTCGTGCTCACCATGGAATTAAAACCTGGGTCTGGGCCTTCCGAGTCTTGCCTTCAGCCCCAGTCTGAACTGCCGCCCACCGGACCCCTGGGGCTCCCAAGGCTGATGGACAGCTATTTAGCAACTCCAGAGGCCTTGACATGGCTCATCTGGCCGCGGGCAACAGCTGACTGGATGCAGCTGGGCCAGGCGATGCAAGCATCCTGCCCTTTGCTCTGGGGCCTCCTAGAAGCCGCCCTCCCCCCTTCTCTTCTTCCTCCTCCTATCAGCAAGGGACATTATGAAAGTAAGACACCTGGGAAACAGCAGGGTTAAGTAAATATTGTCATTTGCAGTGTTTTTGTGAGAACAAAGGAATCAACTAACTCTCCAATAGTGTGGGGGACTGCCTCAAACTGAAGTCTACACATCTGCATCCATTTAAATGACTTCTCTGAAGCTGGGTGCCAGAGACTCACTCCTATAATCCTTGCTACTCGGAAGGCTGAGATCTGAGGATTGCAGTTTGAAGCCAGCCCAGGCAGGCAAAGGCCACGAGACATTTACCTTCAATGAACCACGAGAAAGCCAGGAGTGGACCTGTGGTTTGAGTAGCAGAGCTGCAGTCCTGAGCGACAAAGCTAAAGGACAGAGCCTAGCCCTGAGTTGCAAGCCCCAACCCCAGCACACAAAAACGTTTTAAATAAAGAGTAAAAAGAGACTTTTCCACTGGCTACAGGCACGTCACGCTCAAGTTAAAAGCACACAGGGTAAAAAGAGTTTCCAGGGCTTTCTGAGGGCGTTCACCCCTCCCCCACCTCTTCCTCAGGTGACTATTATTGGATACACGCTTGGGATCCCTGACGTCATCATGGGCATCACCTTCCTGGCAGCTGGCACAAGTGTTCCTGACTGCATGGCCAGCTTGATCGTGGCGAGACAAGGTATGCCTGGTGCCGGGGCCCTCTCCTCTTAGGCCCTCTAACCTCCCTTCCAGGAAGACAACACGGGCACCAAGTGAACAGGTTGAATAAGATGAGTGATGTGAGGTTTAACGGCAGAACAAAAGACCTGCAAAGTCTGCCCTTGATTTTCTGCTCCTTTGCTGCCAGTGAGATAGCGTTGCAGAGTGGACTTCACAGGACTTCCAGATAAACCTGAGTTTGAAAGTCCAGGAGAGACCTGCTGCAGTGGCTCAGGCCTGTAATCCTAACTACAGGAGAAGCTGAGATCAGGACGTTCTCAAATAGTAGTGCATACCTATCATCCCACCTATGTAAAAGGCAGGGATCAGGGAGGATTATGGTTCCGAGTCATGATTTTCTTTGCCTAGATCAGACTGGGCAAAAAAGCTCACAAAATTGAGCATTATGGAGAAAAGTGGGCTTTTGAAAGAAGGACAAGATGGTTGGTTTCTCTAAGACGGGAGGAAGGTCCGAGTAGCTGGCTGGAAGTGGGGGAGGCTGGCAGGTCAGTGCATATTCCTATATTGGCCAGAGGCTGGGAGGCTGGAAAGCCAGAATCCCAGAGGTCAGGTTCCTCACAGGACTAAGCCACCCACACTCTGATGTCACCCACAGTAAGTTTTCATACAAGTCTTCTCTCCCTCCCTCCATCCTGAGGTTTGAATTGTGGGCCTGAGCACTTGTCCCTGAGCTCCTTTTGCTCAAGGCTAGTCCTCTACCACTTGAGCTATAGTGCTACTTCCAGCTTTTTCTGTGATTAATTGGAGGTCAGAGCTTCACAGACTTTCTTGCCCCTGCTGGCTTTGAACCACGATCCTCAGATCTCAACCTCCGGAGTAGCAAGGATTACAGGATTAAGCCACCAGTGCACGGCTTATACAAGTCTTTTTACCTGAATCCCCTCAGCTTGTGAGACAGCATGATACTAGACAGCTGGACAGGAAAAGAACAATAACAGGGCCCAAGTCTCTCTGATATGCTTCTGGTCTGGTTGGGGGAAGTTCCTCCTCAGAAACCACCAGAACATACAATTTGCTGTCCTAACTTCCCTGCCAATGTCTTGATGCTGTTCCCAAGGCACAAACGTGCACTGTGTCTGTATGAAGGATGCTGGGCAGGTGTCCTGAGCTAGCCTGCTCCCACACGGTGTGCTCTTGAGCCTCTGTCACATGAGAATGGGGTCTTCCTGACCACTGCAGTGTCATTGGTTGTATTCAACAAGGCAGCCATCGTGGGAACTCCGTTGAGCACTATGAGAGAAATAATGGAAGGAAAGCCTGTGTTTATTTGTCAGGGTTGACATAACCACAGGCTGGATGGCTTAGACAACCGAGATTTATCCTCTCAGAGGCCTGAAAGCCAAAGTCAAGAGTGGGCTGGGTTGGTTCCTTCTGAGCTATGGGGGTGAGGCTTTCCCAAGCCTTATCCGGACTCCTGTCCTCCTCATCCCCATGTGCTGTCCCCCATGTGCTGTCCCTGCCCATGCCCCTCATATTTACAGGGACATCTCAAGTTGGACTCATCCTAACCTATACTGACCTCATCTGACTTGTGACCTCATCAAAGGCAGTGCCTCCCAATAAAGTGGTGCCCTGATGTACTGGGGGTTTGGAATCCAACCCATAATGGGATCCTTTGGACTCCATGCAAGTGGTCTTAGAATGCCAGGTACTGGTGACTCAACACTTGTAATCCTGAGGATCTCGGTTCAAAGCCAGGCTAGGTAGAAACGTCTGCAAGACTCTTATCTCCAACTAACCACCAGAAAACCAGAAGTGGTGCTGTGGCTTAAGTGGTAGAGTGCTAGCTTTGAGCAGAAAAGCTCAAGGACAGCAGCTAGGTCCTGAGTTCAAACCCTACAAATAACCAAAAAAAAATATGTGGGGCCCATGAAGGAGGCATCCTTTCTTAGGGAATGGCACCAACTGAACCAGAATGAGAAAGAAATCATGTTTCATGTGACCTGTGCTTGATGGAAGAACTGTGTTGTTTGTCCCCGCAGGCCTGGGAGACATGGCGGTGTCTAACACCATAGGGAGCAACGTGTTTGACATCCTGGTGGGGCTTGGCATTCCGTGGGGCCTGCAGACCATGGTTATCAATTATGGATCCACGGTAAGTTCCTCTCCCAAGGTAGGAGGTGGAGGTCTTAAAGAGGATAATGGCATTCCTTCTGTTCCAGCCCAGGTCTTCAGGAGATGCGCTGTCCTTTCTCCTTAGCACCCACTTTCCTGGACAGCTTCTGGAATAGTCCAGAGGTAGATACTGGAGGGAGCCAGTGTTGGCCATGTGTTTGTCAGTGCCTTTTATCTTTTATCTCAGCTGACCAGCACCTGTCCCCCTCCCAGCCCACATTTGAACCCCAAGCTCTCCCTTTGCCGTGGACGTCCTGATCATCTACGGCCATGTGTTTCCTCGAGCACCCAGAGCATCCTGGGCTTTTAGAATAAAGAAGCGTTTGTGTTTGTTTTTCAGGTGAAGATCAACAGCCGGGGTCTAGTCTACTCTGTGGTGCTGTTGCTGGGCTCTGTTGCTCTCACTGTGAGTTTTTACAGTTCCAAAATAGAACCCTTAAGAATGTGTATGTGTGCATGCACACGTGCATTCCTGCATGCACGCATGTGCGTATGCTAGGACTTGGACTTGAACTCAAGGCCTCATGAGCTTGGCTTGACTTTTTCACTCGAGGCAGGTAGGTGCTCTACTACTTGAGCCATACCTCCACTTCCAGCTTTTTAGCTGGTTAATTGGAAATAAAAGTCTCACAGGCTTTTTGCCCAGGTTGGCTTCTAATCACATCTTTAGATCTCAGCCTCCTGAGTAGCTAGGATTTTAGGCATGAGCCAGTAGCACTTGGCTTCAAATACTTTATGTCATATGATTCTGCATCAGAAGAACTCTTGCTGGCCAGGGACATGTGTGCATTCAGATTCACCAATCTCAATATTTGCCAAGAGCACCTGCAGCCATCGCTACACTTCCTGAGATAAATGCCACAGGGGCCAGAATCGTGCTTCTGGCTTCTTGCTGCCACAGCTGGTGTCCTCTCTAGGGACAGTGGGAGAGAGGTCCTGTCCCACCCCACGCTGACAGGTGGGCATATGACAGGCCTCGGGACAACTCACAGTGACAGCCAGGTCCTCCCTGCTCCTCAGGCTGGGTCTGCACAACTTTCTTCCATCCTCATGGCCACTGATGAGCGGGATTGATAGTATTCCCATTGGCATAAGATCTGAAAGGAAATGGAGGCTCAAGAGTTCTGAAAGCAAATGGAGGCTCGGGGGTTTTTAAAGGAACTAGAGGCTCAGCAGTTTGTTCTAAAGCTTGCTCGTGGTTTCTGAGTTGGGAAGTGGCAAATCCAGGTTGATTTTTCTTTATAAAGCTCTGTGCTGTGTGACAGTACCTGGACCGCCCCCCCTTGGAAACCTTGATTCAGGGAGAAGAGGAAGGCAATGGGGGAAGTGGGAAGTATGTCCTCCCCTCCCCCGCCCAAACACACACACACACACACACACAGAAACAGAAAGAGACAGAAAAGCAGGCAGGCACAGACACATAGTGAGAGACAGAAGAAAGAGAGATATGCATATACAGACATAGAGACAGAGACAGGCATGTAGGCACAGATACATGATGAGAGACAGAAAAGGAAAAGAGAGAGAGAGAGAGTGCTTGGCTGCCCCTAGCATCCATAGCCAAAGGGAAAGACTCATTTGTCCATAATTAGGGCTATGGGGTAGAGGCCTGGGCCAATAAAGTCATGTGCATCTTGAGGAGAAGGCCTGGGACCTTGGGGAGGGTCTGTCATGCAGGTGGCCACTGTCTATCTTGGAGTCAGTGGGATGGGTCATTGGAAAAATCTAAACCCTGCAGAGCTGATTCTCCTCAAATCAAAGATAAGCCTGGAAGTGCCTGGGCTTGCCTGCATCCTGCAGAAGGTTCTGGAATGTATCACTTAGGTGTTGGCTTTTGTGTCCCTTGTCTCTCCACTCTCTCCTCCCAGGTCCTCGGCATTCACCTCAACAAGTGGCGTCTGGACCGGAAGCTGGGCATCTACGTGCTGGTTCTTTATGCCATCTTCCTGTGCTTCTCCATCATGATAGAATTTAACGTCTTTACCTTCGTCAACTTGCCCATGTGCCGAGAAGACGACTAACGCTGAGCTGCTGCCCCGGGAGCTGTTGTGGCCTCCCCTGTGACACCAGCGTCCTCTCTCTCTCTCCTTCCCCACCACAGATCTCTCCTGCCTCCGCAGCCACCATCTGTTCTCTCATGAGCTGGAAGGAAGGGCCAGCATGGTCACTGTCTGACCACAGGCCGGCTGCTAGGTGCCCGCCTCCTCCTCCTCGGAGGCCCTGCCCCTGCTGAACAGGGCTCTGCATTCCTTGAGCAGCATCCCTCGACCCCGGGGATGTGTTGGAGTGTCTCACCCCTCTGCTACACGCTTTAGTCAAAAGGACTTCAGGTGCAGATTGTCTTTCTGTGGAAATGGGGTGGTCTGCGCAGAAGGTCTCCCAGGGCAGGTACAAAATCGGGGTGTTATTTGCAAGCATCACCTCTGGGCCAGAGGAGTGAGATCCATTCCTAGGCAGCTCATGTCACCAAGAGCCTCGGTCTCCGCTGGAAGCCCCCGGAGCTTGGCGAAGACAGGGGCATCAACCTTGGGGGGACTTGAGAGAGTGACAGCAGACATTCCACCCCCCCCCTTTTTCTGGAAAAATTGGAAGAATGGAAACAGGTCTTCACAGCAGAAGAGAGACTACTTTTATCCTTTTTATTGATGCATTCAGAGAATGAGCACTGAAATATGAAAAATAAAATGTCATAGAGACCATCATACTTGAACAAAATGTCATTCTACACAAAAGGATCATGAAGGGGAACCCCCCTCCCCACAAAAGGTAACCCTTGTCGAGAATGGATCCTGTGTGAATATGTCATCTTGCACTGGCCCTAAGATACTTGCTTTGGAATATGGGAAAAGGTCAAAGGCCATGGGGAAACAGGTGCTACTCATAGCCACGGTGGGGGGTGGGGGTGGGGGATGAGGGTTCCATGCTGTGTGATCCAAGGCACCGCCAACTCAGGTGTGTCATGGCTTTGCTGATGCTCTAGTTTCAAAACCACCCGTTAATATTGCACAGTTGCTCCAACAAATTTGAGAAGTGCTGGTTCATGACAAGAAGAGCAATTTCCTGCATTGCTCTCAGGTTCGCTGGAGCCAGGTGTGTGAAACGCGAGGTCTTGGGCGCTTTAGAGCTAAGTTTCTTAGACCTTTAGGGTGTTCCACATGAAAAGTTGGACATGAGAGATGGATGAAAAAAACAGGAAGGATGAATCCGTATTTGACTGCTTCGTAGCTCGAAATAGATATTTCACAGAGCTATGAACACAAACCATTCTTGGGTTATACAAAAAAGAAAACACATTTATTCTATATAGAGTGGGATTTCCTTTATTTTTTTAATGTTTCTATTGCAAAATCTTATCAGATGTGATGCACTTTGAATATTGAGACCATTTTGCACAGTGGAAGGTATGAAGATGACTCAAAAGGGAGTAGGAAGAAAGTTTTTTTAGTGATTCTCTAGAGATCGTTTTAAACTTGGTAATGAGTCTAGCTCCAGTGGCTAGTCTCTCTACTGGGGACACACAGCTCATGAGTCATATTGGAATTTATGACTGTTTTCTTTAAGGCCTCGAAGATGTCAAAGGAGGAAATGTTTCAGCTTGTGTCCCTTCAGTTCCTTCAAGTATGAACTCCTGTGGGACCTCGCTCCTAGTACTGAGCTTCTGTTGGGGTCCACTTCAGTATTAGTAGATACACCAAGGCAAGGTTTCGCTTTTCTCTTCCTACATAGTGGGCTTGGGATAGTTCAAATCGAGACGAAAATGATTTTCCTAAGAAATCCCAGCAGAAGAGGAAGGGGTCCATAGGTTTATGCATATAAACTTAGCCTACAAGGGCTTTCAGAGCTGTTCTGTATCCTATTAGCTTAGTTCATCTTAGTTCATGTGCATGCACGCAGACACACACACACACACACACACACACACACACACACACACACACACACACACACA
>NW_012267218.1:9411421-9423060 GCF_000151885.1 Dipodomys ordii | reverse complement strand
CGTGGGGCCTGAACTCTGGGCCTGGGCGCTGTCCCTTAGCTCTTCAGCTCAAGGCTAGTGCTCTACCACTTGAGCCACAGCACCACTTCCGGCTTTTTTTTCTGCTTATGTGGTGCTGAGGAATCAAACCCAGGGCCTCATGCATGCAAGGCAAGTGCTCTACCACTGAGCCACCTTCCCAGCTCCCTGTTTTCTTGCTTTTGTAATGGTCTCAAGCTCCAGCCTTCCTCTCCTGAGCCAGGTTCAGCCCTGTAGGGTGTGCGCCCCTGCAAAAGCAGTGCTGTTGATGCTTCCAATGCTCTCCTTCCGAGCTCCAGGGGTCTAAGCATGCTTTTCCCTGGAGAGGAGGCCTTGTGAGACCCAGGGGCAGGAGAGGGGAGGGGAGGGGGCAACTGCGCATGCTCAGAGTGCAGGGCCCCCAGCAGGACAGGACTCAGCAGTACTAGAATGACAGAGAGTTGGATCATTCCTGGGAAAAAGTGAGGGAGAAGGCCAGCCCAGCAGCTGAGGCTGCCTTTTCCTCACCCCATCCCCATCCTGGCACCGATGCGGGATGAGCTGATAGGGCTTGAAGCCCTTGGTCAGCAGGGCTCCGGCTCCCTCATGCAGGGTTCTCCCCTGGGAGCCAGCAGCTGGCAAGCAGAGATTTCTACCACCACTCCCCGCCCCCCACCATGAGCTTGCTCATGTCCCCTGGTGCTGTGTCTCCACACTGCCCAGCCTCCTAGGGAGGATTTGGTCTCCCCTCTCCCACCTGCCTTTTCCTCCCTGTAGGTCTTGTTCCGCCCTGGCTGGAAATGACAGGTTTGCAACAATGCTTGTCGCATGAATAACAAAGAACTTGGTTGTTTAAAAATTGATCATCGGATTGCGCCAGTCAGCCACCTTTAAACTGGGGTTCTCTTGTATCCTCCAAACACGATGTCTGTAAAAGAATCCTTCTCTGGAGGCAGCTGGCAGTGCATCCGGAACCCAGAGGAGGGCAGGGCGGCTTCAGATGCGCTATGTTACCCATAGAAACTTCTAGAAATTTCTAGAAGTATCCTCTGCTTAGCTCTTAGGTGGCAGGAAGGCCATCATCCCCACCCATTCTAGATCAAACGCACTGACTCCCTGACCCTGTCTCTCCCTATGGAGTTACCAAAGAGAATTCCGCACCAGATATGAACACTTAACTCTTGGGTTTTCTGGTCTCTACAGCTTGTCCTGAGCCCTCAAGGGTAAAGGCCTCTCAAGGCATGGCGAACACACATCTCAAAAGTGTGCTCTTTGGGTAGGTCTCCCTTGCTGTGTTCCTCTGGGCACAGGAGAGCAGGCCTTTCTTGGGCCTGGCCCAAAGGGCACAGGGCATGGCACTCTGGGTTTCCTTCAAACCACAGTCTCCTGCCAGCCTGGCTTGTGCAGGATCTTCACCTTGCTGTAGGGAACAAACTGCGCCCTGGTGGGCATGCTGCAGATTTAAAATGGTGTTTTGATTTAGGTTCTTGGTTTGGCTGGATGCTACTTTTGTGCTTCATCCGGAGGCTGGAACACAAATGCTGGACACAGCGCTGCCCAGATCAGGCAAACAGGAGCTGGTATGCAACCAGGGCAAGAGACGTACTTCTCTAATTCTGTCACCCACACAGGGCAAAAAGCTTTAATTACGCAAAGGAGGTGTTTACCTTTCCAACTTTTCAAAGCCAACGTCCCAGTAGATCACACCAGTAATCCTCACTACTCAGGAAGCTGAGATCTGAGGATTGAGGTTCAAAGCTTGCCCAAGCGGGCAAGTCTTGAGACTCATCTCTAACTACCAAAGAGCCACAAATCGAGGTGTGGCTCAAGTGGTAGAGTACCAGCCTGAGAGAAAAACCTAAGGGACAATGCTCAGGCCCTGAGTTCAAGCCCTAGTAGCTACCTACACACACACACACACTCAACTTTTCAGACAACTGCCAGGTTCCATTCACTTTGCGTAAATCCTTAACTATCTAGAGGTACATCGCATGAGTACAAGCACTGCTTTGGGTCTGTTTTCCCTGTGTGGCTCTGAGTCTCTTCAATGCTGTCAGTGTCCAGTTGTCCACATTGTATATCTTCTTCCCACTTCTAGAAGGGATTGCAAACAGGCTTTCTTCTAGTCTGAATGGCTGGCATAGTACTGGGGCTCCAGGAAGAATCTTGCAGTTGAAAACACTCCGTCTCTGTGAAGGTCAAGGCCTTGGCTCTGTGGCTTTTCCATCCGTTACATTTACATGGCTGGAGACTGGCTACATTTTATTAAAACCCAGTGACAAATGCCAGCACAACCCACACCTATTCCCATGCTATTGCCAGAATTTGAACAGTCGCTCCCTATGCACCATGTTGGCTAGGACGTTTCCATTTTACAAGGCCAATAAAGCCCTCAATCCTGGAGAAGGAGTGTACCCTCCTCATTCTATCACGGGGGGGTGGGGGGAACACCACTTATTTTTAAGCTATGGAGAGATGGCTGCAGCTTTTGATTCTTAGATGCCCGGTTTGGTGTGATCCGCCTCTGTGTACAAAGGGAAGGCCACAGAGCCCCCTTTCCTGCCACCCACCGCCACTCCAGAATTCCCAGCAGGGCAGCTCCCAGAGCAGACACGCAGTCCTCTTTCAACAGGAATAAGATTTTCCTCTTCCTCAAAATGGCTAGATGTGAGCAAGGCAGCTCATGCCTATCATCCTAGCTAGTTAAAGGACTGAGATTTGAAGATCATGGCTCAAAGCTAACCTGGGCAGGAAAGTCTGTGAGATCCTTATCTCCAATTACTCACCCAAAAAGCTGAAAGTAGCGCTGTGGCTCAAGTGGTGGAGTACTAGGGTAAAAAGCCCTGATTTCAAGCACCAGAACTGGCACAAAACATATCTTCTAGCAGGCTGTCTCTGACCACAGACCTCTTCATTCATCCCTGATCCTCTGGGCTGTGGCTGTGAGGACCGTTCTAGTTTCTTACGTGCAACTTGCCCAGGGACACTTGGAAGCCCCGCAGACAGAGAAGTGGCTGAGCTGCTGTGGCTGGACCTTGGGGATGCTCAGGGCGGCGCTGCTAGTCCGTGAAGTCGAGTCCCCCATTCAGAGCACTCACACCCTGACGGGGTCCTCTCTGTCTATGTCTTCCATTCATCAAGGAGTCCTTGCTGGTACACCAAGGACACAGAAAGCTTTGATTACCTAGCAAAGAAAGAAGCCAGTCAGCGGCCAGGTCCAAGGACTGCCAATGCGAGGGCCAAGTGTGGAAAGGCCGCAGATGCATCCAGAATGCACAGGCAGGCTGGGCACGGTTTTGCCAGTGTGTTTGGATCATCCCAGGCCTTGACTTACCAACATGTGGGATCAGAGGAGTATTGTGTCCTGAAAGAACCTCCTTATATACAACCCAAACCAAGAACTTCTGGAGCTTTCCATTCGCCATCTGAGGCCCCACAGACGTTTCTAGCATGCTCGGGTGAATACTGCCATATTTGTTCATTCGTTCTCACAGGCAGAGCGGGAACAGTGGGTCGGGAAAGTTGTAAATAATAAATATATTTATGCCGCTATTTATTTTTTCAATAATTGTGACCTCCTGCACTGTGAATGCTCTGTGATATGAGATTCTTAGTTTCATAAAACTGTTATTAAAATTTGAATGAATCGATATTATTGGTTCTTCAACACTGGCATGAGTTTATTTTTATTGTGAAGATTTAAAAAAATCTAGAATAAGTCTGAACTAAACCTTTATAAGAAATCTAGCAGTCAGTATTGTAATGCAATATATCAAGAATCTGTACTCTGTCAATAAAATTAATGAGCACAAGTTGACTTTATGTAGAGCCTCCATTCACGTTTCCATAGACTCAGACTTGTATTTTTTTTTAAAGAATTACACTGGAATAACAGCCATTGGAAACCATTTATATTTGCATATTGAAAAAAATAAATTTCAAAAGTGAGATGAGAGGTTGTAGCTTTTAATTATAGTGATTGGTAGTGAATAAAGCAAAGGAGAATGTTTGTCATGTATCTAGGCTAGCAGGCGTCACCGGAATGACCCAACCCTTTGCTACCTGGTCATCTTCACAGGCATCACGTGACCTGTGCGGTCACCACCCACTTCAGAAGAGCTCTGGCAAGCTGGCCACCGGCTCTCAAATGCTTAATGAGCTCTTTATTGTTGCTGTTCATTTGTGTGTTTGAGATAGGGTTTTACACTATAGCCCCGGTTGGCTTCACACTTGTGAACCTCCTGCTTCAGACTACGGGCATAATCTACCAAACCTACATTTTTTATTTTGTACCGGACACTGCAAATTGTATACTGCAATTGTGTGCTTATCAGGAAGAAGTCTCCTGCTGTCAGTTCTGATGTAATACCACGTTGAGACTACCAAGTCAGAGGTTTGAGTGAATTCCTTTACTCTGCAAAACATTGTCCTGAATTCTCCCCTTGCCCTGGGAGTCCTTTAGGAACTTCTCTATACACGTGAGGCATGGATAATCTATTCAAAAACAACTGTTCATCCAGGCACAGGAGACTCATAGCTGTAATCCTACTCGGGAGGCTGAGATCTGAGGCCCATGGTTTGAAGCCAGTCTAGACAGGAAAGCCCTTGAGACTCTAACTAGCAAAAATCCATAAGTACAACTGTGGCTCAAGAGGTAGAGCACCAGTGCTGAGGAGGAACAAAGCAAGGGAGAATATGAAAGAGAATGAACATGGGTGGCAATGGAGCTATTTTGTCTGAATCTAATTTTCATTGCACTTTTTCTAGTATCTTTAGTGTCATTGATAAATGCAGTCTATAATGAATGAATTTTTTTAATAGTCAAGTCTTTCCCACAGATGGCTTGAGACTTTTTGCAGGCAAGAACTGGTCAGCATCCTCTCCTTTGAACCGGCTCCTGTCTAAGGTTGATAAGTGATACATGAAGCACTTAGCCTTGGTGTTCAGGCTCTGGAACTTCTGCTGGCCTGTGTTCAAGGTCTGAGCATCTCATGCCCGGATCTAGTTGGCATTTTGTGACCTTGAAGCCAGGATGATCCAACAGATCTCAGTCTCAGCCACCACTAGAGTCCTCCTCCCCAGAGCTGAACATCTCACAGATGCCCATGGAGTGGAAATCAATAGTTGGGGTAATCCTAATCTTGGAGATAGAGGTATGAAGGTAGAAGACTGAAGCCAGCCTGGGCAAAAGCATGAGACCCTATCAAAAACAAACTAAAGCTAAAAGGACTGGGTTAGGGCTCAAGGGGCAAAGGACCTGCCTTGAGTTCAAATCCAATACAACAAGAAAATGAAAATAATAAAAGGAAACTGACATTTACCAAGCCCCCCCCCCCCTCCAGGCCTGAGCTCCTCTGTTCAGAGGAAGTGGATATTCTCTGAGGGGAGAAGTGAAAAAGAAACAGATCACATCTCATCTCAAGCAATTAGGGAACATTCATGTTTTCAAGGAACAAAAATGGGTAAGCAGCCTGGCCCCCAGGGCAGAAAAGGAGGAGGGGGGAGGAAGGTTAAAAAGGAGAAAGGGGGAGGATGTGAAGGAGCAGAAGGTCCATGGGGGAGGAGGAGGGAGAAAGGGAGGAAAGCATGAGGAGCAAGAATGGGGCGAAGAGAAGGGAGGAGAAAGGGAGGAAGAGAAGGAAAGAGGAGGGGGAAGAGAAGAGAGTAGAAAGAGGGAGGAGATGGGGGAAGAGAAAGGAGGAGAAAGGGAGGAGGAGAAGGGAGAGAAGGGGAAAAGGAGGAGGAGGAGGAGAAGGAAGAGGAAGAAGAGACTGAAGTGAAAGAAGGAAAAGGAGGAAGGAGAGGGGAGGGGAGATTAGGATGGTGGGGAGCGGGGAGAGGAAGGGAAGGGAAGAAAAGGGGAGGGAGGGGGGAAGGAAGAGGAGGGGAGAGGAAGAAAAGGAGGGGAGGGGAGAGGCAGGGAGGAGGGAAGGGGAGAGAAAGAGGATCAGCAAGTCTCGCCTACCACAGTGCCTTTGAACATCAAGCTGCCTTAGGCCATAGCTCATCTTTGTGCCATCACTAGCCTGGCATGTAAACCCTGTTTCTAGACCTTTCTTCATAGCAGCTCATTCCCCCAGGATGCTCTTCCCTTATTTCTACCTGTTGAAATCCTGCTCCAGAAACTCCCCCCCCACCCCAAACAATAGAGGCCGAAGCAGGATGCTGTTCTCTTTCCTGTGGGTGCGGTGCGGGCCTGGTCCTGGGGGCCAGCCCTCAACCTCCTCTGGGGCTGCTTTGCTTGCCTATGCCTGCAGCTTCTGCCTCACAGTCCAAAACAGCTGCCAACTTTGTCTTGGCTGCAACCTCAGGAGTGATCCTGAGCCAGATGTAAAGAATTTAAACAGAGCTATCTACCCTCCCTTTCTCAATTCACCCAAACTGTGTTAACATGAAAGGAAAATAAAAGATCATGGTTTTTTTTTTTAAGCTGTTAATGGGTCGAGGTGATTTGTTATGTGTGAATGATAGCTGTGGACCCAGGCTTTTCCTTGTATTCAACTACCCTGGGCTCCAACCTTAGCAAACAAAGATGAACTACCTGCCCTGAAGATCCTGGAGAAATGGGCAGAGATGGTGGCTCCCATCCTTGTAGCCCTCCCTGGACTTTTGGGCCCAGTGGGACACAGGAACGCTGCTCTCCAGAGAAACGCTTTCCCGCTTGCTTGCCTCCTGGCAGATGAACTGGCTCACAGCTGATGAGCTGCTAATGCTTAACCACTGGCCTCTGGTCAAAAATGTGGCTTTGTTTCTCGAGGTCACTGTTCCAAAGTCTCTTTCCATTCCCTCACTCCGAAGGCTGCCAAGAGGAAGGACAGGCTAGCCCAGCTGGAGAGGGCCTTCCCCAGGCCAGCCGCCTGCCCCTTGCCCACGGCTAGGCCTCCTCCAGACCACTTCCTCCTTAGAACGTCAGGATTGTTCACCATTGGATAGTAGGGAGCCGGGAATCAATCTTCTAGAAAAATCACTCCCAGCCAGGCGCCGGTGGCTCAAGTCCTAGCTACTCTGTTATCCTAGCTACTCTGGAGGCTGAGATCTGAGGATCAAAGTTCATAGCCAGCCTGGGCAGAAAAGTCCGTGAGACTCTTATCTCCAATTAACGACCAGAAAACAGGAAGTGGTGCTGTGGCTCAAAGTGGTAGAGTAAGAAGAGCTCAGTAACAGTGCCCAGGCCCTGAGTTCAAGCCCGATGGCCACCACCACCAACAAAATACCACATTCCCTAATGGCTGACTTTTATGAGCCATGTTGTCAGCACCTTCACTTGTGGCCTTAGTTTTCCCCATAATGTACATTGTATACACTATTGTAAATTCCACAGAGCATGTTTGAAGATGTTCACACTGATTTTTGACAACCTCTTTTATGAGTCATCAACCTGTGTTTGCACATGCTGAATGACAAGAATGTTGGAAGGGAGCACGTTGTTATTTACATGGAATGGCTGAGAAGAAAGCAAACGGAATAGACAGTCACAACTTCTCCCATTCTTGAGTGACTAAGTGTGCTTTTGAAAACTTTTTTCTTTCAAAACTGTCATTGTTAGCCGGGCACCGGTGGCTCATGCCTGTAATCCTAGCTACTCAGGAGGCTGAGATCTGAGGATCGCAGTTCAAAGCCATCCCGGGCAGGAAAGTCTGTGTAACTCTTGTCTCCAATAAACACTCAGAAAACCGGAAGTGGCACTGTAACTTAAGTGGTAGAGCGCTCGCCTTGAGCTGAAGAGCTGAGGGACAGTGTTCAGGCCCAGAGTTCAAGCCCCACGACTGACAAAAAAAAAAAAAAAGCTGTCATTGTTTTGCTTCTTGTGTTTTTCATAACCTCACGGGCTGAAGGGCTTCCAGCCTCTTGGGCCAGGTGTGGCGATACGTACCTCTCATCTCAGCTACTCAGGAGGCGAACATCAGGAGGATCATGATTCAAGGCTAACATAGGGACTAGAGGTTTATTAAGACCCTCATCTCAACAAAAAGCTGGATATGGTGTCATGTGTATGTGATCCCAGCTATGAGGGGCATAATTAGGAAATCATAATCCGAAGCTGGCCTTGGGCAATAATTTGAGACCTTAACTGAACAATAAGGGGGCTGGGGTGTGGCTCAAGGGGTAGAGATCTAGCCTAGCATGTGCAAAGTCCTGAGTTCAAACCTCAGTACCTCCTCCAAGCCAGAGAAAAATGAAAAAGAAGACTAATGACAACAAAAAATCCCAAAGCAGCTTCTCTGAAGTTGGGATTGACATTGCACAACTTTAAGCATACAGTTTTATGTTTCTATGTATGTACATAGACAAAACTCCATTACCACAAGCAGGTAGCTCTAAACCCCAAAGTGTCCGTGCATGTGGCCTCAAGTCTATGATCATTTCTGTTTTGTTTTGTTTCGGTTTTGGTACTCGGGCCTGAACTTAAGGTCTAGGTGCTAGCCCTGAGTTTTTCTGCTCAAGGTTGGTGCTTGAACCACAGCTCTACGTTCAGCTTTTGCAGGCAACTTGGAGATAAGAGTCTGGCTGGCTTTGAACCTCAGTCCTCCTATCTCATTCTCCTGAGTAGCTAGGATTACAGGCCTGAGCCACCAGCACCCTGGCTCGTGGTCATTTGTATACAGCTGGAGTAGGCCATGCTGTATTCTAATGCGAGTATTCATGTTCTGGTCTTCCTTTCTAACGGTCATAATTCTGATCAGGTTTCAACTCCTCCCCAAGATGATCCAGGAGAGAATCCCTCCCCCGTCCTCCAGCCAAGTATGGATCCTTACTAACCTAGATAAATCAATGCATGGCCTTCTCCTGGTGGCCAGGGCAGATGTGTGACCAAAGCCAGGTGGTCATGCTGCACATACTTCTATTTCCCCCTTTCCTTCAAGATGGACCCACACTGGAGATCCTGACTGCCAATGGGGCCTGTCTTGGAACCACTGGACGACTAGCCTTAGGATAAAGTTAACAATGAGGTGGTCAGAACACAGAACAGGACCACATCTCAGTGATAGACGGCAGCATGGAATCCCTGATTTTTTACACGTGCATTGTGCCTAGAGCAGGGAGCCTCCAAGATGGCTGCCAATGGCTGCTCCTTCCTGTTCCATGTCTGTGTGAAACTCACTTCCTTCGAGTATGAGCAAAACCTGTGACCTGTGCCACTTCCTAGCTCACACACTGAGAAATAAAGGGACCTTGTTGGAGATTTCCACATGGCAAGGTACCAAGAGTCCTTTGGCCTACAGCCAGCAAGAAACCAAAGCTGCTAGCCGATGGTGCTCAAGGAGCTCTTGAGCAATCGGGGAGATCCTCCTTCCTATAGTTCTCCCAGCAGCTCAACCGCCTCAAGGACCCAGCTAGGGAATGGAAGATGCTAGATATTGGGTGGGAACCTAAAGTGAGTTTGAAGTTTTAAGAAACAAACAAAAAGGACGTTGTTAGTTCTTTTGACTGAGATCTCCAACTGTATAGCTGGCTCTAAACATATTAGAATCTAGGCCTTAAAAGATGTCACTAGGGGCCGGGCACCAGTAGTTCACACCAATAATCCTAGCTATTCAGGAGGCTGAGATCTGAGGATCACCGTTCAAAGCCAGCCCAGGCAGGAAAGTCCATGAGACTCTTATCTCCAATTAACCACCAGAAAACTGGAAGTGTCACTGTAGCTCAAGGGATAGAGCACTTGCCTTGATCTGAAGGGCTGAGGGACAGCGCCCAGGCCCCAAGTTCAAGCCCCACGACCGACCCCCCCCAAAAATCACTAAGACAGAGTGTCTGTCTGCACCTAATTCCTACATCTCAGCTTTCTACCTTGTAGAATTGTAGTACAGCAAAACTCCCAGGGAAGGCTCTTACTGGCTCAGCTGTGTCATATGTTCATCTATGAGCCAATCTGTGACAATCAGGGCTGTGATTGGTCAGACTAGAATCATAAGCTGCTTCTACCATTGTATTGGGACTTACCTCCACAGGAGGAGAGGAGAAGGAAGGGGAGGAAGGGAGAGAGGAGGAAGGGGAGGAGGATGGGGAGGAGGAGGAGGAGGAGGGGGAGAAGCGGGAGGAGGAGGGAGAAAAGTAAAACAGGCTTTTGTGGAGTGGGTGTCAGCAGGGGGGAGGAGGGTGATGGAGAGGGCACAGGAGGGTGAACGTGGTCTAAGTACTTTCCGTGCAGAAGCATGGAACCTGCTGAAATGGCCCTGCAGACTTGTTGGAGGCACAGCAAAGGGATAATGACGGTGTCCTGCAGGGGGCGCCCTCCCGGGGGGGGCCCCCCTCTTTTGTTCTCTTGTCTTTTACAAGTGAGCAAGCGGAGGCTCACTTGCTCAGAACCCAGCAGCTAGAGACCCTGGGTTGAGTTTGCAGGAGATCCTCTCTCCCCACATTTCAAGCAGGAAGCTTACAGCCCTGGGGAGGCCGAAGGTGGACAGGTTGATGGCCATCCATTCAGAAGATGCTTTAGTCTCTGGAGCAGAGAAGCCTGTGGGGTCCCGTCGTGACCTGGGAGGGGGTCCTGCAGGAATCTGGGCCACAGAGGGGGAGTGGTGTGAACCGGAACAGCCAGGGTGGCCTCCTGGAGGCTGTGTTTTGGTGTTGTTTATTTAAAAAAATAGTCTTATTGAAATACAAGTCACATACCCACTCACCCACTTAAAGCGTGTAATTCAATGGGTTTTAGTCAAGCCATGGAATTGTGCAACCATCACCACAGTCAATTTTAGAACGTTTTCCTTATCCCCAAAGAAACCCTGTCACCATTGCCAGTTATTCTCCACTCTCTTCTCTCTCAAGCTTCTGGCAACCACTGATTAACTTTCCGTCTTTGTTCACTTGTCTATCCTGAACATTTCATAGCAGTGGAATATGGTCCTGTATGACTTGCTTCTTTCACTTAGCATGATTTCAAGGTTCATCCACAACACAGCCCGTCGTCGGTGCGTGTGCCTTTTTCATGGCCATGTAATATTCTACTGCGTGTCCAAACCACATTGTGCTTCTTCACCCTACTGTTGAGGACTGTGGGTTGTTCCCGCCTGATGTCTGTTATGAATAGGACTGATAGGAACAATCGTGTACTAGTTTTTGCCGGATGTGGTTTAGAATCCCAGGTGGGTTTGGTCAACACCTGAAGGCGTGTTGGATTGTCAGGAGGAGAGGGTGAGGAGAGGGGAGGGATATGAATGCTGCCACACACCCTACTACGCACAGAACAGCCCCCCAAATGAATTCCAGCGCCTGGGGTGCATTAGACTGCCTTAGGTTGGGGTGGGCTAGTGTTGGCTGAGACGCAGTCTCTCTGCAACATGTTCCGGGGGCAGTTCTGAGCGCCCGAGAGGAGGAGAGGAGGCCGGCCTTCCAGTTCCACCTGGGTGGCTCTGGTGGTTTTGCCCCTGTGGTTTCTCTCCCGACTTCCCGTCCAGGTGTGGTACCCAGCCCCAGTGGATTGGATGTCAGGCCTGATGGATGCCGAGCAGGCTGATAGGTGGTGAGCTCGCTGTCAGAAGAGGTATCCAAGGGATGCAGCCAGGCCTGAGGAGGAGGAGGTCTCCACCCAGAGGTCTGGGGCTCCAGGTCGGGGCAGGGAGGGAGGTCGGGGAGCTCTGGGCCTCCCCACCTGCCGGCCCTGACTGGGGCCAGGGCTGAACTTCCCCTTCAGGGGATCCGGC
>NW_012267218.1:9366627-9410901 GCF_000151885.1 Dipodomys ordii | reverse complement strand
GACCCCCAGCCCCGCTGCCCACCCCTCGGCTCCGCCTTCCCGCCCTGCCCGGGGTCCCCGCGGGCACCCTGGGAATGGAGCTAGGGGACCCCTCGAAACTTCAGGTGCCTGAACCCTGGATGGACGGAGGGCTCCCCGCGACCCCCTCCCCGGAGGTCCGGCCGGGGCCTGACGGTGACCCTTCGGCTTTGGAGAGGGTCCCGGGCTTGCGCGCGCGCGCGTGGGGATCCCCGGGACCGAAGACGCCGCGGGGCGGTGGGCGGGGGGAGAGATGAGCCCGACGGCCTGGGGACCGGCTTCCAAATGGGGTCCCCGAGTGTAGTCTGGGGACCCCCGCCCCGCCTTGGGCAGGGCAACGCTGGGGGGGGGCGCAGCGGGAGTTGCGCCTCCCCCCCAGGTTCCGCCCAGCCCCCCGGGGCAGCCCGGGGAGGTACAGATGGGGGGGGTTCGCCCGGGGTCCCCCAGGATTCCTGGGAAAGCCTCTGCCGCCTTCCCAGGCTGCACAGCTGATGGAGTTTAAAAAGTCCCGGGCCTGTTGTGTGGTAGAAGCCCCGCGGCTTTTCCTGACCTCACCTTCTGGGGGTCCCGGGAGCCCGGGGTGGGGGGAAGCTCCACCCGGTAAGGCCGGGCGGTTGGCAGAGCTGGCTGGCACGGCCCTGGATTGGGGGCAGCTGGGGGGGGGCGGGCCGTGATATAAGAGCACCTCCTTGGCTGCAGCCTTACACCCTCCGGGAGAAACTGGGGTGTCCGATTTCAATCTGCCACACCCTGGGATTGTAGCTGGCTAGGAAGAGGGGGGCGGGGGCGACGCAGGAAGGTGGAGGGGGCCCGGTGGCTGAGCTCACCTACTTCCCATTTTCCCAGGGATGACCCGGCCTGACCCCTTTGTTTATTCATGACTGGACCAGTTATTTAAGGGGGGAGGGGGTGCCTCCGGTTCACCTATGAACTGGGAACAAGTTGTAAAGCGTTCACTACCTTGGCCTAGAAAGGAAACCCGAGTAGTCATTATTACCGTTACATTAGCACTTGTGACCTTAGCCTCTGCCTCCGCGTGTAACCTGGGGGTATGGGTGACACCTGCTGTCATGAGGTTGTTTTGGGGACCGCCTGTCCCAAGCAGCTTCGAATTCTGACCCCGCTCCCTGCCTCAGGTGGAATAGAGCTGGGCTAGCAAGGGCTCAGAGAGTATTGGTTTGCATTTCAAGTTAGAGCACCTTTGGGACAGGGAGTTCCTAGACAGCATCTGCCCCAGGCTGGCCAGGAGGAGGGACTCTCCTGAGGACACTGTGTCAGGGCTGGCGTGCTGCTCACCCTCACCATGGTGTGGCCGAACCTCTGGCCAGCAGAAGCCTGTGAAACTTGAGTCGCAGCCTGGCTGGTCTGACTTCTGTTTGTGGAGGCCCTGGTTTTCCCTCAGGGGCCCCCTTCCTCTGCACCCTCAAGAAATACAGGACTGAGCTGGTGTCTCACGCCTGTCATCCTAGCTACTCAGGAGGCTGAGATCTGAGGATCACGGTTCAAAGCCAGCCCAGGCAGGAATGTTTGAGAGACTCTTATCTCCAATAAGCAACCCGAAAACCGTAATTGGTGCTGTGGCTCAAGTGGTAGAGTGCTAGCCTTGAGCTGAAGAGCTCAGGAACAGCACCCAGGCCCAGAGTTCAAGCCCCACCACCACCACCACCACCAACAACAAAAAATCTACAGGGCACTTTGCAGGTGCACCATAGCTCCTGGGCTGTGTGTCTCCCCCAGCTCCTGCTGGTCACCAACTGGGTCTGAGTCCTGGGCCAGTGTATCCTGGCTCCCCTGGCTAAAGGTCTTCACAAGCAAGCTCTGCTTTGTGCATGGGGGGTGGTGGTGGTGGTGGTGGTGGTGGTAGTAATGAGGCTTGAACTCAGGACTAGGCAGGTGCTTTACCAGTTGAGCTGCACCCCCTGCCTCTGTCTGCTTCTTGTTCACCTGGCATGCTGGACCAAGACCCTTTATCTTCTGCTGTTCAGAACTCTGCCATTTATTCAAGGTTCATTCATCACCCCCACAAATCAAGCCCTGGCCACTAGCATCTGATGTCCCAGGAGAAGGAACAAGTCAGGGCAGGAGGTGGGGAGACGCACAGGGTGTTCTTCTGGTCAGGTGGTCTGAGGGTGACACTCGAGGAGAAGACATTGAGCAGAGGCCGGACGGAAACGGGGACCAGGAGCTATCGTGGCGGGGATGTGGTTAGCTGTGGGCAACAGGACAGCCGATGGGGCTTGGGTGAGTCTCAGCGGGGCCAGCACCCAGCATGGCTTTGTGCAGAGAAATGATAGATTGAAGGCAGAAGCAGTGGAGGCAGGGAGACCTGAGGGGGCCCTTTTGGTGCCAGGATGCTGGGGTCCGCAGTGCAGACAGGGTTTGCTGTTGGGTTGAATTGAGATGGAGAGAAAGAGGAAGAGAAAGAGGGGGACTTGAATAAGGCTGACACCACCAAGGGGTGGGCATGCCTGAGAATGACATCTCTCAGAGCCCATTGGAGCCCTAAGTGGGGGCTGGAGGGGGGGGCAGCCTAGCAGACAACACACTTACTCTTGAGGGTTTAAGATTTCCTTTGAGCCAGGCCTCCGTGGCTCATGCCTGTAATCCCAGCTATTCAGGAGTTTGAGATGTGAGGATCACTCTTCAAAGTCAGTCTGGACAGGAGAGACTGTTAAGACTCTTTTATCTCCAATTGCCCAGCAAAAAGTCAGAGTGCAAGTGTGGTAGAGTGCCAGTTTTGAGAGAAAGAAAAGCTTAAGGGACAGCACCCAGGTCCCTGAGTTCAAGTCCCAGTGGAGGTGTGCACATGTGTGTGCACTCATGCACACACACACACAATTTCATGTGAGAAAGAATTGTACTCTGGACTTCTGTGTACCCAAGAGGTATTTGAGTGTAACCTTGATGCCCTCAGCCACCAAGGCTGTGTGGCAGGGATCTCTTCCTGGTGGTCCCTAGAGCACCAGCTCTGCCCTTCCTGGCCCTAACAGACCCCTGGGGTCCCTTCCCCGCTCAGGTCTGTGCTCCTGGGCGCCAAGAGCCCTGGGGAGTGCAGGCTGGGAGAGCCTGGGCACATTCCCCCCTCACACCCTCCTTGCCTCCCGCCCATTGTAGCCTCCTTTGGTGGCTCCCTACCCTGGGCCTGGGTCCCAGAAAGCAGCGTGATAAAAGCTTAAAAATGTCCCGGGACCCCTGTGCTCCAGCACAGAAGATGCAGTGGAACCCAGCAAGAATAGTGTCTGCTGGAAATTGAAGGACAGCCGGGTGCCCATGGCGCACACCTGTGATCCTAGCTACCCAGGAGGCTGAGAGCTGAGGATCGTGGTTCAAAGCTAGCCTGGGAAGGAAAGGCCATAAGACTCTTATCTCCAATAAACCACTCAGAAAACCAGAAGTGGCGCTGTGGCTCAAGTGGTAGAGCACTCGCCTTGAGCTGAAGAGCTGCCCAGGCGCAGAGTTCCATCCCCATGACCAAAAAAAGAAAGAAAGAAAGAAAGAAAGAAAGAAAGAAAGAAAGAAATTAAAGGACACCCACAGCCCTCTATACCATGCCGGCCCTCTCTGCAGGTGTTGTTCGCACACCACGCTGGCCCACAGAGCCCCAGCCACAAGGCCAGAGTGAACAGCAGCCGGTGGCTGACCAGTGACTGCAGCTTCTTCCCTTGGCCCTCTCCTCCCCCTATCACGGCCGGTGCGGTGAGTCACCCCTCTCTAGATGGGGACAAATGAGCAGAACAGAGCAGACAGCCATACCTCAGGGAGGGCGGGCCAGAGCACAGGCTTGGAGCTGGTCAGCATAGCGCAAAAGTGGGGTGAGGCTGGGCCAGACTTCTGTGTACCCGAGAGGTACTTGAGTGTAACAGATACCAGATAATAAGCATTAACGGGGAGACAAAGACTTTGGCCAGGGAGAGATGGATGGAAACGGAGCAGGGCACAAAGAGTGCTCTCCTGGTTATTCTAATGACTTGAGGGGGGCTATATGCCCAGCAAGAGCCCCAACCTAAGGGAAGTAGCCCTGAGAACCTTCACTTCCTGTTTGCCCTGCTACCTTCCTCTCTTAGATGGTCAGTTTAGAAGGACTGGAGGGGCCATGACTTATCTGGCCAGCTTTAGAACTTTCTAGAAGTATTGAGATCTAGGAAGTCTCTCTTCTCTGGTCTCCCTGGAGGATCTAAAATGAGGAGGTCCCCATAAGAGTGGAGCTGAAGGTGAAGGGCACAACTTCAACGGATTTTCTGAGCTGCTGCTCCGCCCCACCCCCTCACCATGACTGTTTTTGGTGACATGGTTCTGGCTGGCTGGCAGACACTGGACGGCCACTCTCTATCTGTGGAGGACTCTCTCAGGTAGTGTAGAGGGGTCCTGGGGCACTCTGGCTGCCTCAGAAAGGGTCCCGAATTTAACTTTTCTGTACCCCCAAGAAATGAGATTTTTTTTTTCTTTTTTTTTTGGTCAGTCATGAGGCTTGAGTTCTGGGCCTGGGCGCTGTCCCTCAGCTTTTCAGCTCAAAGCAAGCACTCTATCACTTGAGCCACAGAACCACTTCCAGTTTTCTGGTGGCTCATTGGAGATAAGAGTCTCAAGGACTTTCCTACCTGGGCTACCCAGGATCCTCAGATCTCACCCTCCTGAGTAGCTAAGATTACAGGCGTGAGCCACCAGGGCCCGGCTAGAAATGAGGAATTTAAGAGTGTTGTGCTGTGCTGTGCTGTGTGTGTGTGTGTGTGTGTGTGTGTGTGTGTGTGTAAAATATTTGAACATCCAAGAGTTGTCAGTTTATCTACTAAAGAAAATAAGACAAATTTACACATGGGTATAGGGTCCTATCTAAAAGGTTGAGGCTGTACTACAGGTGACGGTAACAGAATAGATAGACTATAGCAGCGTTTGAGTTGGGCCTTGAAGGACAAGTGGGGTTTTAGCCACGGAGACTGGCATATGGAGAGGGGAGTTGACCCTGGGTGGAACAGTGGGACAGGTCAAGTGCACGGAGCCCTGAGCAGCCCAGTGTGGGGGTGTTGGCGGGGTGCTGCGTGTGGTGACTTGGCTCTGTGGAAGAGTGTGACTCTTATTTTCCACAGGCCTGCTCCTCCACTTAGTAGCTCAGCCAGCCTGGGCAAGATGCCTCCATTTGAACCTTTTCTTCCCCTTCTGCAAAAGTGAGGACCCCACCTCCACGGGTGTTGTCATGGTTACACGAGATGATGTTCTTTTTGGATTTGAGGCTGTTGGGGACGGTGACTTGTATGTGTACTGTTGATTTTTCAACATCAATTTTTATTATACACTTCAAAAAGTTCAAATGCAAGCACGAAGCCTATGGCTAACACTTGTAATCCTAGCTCCACCAGAGATTTGAGGATAGTGGTGCAAACCCAGCCCAGGCAGAAAAATCCTGGAGACTCTTATCTCCAATGAACCAGCAAAAAGCCAGAAGTACAGTTGTGGCTCAAGTGGTAGAGCACTAGCTTTGAGCATAAAAGCTCAGGGACAGTGTTCAGGCCCTGAGTTCAAGCTTCAGTATCAGAGTCAAGGGGGAAAAAAAAGTCAAAAACCAACACCGAGAAATAGTGAAGTTGAAAGCATCAAACACATACTTAGTAGAATCTGTACCCACTAAAAACACACAATTGTCTCCCTTTTTTTGAATGGGGTGTGTGGGGAGAGACAGAGACAGGCAGAAAGAACACACCAATACTGAGACTTGAATTCAGGGTCTCACACTTTCGCTTAATTTTTTCATTCAAGGTTGGCTTTCCACCGCTTATCCACACCTCCACTGCTGGCTTTCTACTGGTTAATTAGAAATAGAAGTCTTGCAGATTTACCTGCCAGGCTAGCTTTGAACCTTGATCTTCAGATCTCAGCCTCCTGAGTAGCCAGGATTACTGCATGAAACACATGTGCCTGGCCGGTTGTATACTTTAAATCCATGAGTGCATGTTGATTTGAATTCCTCATTTTACACAGAAGGTTACTACTTCCTGTGCATTGGACATGTGTTAACCCCCCACACCCCGTCTCCCCCCGGATTTTGTGGCTCAACCCATAAGTGCCATTTTAATAGGTAGAATTGGCTTGTACTGACTTGACTTTGTCCCACTTCTATTCTGCGTTAAATGAACCCCCTAAAAACCTCTGTGGGTTTGGGTTTAGGGTCCATTTCTGTGGAATTGGTCACCATCCTGGAATCTTTGAGTTTGAGGGTGAAACAGAGCTTTTGATTAGGACCCTGAATTTTACTTGGGTATAAGTTTTAACCACATATTTCCCAATTTCCTTGCAACTAGATGTGGTCATCTGATTTAAGTTCAGGACAGAGAAGTCTAAGTAAATGGTGCAGTTTGCTTAGAGGTGCCCTTAAAGTGGGGGGGTGTCTTTCCTCTTTTTTTATTGTCTGAAATGCAATTGTGATGGCTGGGACTGAGGCAACCATTTGAACACTGACGTAAACCTTGAGAATCAAAACTATGCAGGGCGGGAGTCGCACGTGTTGAAATATCATTGTCGCTCAGGACTGCTTGCCCCAGAATTTTATATGTGAGAGGAATACATCTTTATCTCATTTAAATCACTATTTCTTGAGATTTCTGTCACCCGCTTGATCCAGACTAAGAGTCTTGTCTCTTATCCATAACACTGGATTTTTGTGCCAGAAAGAAAATAGAAAGCTGCTTTCCAGGGCTCCATCCTTCCTCCTTCCCTTTTCTAGGGGAGTCAGGGAGGAGGGCGGGGAGAGGGGAGGCAGGGTGCACTCACTGAGGCTCTTCCTACCTTAAGGGCTGCATTGCAAACACTTTTACCAGGTTGAGTATTTGTGCATTTTAGATTTCACTGGAAGCTTCAGACAGTTTATTCTGTTGTGTGCTTCCTTCCACTGGGCTAGACATCGCTCACGGGGCTTTGGGTCCACAGCGCTCTCTCCTAGGGGCCAGTGTTCTGTACGCCCTCTGATGATGTGCCACAGCAGTCCGGCTGGGGCTGGGCCCTAGCTCACCAGTCTGTGCCCCTCTGGCTCCTGCAAGCACATGTCCTTGTCACAACTGAGTCTCCGCAGCTTGGTATTTTTGTGTTGGAGATATCATTTCCTGTAGATCGGAGCAGAGTGCTGGAATATGATATTCCTAGGTGTAAGGTGGCCGTCCTGTGCCTTAGAGAAAACTTGCGCTACATAAAGCTTCGCCAGTCCTGCGTTGTGCTCGCTCTCACGACACCAGCCACGCATAGTCAGTGCAAGGCCTCTAGACAGAAACACACAGAAAACAGGGTTGCCTACTGAGCCAATGCCCAGAGACTCCCAGGAGCCTAAGCCCTAATAAAGTCTTTACTACACGGTACGATTGTACCTCTCCACTGCTTGGGCCTCCGAGTCAAGATGGTCTTATCTGGGAGTGTGCGTCCTGTCCCTCTGGTCTCAGGGCTGTGGTCTTCTCCCTCCTCGGGTGATGTCTGAAGGTTGGAAAGGACCATGTCCATGGAGGACAGTGGCCAGCCTTAGTGGCTCATCTTCTGTGATTCTAATGGAACAATTCTTGGGGACGGGCATTTATGAGTGAATCAAGGCAGATAAAGGACAGGGACTCTTGGAGCTCACAGATAGATCTCTACCAGACACCTTCACTGCTTGTATCCTCTGCACTGACTTCAGACATTTTGCCTTTTTTTTTTTTTGATCATGGTGCTTGAACAATGGGCCTGGGCACAGTCCCTCAGCTCTTCAGCTCAAGGCGAGCGCTCTACCGCTTCAGCCACAGCACCACTTCCGGTTTCAGGTGGTTCATTGGAGATAAAAGTCTCACGGTCTTTCCTGCCTGGGTTGGCTTTGAACTGCAGCTCTCAGATCTCAGCCTCCTGAGTAGCTAGGATTACAAGCGTGAGCCACTGACACCCAGCAACCTTTTGCTTCTTGAACTGAGGTCTCCAGGCTCCGTTGACAGGTGAGACACAGCAGGAAACACTAGAGAAGCCCTCGGCAGTGAGTGGCAGAGCCGCAACTCTATCCAGGCCCAGCATGGAGTGTATGCTGCCTCCCCCAGCCCCTCACCCCTGTGCTGCCCGAGGCTCTGGGCCTGTGATCTAAGTCCAGTGATGCCTGGCTCAAGGCTGGACTCCTGCTGTCTCTTCCCACCTTAAGAGCCCCACCCAGGAGGGGTGGCCTCCCCCTCTCCCCACCTGACTCCCTGTAGACAAGGGAAGAAGAGGTCAAGAAGGGCCCAAGTCTACCCAAGTCTCCTGTGGCATCTGCTAGCAAAGTCCCTGTTCTTGGAGTCAGGAGGGGGCACATTTGAACCTGGGTGAGGCTCTTCCTTACTTGTGTCTCTGAGGTTTCCCTGTCCCGGGACCTCCCTGCTTCCTACTCCAGCCACATGCCTTAGTCCAGGCAGCCTAGGGAGATTCTCTTCTCTCCACCCTGGAGGCTGGACGTCTCAGATCAAGGCCTCATCCTGATCCTCAGCCCACTGCCTTAGTCCTCAGGAGGCAGAAAGTCTGGCAGTGGCCTCCTTTAGAAGGGCACTAACTCCTCACGGGCACACCCTCAAGACCTAATCACTCCAGTCACCTAATCACCCCTAATCACCATGTGCTAACCCCTTCACTCGGGGTGGGAAGGGTGAGGGTTTACCAGCTCATGCCTGTCAGGAAGGATACACACATTCAGTCTGCGCAGCCAGTGTCTGGCTTCCTCCATCTTCCCACTCACTCAAAATCTCCCCATCTCCCCAGGTGGGCTGGGTGGCATGCGGGCAAAACCACAGGGTAGGCCTGCAGGCCACGGAGGCAGCATGCGCTTGGCATTGTGAGGTGGCCTGGGCCTGAGAGGCATGCGCCCCCTCCTCTCCCGCCCCCCTAGCCCCCCCCCGCCCGCTCCAGGACATCACAGACATGCTGTTCCTGGCAGAGGAAATGTGGTTGCAGCGGCCGCTCGTGGGCTGCAGGCTGGCCCAGCGTCACCCGGGACTGGAGGATATGAGGTACTGACTGCAGTAGTTTCTGCAAGGTGCTGGTCAGGGCTGGCAGTGTCTCGTGTGAGGGCAGCTACCAAGCATCTGTGCTGCATTCTGAGCCCCTTTTACTTCAGAAATGGGGGTTCACTTGGTCATGAAGTAGGTGGGGGCAAATAGCCTCTCTCTGTTTGTCTCTGTCTCTGTCTCTCTCTTTCTCTCTGGCTAGTCCTGGGGCTTGAACTCAGGGCCTAGGTCCTGTCACTGAGCTCCTTTTGCTCAAGGCTAGCACTCTACCACTTGAGCCACAGCTCCACTTCTGGCTTTTTTTGGTAGTTAGAGATAAGAGTCTCAGATGTTCCTTCCCAGGCTGGCTTTGAACCATGATCCTCAGACCTCGGGCTCCTGAGTAGAAAGACTGGCATGAGCCACCATGCCCAGCCCCTTTCACTTGTTTTACTGCTGAGAAAACTGAGGCCCAGAGACAGATGGAGATTTTTCCCAGGTCACACAGCAAGCCCATGTCACAGGCTAGAATAAACCCTGACTGGCTCAGCTCCAGATATCTTCCTGCTGACCCAACCTTTCCAGTTGATCACCACTAAGACTGGACAGGCCAGTCATAGTGCGGTCAGTTACTGAGTGAGGACAAGAAACTCCTTGTCCATTTGTGGGGTGGTGGTGGGCTGTGTGGGGTGCCAAGTGGTTTGGGGCCTCAGGCAGAGGGGCAGCTAGTAGGCCTCAGCCTCCTTGCTCCTCTCTCTCCAATGGGATCCCTGAGAGAAGGCAGGGCAGAGGCTGGGGTCATTGGAAGCCTAGGGCTTGGTGAGAGCAGGACCAACAGACACCAGGATGGACAGACACTAGGACAGATGGCCTAGGACTGGAATTTTATTTCCTCCAAGAACACCAAGACGGGAGCTATGGCTCGTGGTAATAACACTGCACGCATGTAGTTTTCCTCTTAAAATTCCTTTTTTTCTTTTCTTTGCATTGAAAAACCAAGTTTGCAAGCAGTACCTGAATTGACACATACTCCAGAAAGATTGAAACCATAGAAAAGTCCAGATCTGCATTGTCCAATGCAGTAGCTACTAGCCACACGTAGCCACTTAACAAATTCAATGGAATTAACTGGGACGAATGCATTTCCAGTAGCGACATTGTTACAGGTGCTCCAGAGATACACGTGACTGGTAAACGATGACTACATTGGATGGTACAGATCTAGAATATTCCATGACAACACGGCCAGACTATGAACTTATGAAAACCTATTGCCAGCCAAAAGTAAATTTAGGAATCAGTCTGTTTCCTTTGCAACTGTTTTATGTATTGACATGAGTGTGATATCCATAGAGACAACATTCCTGAGTTTATATAACCCTCCATGTTTACAGTTCCTTCAGATCTGCCCAGTTCTTGGCTCTGTGGATACCAGATAGGATATGAGTAAGAGTGTGGATATGAGAATTGTTCCCTGACTGTGTTAGTCAGCTTTCCATGGCTATGACAAAACACCGGAGGTAATCAACTTAAAGAAAGGTTTATTTTTGTTCCAGAGATCTCAGTGCACGGTCACTGGGCTCCGTGGTCCCTAGGCCGAGCTCACATCCTAGTGGGAGCATGTGGTAGAACAGGTAGCAGAGGTGGCAGACAGGCAGCAGAGGGAGAAGAGCTGGCTTTATATAATGGAGTGCCTTCTCTGAAAACTGCTAAGCTGTGAATCCACAAATTGGTTAGTTCATGGCTGAGGTCAGAGCCCTTGTGGTCCAGTCACTTTGCAAAGGGGCTGCCTTTTAATATTGTGCATCAGGACTGGGGCTGAGGAAGGGGCACTTCCTATCTCAGAAGTAACATAGAGACACACAGGTGGGGTAGGAGCCCCTTCTCTGCTCCTACAGGTTTGTTCTGCCCCCTGCCTTAAGTCAAGACAGTCTATCTGCAACTGTGTCATCTAGGCTATAAACGAGTGGCTCTGCTTTATGCTGCCTCTACCATTTGCGCCACAGCTCCACTTCCAGCATTTTGCTGGTTAATTGGAAATTAGTCTTATGGACTTTCCTGCCTAGGCTGGCTTTCAAACCTCAGTCCTCAGATCTCAGCCTCCTGAGAAGTGAGGGTTACAGGTGTAAGCTACTGGCACCCAGCTCCACAGTTTGTTTTAGATGATCACAAATAATTCTTTTCTTTTCTTTTTTTTGTCTAACAAGGCAGCACAGGCCATACAATGCTGTGCTTTTATACTTAATCACTTATCTTGGAGAGTTTCCACAGCAGCATAAAGAAAATCCTCATTGTTTTCAGTTGCCTTGTATTGTTTACTTAGCTAGTCCCTCCTTCGTGGATGGTGCTTTTAGGTTGTTTCCAGTCATTGCTCCACTTCAGACAATGCTCCAGTGAGCCCCAGTGAGTCCAGGTGCCCGTGGGTCTTTCTGTACTCTTCTGTACTCTTTTCTGTGTCTGGAAGGATGCTTCCACAGCTGCTGGGTCAGAATGCATGTGCATGTGCAGGTGTATTCCCAATTGCTAAGTAGCCCTTGGTGAAGGCCGTATTCACTGATGTGCCCGCCCACCTTATCTGAGAGTGTTTTAGGGAGCATTTTTCATGGCTGTGTATTATTTCAGAGTCTGCAGGAGTGGAACGGCTAAAATTGCCTTCTTCGTAGGACCAAAGTTTCCTGTGGTACTAATATTTCCTTACCTACACCATTGTTAAGTATTTTCCTCTTCAACCACTATTCCATGGCCTGAGCACACAGAGCCGAGTCCTCCTGACCCTGAAACAGAATCTGAGAGGGAAGGGGCTGAGCATGGGGGAAGGATGTCCTTCACCATTCCTGTCCAGTGTTCCACAACCACGAGTCTCATCGCAGTGGACATCTTTGTCCACTGAGCTTTGTTTGCATTCAAAGATAACTCTTCAGAGTAGGTTCAAGAAGGTAAAGGGCCTACCATGGTAGTCTTAGCCAAACAGAAGAGCAGCAGTCTGCCACGAGGCATTCAGAGCCCCTCTCTGCTACATACAATAAATCCTTCTTGGCCTTTCAATTTCCAGTCATTGCTCTTATTCCTTGAATGGCAGTATAGACACATGATCCGAATTCAGAAGGCAGAAAAGGCTTCAGGGAGGCGCTCCCCCACCCGTCACCAGCCTTCCTGCCCCTCCAGGTGGTACTTGGCCCCTGTTCTCTCTGTCCTTGGATCAGCTCATTGCAATGTGCATGTGTAACACCGTGCACAGGCACAAAGAGGTTAGCGGGACAGGCCTAGTCAGATCTGGTGTGGTCAGCAAGCGGCTGGAATCCATGAGGCAGAGAAGGTTCTAGAAGGAGGTGGTAGAGCTCGGCTCAGGCTGCCAGGAGGCTCAGAGGAGACCCGCAGGTGAAGGCAGAGCAGCTGGGGATAGAAGCAGACAGAGGGCTCTGTTGCTGTGAACCACTGGGCGTCTGAGGACTGGGACAAAGGGCAGACCTGGCCGAGGGCAGGCAGACACAGAAGGCCCTCCGCACTGAAGCTGGTTCTGTGGGGGCCATGTGGTGCCCAGTGTGGGCAGGGAAGGCCTGGAGGGGACCAGCAGGAAGGCAGTGATGAGAACCAGGTAGTGCCAGACACACCTAGAGGGGCAGGGACCTGCAGCATGCAGAAACGGAAAGCTTAAAGACCTTCGCCCTGCCAGACCCCTTGATGTGGGCTGCAAAGCAAGGCAGCCTGACCTGCTCTCAGCACTTCCGGGGGCCGGAAGACCAACTTCCCCTCTGACAGCCTGTGGGTAGGCCTGGGAGCTGGCCCGGGCTCTTGGGCTCAGCCACAGGGTGTCAGGGGCCCCACATCATCCTACAAGGCCTGGTCATTTTCTGGGTGAGGAGAAACCTAGGAAAGCTCCTCAGAGCAGAGTTTCCCGACACTGTGTTTGGCCAGAACCTTGTGCAGTTCTTCCCCGGGAACCTGGCTGCAAGCATTTGTTGAGTGTTTGTGAGAGACACTTCTGAGAACTGGCTCCTTCTCTTCCATCATGATGCCTGTGATCAGCCTAGCGCCGTGGGCCTTTAGGCACCAAAGCCTGGGCCGGGGGTGGCCAAGGCAGCAGTGGAGGCCCGGCTTTACACACTCAGGAAAAAGATCTAGCAAGAGAAAGCTATGAAAATCTAGCATGGTTGCCTGCCTTCTCTCAATTATTTGCTGGGCAGAAAGAAAAGCCGTCAGGTGGCCCCCAGCCAAGGGTCAGCTGAGCCACAGACCCATGGAATTCACAGTGCTGGAAGGAACCCCAGTCCTTGGCCTGTTCCTTGGCCCCGTAGGCATGTAATGTGTCTGTTCCTCTTCTATATGGAGCCCTAACATCCCTAGTAGATCCCTGTACTCTCTCTTCAGCCTTCAGCATTCACAGTACAAACAGTTGCTACCAGGCAGCTGGAGTTCACGTGGAAGTTCAGCCTACTGGCCATTCCAGGTTTAGTCCAACATTTCCTTTCTCCTGAAGAGACCACTGAGCCTGGAACCAGTCCATGGTCTGTGCAAGCTCAATGCCTGTCCCTATGTCCCGGGGAGTCTTAGCGCCTGTTCCAATGCTGCTCACCCCCTAAGCCCTTGCTATCTCCCCCATTTCCACAAGTGTGGTCCTGCCCTCAGAACTCTAATTTCCCACAGTTTCTGAGAAGCTACAGAAAAACCAATGCCATCTTAGGTCTCGTTAATAGGAGTAGAGTAACTAGATGGAGGAAGGTGATAGTTACAATTCTAGGGGACTGATTCTTTCCCTGTATGACTGTATACATCAGCGGTGCAGAGACAGACAGATAATCAGAATACTTTTAAAGTATTATGCGGAGGCTCAAAAATACTTCATAATGAATGGCCCCCGATGGCTGATTAGGCCAACAAGACTTGAAGACTTCGTCTTCAACACATGGTGCTTAGACAGCTTCACACTCATGTGCAGAGAATGAGATTGGACCTCTATCTCACACCATACATAAAAATGCACTCAAAATGGCCCACACACAGACCTGAATGGAAGAGCTAAAACTACAAAACCCTTAGAAGAAAACTGGAGTTTTTGTCACCTCAGATTAGAGGTTGAGGAGTAGGAGTGTAAGTTTGAGGTCATGATGAGTTACACAGTGAGAACTTTTCTTTTAAAATGAGTCAGGTATGGTGCTGATCACTCCTGCCAGCTTATCTCCTCACGAGGCTGAGGATGACGATTCAAAGCAGCCTGGGCAGGAAAGTCTGAGACTCTTTTCACTGATTAACCACTAAAAGAAATCCACAAGTAGAGCTGTGACTCAGGTAGTATGCTCAAGCACCAGCATTAAGCAAAAAAAAAAAAAAACAAGAAACAGGGTGAGGCACTGAGTTCAAGCTCCAGTGCCAACACTAATTAACTGTCTAAATAGCCAATTACAAAAATCACTCAGGCTGGAAATATGGCTTCGGGGTAGAGTGCTTGCCTAGCATGCATGAAGCCCTAGGTTTGATTCCTCAGTACTACCTAAACAGAAAGAGCAGGAAGAGGCGCTGTGGCTCTTGTAGTAGAGTGCTAGCCTTCAGGAAAAAGCAGCCCAGGGACAGTGCCCAGGCCCTGAGTTCAAGCCCCAAGAGTAAATAAAAAAAATAGACAAGATCTGTAAACAGTGAAGAACCACAATTTTGGCCATATAATGTACAGGTGATTGACTGATCTCAGCTACCCCATGGGACATGCAAATAAAATCCATAGGAGACCTTTCCGCACCATCAGGATGACTGTAACCAACAAGACAGACAGACAGTAACAGTGTTGGAGAGGTGGTGGGGAAACCAGAGCTCCGGTGGCCTGCTGGTGAGAAGGCCAATGGCCACAGTCACCTTGGGAAACAGGGAGGCAGCTCCTCAGAATGCTCCCCATAAAGCTCCCTTATGACCGTGAAGTTCCACTCCTATGTATCCGCTGGAGAGAATGGAAAACAAGCGTTCCATACAGGAACTTGTATGTGAATATTAGCAGTGTTATTGGTAATGTCCCACAAGTGGAAACACAAATATTTACCAACTATTGGATGAATAGGTCAAATGTGGCATGTCTATCCAATGGACTGTTATTTATGGGTTAAGAGAAGTGAAACACTGATACATTCTAATAGCTGCTGCAACATAGATGATACTTGGAAACATTATGTTAAGTGAAAAGAAACACAAAAGGACACATATTTCTGCTGGGCATGGTGATTACACATTCATATTCCCAATTCTTGGGAGGCTGAAACAGAAGGATCTTGGGTTTAAAGTCAACCTGGGCTACACTGTCTTGGTTTGTTTGTTTTTAAGGTTTAGAGCTCATATCTTGTATGCTTCTATTTATAGGGAATATCCAGAATAGGCAAAATCTATAAAGATAATGAGCACATTAGTAGGGCCAGAGTGTGGGATCACTGGGAGGAAACAGGGAATGACTAAGGAATTTTATTTTGGGGGTGATGAAAATGTTCTAAAACTGTTGATTGCCGGGATGGTTATGCAACTATGTTTATACTAAAAGCCCTTATATGAGACTCTTCCAGGTGTTATTAAAAAAGGAAAATCCTAGCTATTCAGTAGGCTGAGATCTGAGAACGGTGATTTGAAACCAGGCTGGACAGGAAAGCCCATGAGACTCCAGTAAACTACCAAAAAAGCCAGAAGTATAGCTGTGGTTCAAGTGGTAGAGCACTTGGTTTGAGCAATAGAAGTTCAGGGCAGTACCCAGGCTCTGAGTCCAAGCCCCAGAACTGGCAGAAAGAAAGAAAGGAAGGAAAAAAGGAAGGAAGGGAGGGAGGGAAGGAAGGAAGGAAGGAAAGAAAGAAAGAAGGAAAGAAAGAAAGAAGAGAGGAAATAAAAGAAATTTCTGGATACATGAATGTAAACTCCTAGCTCAGCGGGCATGGGGGAGGGGAAGCAGCTGGTAAAGTTGACCTCTGGGTGGCTTTGTGGGAAAGTGGATGAGCCCCATAGCTGAGAGAGGTGCTTGGTAGGGGGAGGAGCCTGTCCCCAAGCTCCGTGAAGCGTAGAAAAAGCAAAAGGAAACAGAGGAAAAGGGGTGGGGGAGGGGCAGGGGAGGAAACAGGGACAGATTTCAGTTAGACAGAAATTGAGAAGTGCTTGCTTCCTGGATCAGGAACGGGGTTGCCCCGTGTGGCAGGGAGCTTCCATCCTTGGAGGACTTCAGACAGATAGGACTACTTGCTAGTGATGGTCAGCAGCATCTGAGAGCCAGGGCAGCTGACATGCAGGGCTGGGCTTCAGCAGGCTACATCTCAGAGGCCTGGCCTACGGTATCCAGAAGCTTTGCAAGTAAGTCATTCAGCCAATGGCAGCTGGACATCAGTGAGGGAGACTTTGCACCATGCAAACCACACGCTAAACAACAGGCTTTGGAGTATGGTTGATTGATGGTGCGGGCCTGCCTGCAGGTCTGCCTTCAAACTTACTCTGGTCCACCTCCCGCCCCAATGGGGGTTCCATCAGCCTTCCCAGCCTCATGTACCACCTTCCTCTCTTTGGGTAGGCCAACTTTTTCCTTCCTTCCTCCCTCTCTTCCTTCCTTCTCTCTTCCCTTCCTTTATTCTTCCTTCCTCCTCTTTCCTTTGCTTCCTCCTTCCTTTCCTTCCTCTCTCCCTTCCTCCCTCCTTTTCTTCCTCCTTCCCTTCCTCCCTTCCTCTTTCCTCATTTCCTCCCTCCCTCCCTTTTTCCCTCTCTCCCTTCTTTCCTCCTTCCTTCCCTCCCTCCCATGCTTTGCTGCTGAGAAAAGCTCTATAGCACCTGCCCCCGTGCTGCACCTGTGGATCCAGCAAGGACAGCTGGGTACATGGACAGCTGGGAATGAGAGGGCTGCCCGGGCCATCGGCACTCACTGCTCAGGTCATGCCTAGCCTGCCATGCAAGGGCTTCTTGCTCTGGAGCTGCTGGAAAACTCCTGAAGCTGGTTACTTTGCTTACACAGCACTGTTGGTGACTAGGCGTCAATGCCAAGGCCCTGCCTTGGCAGGGCCCTCAGCAGAGCCGGAGCTTGGCCCCGGAGAGGCAGGATCTGGAGAATGGATAGCAGGCCCTGTGCCTGGTAGCCTAGCTCATAGGAGGAGCTGGCATAGCTGGCCTGGTTGACAGCAATAATCACAGCTGGAAAACCAAGTGTGGCACAGAGTTGCCTGCAATTCCTCGCTTCTGGCTGCTCCCGGCCATCCTTGGCGGCATCTTAAGGCAGATACCTTGCTCTGTTGTCTTTCCTTGGTCTTCCAGGGCAGGTGCCTTGGGGGCTGCTTTCTGGAAGCTCTGCCACTTCTTCAACCTAATTGAAGATCCAGACCAGCCCCAGCCTCAGCTGCTCCTCTTTCATCTAGACCTTGCTTGGAGGCCAGGGGCTGCAACTTTCTTTTGGCCATGGGGCTTGAACTCAGGGCCTAGGTGCTGTCCCTGAGCTCTTTTGCTCAAGACAAGCGCTCTACCACTTTGAGCTACAGCGCCACTTCCAGTTTTCTGGTGGTGAATTGGAGATAAGTCTCATGAACTTTCCTGCTGGGATGATTTTGAACTTTGATCCTTAGATCTCAGCCTCCAAAATAGCTTGGATTACAGGCATGAGCCACCAGCAGCAGGTTGGGCTGCAGCTTTTGACTTCTTTACAGATACCTCCTGGTCCTAAGAGCCACCACTTTGTCATGTAGCAGGTGCTGGCCATTCCTGGAAAGCACAGTGTGGAGGCTCATCCCTGCCAGGTGTCTGGGGTGACCTCAGTCTTAGCTGTTGTCTTTTTGTGGCCACCAGCTGGGTTGAAGGCATGCATGGGAGAGGGAGTGGGGGGATGGCCTCCTGCTGGTTGGTACACTGCCAAGAAAATTGGCTTTTCTTGGTGATTGTGTCTATGTTCATGCCAGTCTACATGTTTCCTGTGTACTTGAACTTAAGATGTTATCTTGACACAAGCAGACCAAAGGTATGTGCCTGAGTCACACCTAACATCAAAGTTTGTAGCAGAAAGAGAACTTCAACTGGGGAGGTAGAGGAATAGAAAAACATTGGCTAACATTTACTGCATTGCATATTCTAAGTCCTTAACAGACACTGTGCTCATTTTTCACAGTTAGCCTATTAAACAAAGACATATATACACAATTGATTAAACCGGAGCCTAGAGCAGGGATCACACTGGCTAGAAGCAAACCTAGGGCTCTGAGAACAGCAGGCAGGCTCCATCTGCATGGACCTTTAGGGACAGCTCTGTGGAAGTTCTGAGGGTGGCCTCTTCTCACCAGCCTGTGGTATCATCAGCCTTTTTAATTTTAGCCATTTTTGTGGCTGTATTGGTTGCTGTATTGTGGTTTAAATTTGCATGTCTCTAAAGAACGTGAATTTTGAGTCCTTAGCGCACTTATTAGCCCATTTGTAAGTCTTCTTTGCAGAATCTGTTCCAATCATTTGTCCTCACCCTTTTTAAAAAAAATTGACTTACTTGTCTTCTGTTAAAAAGATTTTTTTTTCTAGAGGAAGGATAGTTTTATTATCTACATGTATGGGAAAATTAACATTGCTAAATAGATATTTTTGTAAGTATTTTCCCCCAGCCCAATACACAAGTCTGAAATGATGGTGCATTTTAATTGATATCTTCCTTTATGCTATTGCTTTTCATGTTTGGTCTAATACTTTTGCCTACTGTTTGGAGAGAATCTTGGGGGAAGAACCAGCCCCTCCCCCCAGTCTGCAAGTGACAGGGTAGAATGAGGGGAGGGGAAGTGCAGAGTTTGTTAGAGGTGATGGACAGAGGCGCCATGCAGATGGGGGCTTATAAAGAGAATGCCTTAAATATCAGGAAACTGATCTGGATTTTTCAGGCAGTGGGAGCCATGGAGATTTCTAGAACAAGGAAAGGACAGGATCACAAACAAGTACAGTAACACAGTCTGGGGGAGTGACTCACACTGGAGCCTGGCAGTTTCCATTGGTCATGCTGAGTAGCAGCACCTGGTATCCCACCAAGCTGTGGGGAGAGGGCGTGGCTTCACCTTTGGGATCCTCAAAGACCCAGCAGGCACCCCAGGTTTCCTAGACTCAGGAAGCCCAAGGTCTGCTGTAGGGGCCAGTGAGCAAGCCAGAGGCCCAGCCCTTTCTGGGTTCTGAGGAAGTTGCTTGAACACAGAAACTTAGAGCCAACTTTCCACTGGTTCCTGAGACCGCTGGGCCCGCCTCTTCCCCTCTAGTCTTAGCCCCTCTCACCTCCCCCTCTCCCTGTGGAGTCACTCAAGGTCTGGGAGATTGCCCTTCCTTCTGCCAGGACGTCCTCCCCCAGATACCTCTATCCAGATGTCCAGTTCACTAAACTCACCTTTTTGGGGGGAGGCTTTCCCCACTTCCCTGGTCCTTCTTTTTCCCTCGGCAGTACCTCTCTCCCAGAATGGAAATGTCATGAAGGTTTGGGGGAGGAAACGGTCTCCTCTTTTCCTTCATTTCATTGTGTCCATGCCTGGAAGCTACACCTGTAGGTCCTGGGAAGCTGGTTGTGGCAGGAGTGACTCAGGTGAACTCCCTCATCCCCCCCCCCCCACTCCAAGCCCATTTGATGCTGGGTCAGATTCTACAGGAGAAACCTGGGAAGAGTGCAGGGCCTACCAAGGGCTACTCAGCAGATGATAGAATCTTCTCATCCCTCATCCCCCTACACACACACACACACACACACACACACCATCATATCAATGAAGAAGCCACACACACACACACACACACACACACACACACCATCATATCAATGAAGAAGCCAAGGCCCTGAGAGGATCAGACTTGGACCCTTGTTAGTAACCGAGAAAATGGCGCTGGCTGTCTCACAGCTGGAACAGGATCCTGCCTAGCCTCTGGGGAAGGCCTAAAGCAGAGCCAGGATGTTGATTGAAAGGTGCCTTGTGCCCTCCACATTGCCGTGTTTCCAGGTGGGGCTGGAGGAGCCTAAGGGCCCCAGGATGCCTCTTTGCTGGGTAATTCTGGTCTTCCTCTTTTCCATTGCCTTCCCAGAGGAAGTACTGGGACTGGAGAGCCAGGTCAGTGCCAGCTGGGCCACCCCCGTCTTGACCTCCAGATGATACTTGGCCAGTCCACAGTCCTGGACAAGCAGGCATGCCCACTCTGCCCTCTGATTCCTGCCATTTCCTGGGACCCCCTATTTTCCTAGTGCTCCAGCTCTTGCTTCTGCATGGAGCCCAGGCTGTGGACGCCAGGGCTGAGTGACACACCTACTGCGGTCACAGGCTGTATGGTGGAGACCTCCTCACACCCCCTGCACACAAGCTCACACTCATCTTCACAAGCCCTTCCCACCTCCACCCCCATGCCTTCCTGTCAGGCCCCTGCAAAACAGCCTCTTAATAGGACACAGCTGGACCTGTTGACCCAGCACTTCCGGGCCCCTCCCTTCTCTGCAGGAAGTGTGGTCTCCTCAGTCTGGACTTCTGGGTCCTATCACCCATCCATTGTCCTGTGTTCTTCAACAGGGCTCATCCAGGCTCCACTGTCCCTTCCCTACCTTCAAGCTGGTCCTTACAACAAATACCTTGGATGCTTCTAGAAGGGGTGTCACTCCTGGGCAACGTCACAGAGACTCTTAACACGCAGGGGCACTGTTCTTCCTTCCTGGGTTTGTTGGTGCCAGCTCTGTGTGATTAGGGTTTCCAGCCTGCAGGTTCAGGGAGAGACTTGGTTCCACGGGGAGAATGAGTGCAAACAACTCATAGCCTAGCCTAGGCTCCGAGGGCCCAAGAGGTCTCCTGCCCAGCTCTGTATAGGGAGGGGGTCTTGTGGGAGGGGGTGTCTTGGTTCCCCGGTCCAAATCTCTTAAACCAGCACAGGGAGGGACAATAGGAAGTAGTTTAGTTTTGCTGTTTATTGAGTCTAGAATCCTCTTCCTCTCCCCACCCTGACATGGTAACACATCCTAGGGGTGAGAGTACAGACTGTTGTATTGGGAGGAATACAAAGGAACCTTCTGGAAATCTTCCATGTCATCATTGTCCATAGTCGTATAATGCAAACCACATAGTAATTTAGAATTTTCTAATGCCCACATTAAAATTGATTTTAATAAGTTGTACTTAATCGTACCTAAGATAATATTTCAACATATAAATATAATATATAATGAACTATTTTGTTATTGTATATATATGTAATGTATTATGCATATATTATATATAATAGAAAAAAATTATTCCTTTCTGTACAGACCATCTGTGTTTAAGAGCCAATAGCTGCAGCACGGGCAGCACAGGTCTCTTAGTCTGCGTGGTAGATACGGGAGTACAGACTTGTAAAGATGTGGTCAGGGTGCATTGCACTGCCTGACAGTTAAGAATTTTGGAAGGGTTTTTGTTGTAATTGTTGTTGGTGGTGGTGGGTGGGGTTTTTGTGTGTGTGTGTGTCCTTACTGAGGCTTGAACTCAGAGCCTGGGCCCAGTCCCTGACTTTTTTGCTCAAGGTTAGGACTCTACCACTTGAGCTACAGCTCCATTTTTATTTTATTTTTTTTGCAGGAAGGGAGCTAATAGGAGTCTCAAAGAACTGGCCGGGCCAGCTTCAAACTGAGATCCTCAGTGCTCAGTTTCCTGGGTAGCTAGGATTACAGGTGTGAGCCACCGGCACTTAATTGGCACTTGGCCAATTAAGAAGTTTTAAAAGTGTTCTTCTTAGCCAGGCACCTGTGGCTCATGCCTTTAATCCTAGCTACTTGGAGACTGAGATCTGAAGATTGAGATTCAAAGGCAAGCCTGGGAAAGAAAGTCTGTGAGACTCTTATCTCCAATTAACCAACCCCACCCCAAGAAAAGCTGGAAGTGGAGGTGTGGCTCAAGTAGTAGAGCGCCATTTTTGAACAAGACAGCTTCATGGACAGTTGCTCAGGCCCTGAGTTCAAGCCCCCCCCCACACACACACGTGCCCTTCTTCCAGGCTCTACTCAATGCCACCTGTGCATTCCTGAACTACCTCTGGCACTGCATTCCCAATCTAGTCCTTCTTTATGCTGTTCCATCTGCTTTCTGATGACCACCATAAGACAAGGTATTCCTTCTGTATTCCCTGACCCTCTTGGCTGGGCACACATAGAATAAGTAAGCACAGGGAGCTGAATTTCATCGCTTTGTTGCACCCCCTCACTCAGCCAGTTGCCGGACGAGCTGGTCATTTGATCTTGTTTCTCAGTCCTATTCTAGATGTTGGCAAAGGAGAAGGAGAGGAAGAGAAAGAGGAAGACGGCACGGGGCTCCCTCGGTCATCCACCTTGAAGAGCCCCCGGCCTCACCGAGGTATCAGCATCCTGGAGAAGCTAGTGAAAACCTGTCCCGTGTGGCTGCAGCTGAGGCTGAGCCAGGAGGAGGCAGCCAGGATCCTGCAGCGGGAGGCGGCTGGGGTGAGTGCGCTCTCCTCCCCTGCAGCTGCCAGGGGCTCCCATGCGCCTCGTAAGGAAGCAGCTGCCTCCACAGCACTAACTGTCTGCTTTCTTTTCCCTCCTCGATCTGCAACTTAGCCACAGTATTTTCCCAGAATCAACAGTGGCAACTGTGGGCCAACTGGTTTCTGCTTGGGGAACAGGGATGGTTTGATAAGGGCTTTCTTGGCGTCTGGCACCTAGGAGGTAAGACTGGTGCTGTGAGGAGGCCCATGCCAGCCTGCTCTGGCTTGGAGAGCTGGGTCTGGTGTTGGAGACCACAGAATGTCAGAGCCAACATGGTTTAGACCCACCAATAATACTTAACACAGGTTAGAGGTGGTATGGTAGACAGAAATGTTTGGGGAATGAATGGTCATTCTTTTATGCAACTACTTTAAGAGAATAAAAGTATAATTTTAAAATGCTTTGGAGTCAGGCTATGGATTCTGGGTTCAAGTCTTCTGAGCCTTATTTTGGTCACATAATGGGGCTTTAACACCCCTCCCAGGAGTGCCTACGCTCCTAGAAAGAGACTTGGATGGATAAAGAGATGGGTAGACAGACGATGGATAAGTAAAAGATGGATGGTGATAGATAGGATGGATGTAGGTGGATGATAGACAGACAGATCGATGATAGACATAACAAATAGATGGGAAAAAATAGATGATCGATGATAAAACATGAACCAGAGCTCCTCATGTGTTACTTTCATCCCCATACACATTTTCTTTTATGTTATTCCCTTTCCTAAAGAGCAATTTAATTTGCTTAATTATAAAAGTGGTGCATCTATATGTTCATTACCCAAGCTGGACAGAAGTGAATAAGTCTCATAAATGTCATTTCCACCTACTGTAACCCAGCCCACTTCCCAGAAGGCTTATTTTTAAAACTGAGATGAAATTTGCATCACAGAAAAACAACACTTCACATGTTTATGGTGGTGGCATTTTTGTACCATCACGGCGTTGAGCAGACGCCACCTCCTCCAGTTCCAGGGCCGTTTCTTTCTCCAAAAGAAAGCCTCCTCTCCATTAGTCCATGCTGCCCACTTTGCCACTGCGCTTGGGACGTACCCCCTGTGTGCTGGGCTTGCTTGGGACGTACCCCCTGTGTTCCGGGCTTGCTTCTTGTCCTGCTTGTGAGCTAGCCCAGGTATGCCCACAGCACCCCTATGACCAAGGTCTCGCTGCAGAGGCACTCAGTGAGCCACTGGCAGAGCTGGGACTTGACCCTCAGCTGTCTGGGTGCTCCCGTACCCTAGTGCACACTGTGTCTGGTTTGACACTTGGACTCCTGTCTCCCACCTGCTCTCCCCTAGGTGCTGGTTTATCCTGCGAGGAGCCCATGATCAGATATGTGTGGGGGTTCTAGGTGCAGGGCAGACTCGTTCACCCCAGACTAGGTTAAATTCTTTGAGTTGGAAGTTGTACCTGCAACCTGGAATAACTGAAACGCTTGGGTCTCTGGCAAAGTCCCAGCCTCCCCTGGCACAGAGTCTGGCCATGGAGCTTGGGGCTGGAAGGGGAAAGGTGGCACGAGGCCTCCTGGGTAAAGGCAGACAGTTGTCTTGGGCCAAGCTGGCTGCTAGGTCAGTTTTCTGGAGGGGTGAGTGGCAGGAAGGAAGGGGAGGCAAGGGTGTAGTAAGGAGAGAAGCCTTGCTGTTGATGCTATTGCCAGAGCTTTGCAGGAAGGGAGGCTTCGGATGGTGAGTTGGTGCCTTATTCATAGAATGGACTTAACACAAACTAAGATGGCTGTGCTCAGTTTTATTGGATCTGCACAGCCAGTATCCTCAGCAGGCCCAGGTGGCAGTCCAGCCAGCTATTACTCCTCTGGGAGGTTCTGAGGGGATGCTTATCCCCTGCCATCTAGAAACAGGCCCAAGAAGCAGGCCAGCTTTCCTTGGCCATATGAAGGTATGTGTCTAGACTCTGTGTGGGGGTGGGTCTGGGCCAGTGAGGAGCATTCAGGGGCCCTGGGACAAGCTGGGGTGTATGTGAGTTGTGATCACTTAGTCAAAGGTACAGTCCTTGGGCTGGGAGGGAGGTCAGGTCTGCTGAGACCACATGACTAGTGAATTGCTGGGCTGAAATTGGAGTTTGGTCTTAGCTAGGCCAAACAGCTCTCCACAAGGGAGCCAGCCACGGGAAAGAAATGGAAATGAAGTTGGACCTCCATATCAGCACCCACAAATCCAGCCAACCATGGATGGGAAATATTTGAAGGAGATTGCATATGTGCTTGCATGTGTAGAGATTTTATTCTTTAAACAGCATAACAACTGTTTATGCAGCAGTTACGTGGGTTTTTTAGATATTGAGTCTACAAGAGGATGTCATTTATGTCCAAATATAGTTGCGTTGCTTAATGACAGAGCTGTGCTGAACAATGCATCACTGGGCTTCTTTGTTACCATTGTACCAACATGATAGAGTGTATTTACACAGATCAAGATGGATACCATGTGCAATTTTATTTCATCCTCACAGGTAGATGTAATTAATGTCCCCAATTCCAGGTCAGAGATGGTCACTCACTTACCTGAAGTCAGGTTTTGCTGTGTAGGAGCCTTTCTACAAAACTGTGGAATTCCCATCGGGGCCATGACATCATCATTTTGAAAGATACAGGACCCTGGGAGACCTGAGCTATGACAGCACGTGGTACCTGGAGAGGCAGAGCAGGCCTTGAACCAGTGGCCTTGACCACATCCCACCTCCTTCCCCAGTCCCTGCCTCCCTTCCCTGCAGCCTGTTCTCCGATAAGGATGTGGGAACACAGGAGCATTTAAAAAAATTGTATGTATCTAGCAACAAGGTCATCAAATGCTACCTTTGTTTGATTTGCTAAATTTTTAGGCTATTTCTAGCATAATAGAGAAGCTGCAAAGACAGAGCAGAGTGTTTTTTCCCTGACCTTCACGTGCAGCCTCTCCTGGACTTTCCTGCCCCCACTAGCTTTGAATCTGGGCGAACAAATCATCAAACTAAGCAACTGTGGCCTCCAGTCATTGAACTTCCTTGGTCCCTGGAGTTAACCGAAGCCTACTTCCTTCAGATGCCCTCAGATTTGACCTAATGCCCTGTTTATCTCCCCCACCTCCTCCCAACTCCATCTCGGACACACATTCCACGAAGTCATCGTGTCTCCTTGGCTTCCTCTGCGTTGGGACAGTTTCTCAGACTTTCCCTCTTCTCTGTCACCTCTGTTCAAGGAGGAGCAGCCAGGCTCGGTAGGATTTGTGCAGTGGTTTGGATGGGTTTGGATGGACTCACAGAAGGACCTACAGCTGAGGGCCATTCTAGTCATATGGGATGGAGGGTACTAGTGTCAAAACAGCTTTCCCAGGAGGTGCTGGGCTTGCTCAACTGCTGAGCTGCCGCTCGTGGGGTTTTCCACCTTGTCGTTTACCTTTTCCTCCTCCTTCCATGATGGCCTCCCAACAGGATGCCAGATGGCCAGGCCAAGGGTTCGTGATGGGACAGACACAAATGATTCTCATATGCTGCTTCTTTCCTCCTCTCCCTCCTTCTTCTCCCCCTCCTCCTTCTGTATGTGTGTATGTGCATGTCAGACCTGGGGCTTGAAGTCAGGGTTTGGGCACTGTTCCTGAGTTTTAGTGCTCAAGGCTAGCACTCCACCACTCTAAGCCACAGCTCCACTTCTGGTTTTTGGTGGTTAATTGGATAATTGGAGATAAATCTCATGGACTTTTCTTGCCCCAGCTGGCTTCTGAGATCTGAGATCTGAGACTCCTGAGCAGCTAGGATGACAGACCCACCAGTGTCTAGCTCTCATATGCTTCTTAATGGATGCTCTGGGCTGTCTGCCTGTATTGATCATTTTGTGTGATCCATACGGGGTCCCTCCTGTATGAGACCCTGCTTAGCCTCCCCCTACCCCAGGAGGAATGGCAGGTTTTACCCTGTCTCCTGGGTTAGATAGCCACCTAAGTGACTTGAGATTCATTCTTCTGCTTAAGGCATCTGTCTCTTCTTCTTCACCTGTTTATTTATCCAGTCACTTGCTGGCATCACCATGGAACTGTGGATTCTTACTTGACACTTTGGGTTATAATACTATTCTACTTTGTGTGGTTGTTTAAGTTGCTCTATCTTTGATCACTGGGAATCTTTCAAGTGGCTTGCCAGTGAGTGTGCATGTACGTGTGTGTATGCGAATGTGTGTGTGTCTGGGCCTTTGTTTGTAGATTGATGTGAGTACCTTGTCTTTCTACCAGCCCTAGTCTGGGAGTCAGCCACTTTTCCAAGGACAGTTGTTTCCTTTTATTGGAGAATAGTCTTATGAAATGTGTTAGTCAGACTTTTTGTTACTATGGCAAATGCCTAAGAGAAACAATAAAGTGGAAAGATTTGTGTGTGTGTGTATGCTAGTATTGGGGTGCTAGTATTGGGGCTGGGTGCTGCTTCTGAGCTTTTTTTGTGCTCAAGGCTAGCACTCTACCACTTGGGCTACAGCTTTACTGCTGGCTTTTTGGTGGTTAGTTGAAGATAAGAGTCCCCTGGACTTCCTTGTCCCAGCCGGCTTTGAACCTTAATCCTCATATCTCAGCCTCCTGAGTAACTCGGATTCTAGCATGAACCACCGGTGCCCAGTGGAGAGATTTACATTGGTTCATAGTCTCACAGGTTTCAATCCATGGTCAGCAGGCTGCATTGCTTTTGGGCCTGTGTGAGACAGAGCGTGGGGGAAAGGCTGGCAGAGGAAAACTACTCGCCTCCTGGCAGCCAGGAAGCAGATCGGAGTTAAGAGGTAGGCGGGAAAGCCAAGACACACCCTGCAAGGGCGCCCCAGCTGCCCACTCCCTCCAACCAGGCCTCCCAACAGTCTTAGCTCAGAGCCCTCATATGTGATACCTTCGGAAACACCCTCATAGACACCTCCTCCCCTCCCCAAGCTGTGCTGTGTTAATCTCCCGATGCCCAGCATGCAGGAGGCTCACAGTCTCCTTCCTGCAAGGAACACTAACTCCAATATTATTCGTTTGACAAGTGTATTTGGTGAGGCCTTGTCTTGCTCCCTTCCCAGTGCTCAGGCCAGGGGAAGAGGTGCTATCGCTGCTGCAGGATAGCTGGGTGCGTAGGAAGCATGCATGGCAGAGGCCCCATCTCCATTTGCAGTGAGGTCACCCAGCCCGTGATGAGGAGGGGCCTGCCGTGAGTAATCTGGCCACCATGTTGTGAAGCCTTGTCTTCAATTCACAACTGACTGCCTTCAGGGTGCCAGTCCTGGGGCTTGAACTCAGGGCCTGAGTTTAAGTCCCTGAGCTTTCGTGTTCAAGGTGAGTGCTTTATGACTTTGAGGCACAGTGCCACTTCTGATTTTCTGGTGGTTTATTGGAGATAAGAGTTTCACGGACTTTCCTGCCCACCCTGGCTTTGAACTGTGACCCTCAGATCTCCGCCTCCTGAGTAGCTAGGATTACAGGCGTGAGCCACTGGTACCTGGCTCTACAGGGGCTTTTATAAGCCAATATTGACTAGAGGTCTAGCTCAAGTTCCTACCTACAAAACAAAGAAACAAAAAACATTATCAGACCTAGTGTGGCAGTGCATGCCTACAATCCCAGCTACTTGAGAAGTAGAGACTGGGGGGAAAAATCACACTTGGAAGCCAACCATAGGCAAAAAGTTAGTGAGAACCCTAATTCAAACAAGTTAGACATACATAATATGTGTCTATAATGTCATTGACAGAACCCAAGCCAGCCCTAGCAAAAAATAACTCAAGACATTATCGAAAAACTAACAAAATCAAGAAAGGGGCTGGGAGCAGGGCTCAAGTGATAGAGCACCTGCATAACAAGTTTGAAGCCCTGAGTTCAAACCTCAATACCACCAAAACAAACAATAACAAACAAATAAAAAAAACCCTCCAAAGCAGTATCTCAGCTTTATACCTAGAAGTCAGTACTTCTTTGGTTGAGCTTTGCTACGCGTAGCCAAGCTCCAGGTGAGCAGCGAGTGTCCTGTGGGTTTGGCTTTACAAGCTATAATTTGTAAATCTCCCACCTGAAGCCAAAAGACAAAACAAAACAAAACCACCTGCTGGGAATTACAGGTGCCCTGGGCTTGTGAGTCAGAATACCCACCGCCCCCTCCTACTCCTGTGCAGGTCTGTTCTTTTGGCTTTGAGTATTCGGATCTCTCCTTCTCCTTCCATTTTTTTTTTAAGGGCCATGTTTTTATTTTATTTATTTATTTATTTTTGGTCTGGTCATGGGGCCTGAACTCTGGGCCTGGGCGCTGTCCCTCAGCTCTTCAGCTCAAGGCTAGCGCTCTACCACTTGAGCCACAGCGCCACTTCTGGCTTTTTTCTTTTTGCTTATGTGGTGCTGAGGAATCGAACCCAGGGCCTCAGGCATGCAAGGCAAGCGCTCTACCACTGAGCCACCTTCCCAGCCCCGATTTTTTTTTTTAAAAAAGAGATAGAATCTCACTTTTGTAGCCGAAGCTGGCCTTGAATTCCCAGTTCTGCCTCGGCTTTCTGAGTGCTGGGATTACAGGCATGTGACACCACACCCAACCTGCCTTGTGTTCTTGGACCAGAGAAGTTAATTCTCCCATCTGAAGCCAGCGATTGCTTGCACTTTCAGTAAGAAAAAGCCAGTAGTGTGTTTTGAAAGTTCTCTGGGTAATTGAGAGCTACAACCAGCGTTGAGAAACAGCTCAGCACCCTGCTCCAGCTACCTTCTAAAGGATTGGAAAGGTGAGCCTCAGCTCCCCCAGGTTAAAAATTAGAGACTGAGCGAGAAGAGCAATGTATCCTGTCTTCCCAGTTCCAGGCCTCAGGGATCCTGGCAGCTCTGCAGGCTCTGGTAAGGCCTTTACTTCAAGGGTGGCTACCATGTCCATGTGTGTCCAGTTGGCTTTGTTTGGCTACAGCCACCCACCTCCACTGCACAGCTCTGCAGTCTTGAAAAACTGACCACCTCTGTCCCTGCTTTAATGGCATGGTGGGAAAGTTCCCCGTACAACTGGAAAAATAGTCTTAAAATAGCGAAAGTAGAAAAGCAGACGGTTCTGAATTGTGCCGGCCAAAATATGGATGGTTAAAGCCCAACCCATTTATAGTGCATTTATTTCACTTTGGGTTTTTAATGCGCTGGGGATGGGGAGGGTGAGGTCGCTACAAAATTCTCTGCCCAAGCAAATTCTGTCCCAGCTGTGGCTGACATTTTGGGCCTTTAAAACTCACACTGGACCAAGGCAGACGGGGAGGGAATCTAGTCCCTCTGGGAGTGCCTCAGTGTACAGCTCTGATCAGGGTGGTGGTGTGAAACACTCCAAGAGCAGTACATCTAGAAGAGCACTTTCTAGAAGGAAGGAGACTCGTGTCTCATCAGCCTTTCTCCTTCTGTACAGCCTAGAAAAAGCCAGCTTGAGAGAGAGCCAGTGACCTGCTAAGGGACACAGAACAGACTCGCTCAGAAATGGAGAGGGCATACATTCCTCTGCTCATGGCCCAGAGCTCTTGCCAGCCCCCTGCTGGGCTTTTGGGGGGAGATGGATGGAGGAAGCCTAGCTTCGAAGCAAGCTGGACCCTGGAGTGGGCGTGGCACCAGGAGTTGGCACAGATGCAGACAGCGAGTTGTGCTTTCTGATAGTTCCTAAGTCAGGCTGTGGTGGGAGGAAGAAGTTGACAGAGGGAGAAAAGGGGTGAAGAGGACAGAGGGGGGCTGACTCTGTTGTCAGCTCGGTGCGGCACAGCCATGGCGTGCTCCCAGAATGCCCTGGGTGGGAACAATGCTGGGGCTTCAAACCACAGCATGACATGATGGTAGTGTCAGCCATAGGGTACTCTTCCCTACCCAAGGAGAAATCCAGAGGTTGAGCCCACAGAAACTCAGTGATGGCTTCCGTTCCAAGTTCTTCCTGCCCTTCTGCCCCCCATCATCAAGATGTTAGCTTTTGATCTCCAGATTTGTTACCTCATGGTTATAGAATGGCCAAGACTGCTCCAGACCTCTCACCCATTCAGAGAGGAGTTAATGGGCTTTCTTCTCTGTCTTTTTATTAGAGAATAAATGTTTTTCCATGTGCTTTATTGGACCCTTCTAACTGTGAGGAAGGCTGGCAGAGGTGAGCATGATAGTCATGATTAGCTGTGGCTAAGGTGGAAAGTTCTAGAAGTAGTTATGCAATGGGAGTGAATGAGCCAATTAGATGACAATCAATAGCTGGGGGTGGGGAGGGAGACCAAATACAAAGGGGCAAAGGTAAGTCTCAGGGGGTAGAAATACAGCACCTGTTACACGGGGTCCTGGCCCATGATACAGGTTTCTCTTGCTAATAAAAAGCCCTCCTTATGGTAGGCAAGGGTCTTCTATTTTCATCTGTTCTATTTTATTTTGGGGGAAAAAAATAAACCTTGCTGATCAATTCACCCTAATGGATGTGATCCAGAGTTTGGAACCTGGTATCCTTGCTTCTGGTGTGATTCATGACCCCGTGGAGAAGAAGGGGAGCCCTGCCCTGTGTGTGAGCTCCTGGTGGCAACCGGGACCTCTGTCCCCCATCCAGAGAACACCGGGTCCCTCAGTTAAAGTGGGTCCCCAGGCCACCCACACTTCGGTCCAACATGGCTTGCAATTTGAGGGCTCCCAGGGCAGCTGTTCAAGTGTGACAGGGCATCTCACAGAGCCCCCTGAAAGGTTGACGATCCGATGACAGCTTTATTTCAAAGCATAGAACTCAGGAAGTACCAAATGGAAGGGATATGTGGGGTGAGATCTGGGGAAGGTCGGGTACAAAGCTCCCCTGCTCTGAGAAGCTGGGTGCAGCATTCTCTCTCCCGTCACCAGCCAAGGAGCCCCTGAGCTCCCACATCAGAGGTTGGATGTCCTCATCATCGCTGACTAAATCATGGGCTCTCTGGGGGAACTGTCTCCAGCCTGCTCCCCTCCTCCGTGTTAGGGTATGGCCGGGAGGTGCAGTGCTCTAATCCTGCTTGTTCCCTGGGACCAGCTTCTTCCCGGGAGTCACCTGTCAGTGTTATCTTGGGGGCTCTCACAAGGCCTCCTTATGAGTGAGACCTGCCCTGGCCCTCAGGAAAGCCCCAGGGGTTCACAGTGCTGTGCCAGGAGTCAAGGACAAAGAGCAGCCACATTTTATCATACCCACTTGCCTGCTGTCGCTCACACCCTGGCGCCTGTCCCACCACTCTCCATGGGTTTGATGGATGAGGAGGCACTGGGCCTTGAACCTTTAGAAAAGAGACAAAACAAGCCATGCCTGAGGGGCAGTTCAAGTTCAGGTTCTATGTAGCCTAAGCAGAAGAAAGGATGGGAGCCGAGTGCTTCCTCTGAGCCCAGGGCAGGGCTGGGAGAAGTAGAAGAGCTCCAGCTGGCCCCCAGCCCGCAGGAGGGCTCCTCCCAGGCTGGCATCCCCCCTTCATGGCTCCCTCTGCCTGCACCTGGTCCTATGCTCTGGTTACCCTCCCCTGCATGTAGAGAGGGCTAACTAACCTCCTTTCCCAACACAGCCACAGCAGACTCACCCTTACCACTCCTCCAATGTCCTCACACACTCACAGAGCCCAAGACCTGGAGAGAAAGGCAAGGAATGGGGGTAGAGGTCCAATGTCCAGGCTCTAGAGTCTGAAGGGCCTGAGCTCAAACCCAGCTCCAGCACTACGCTCTACACAGTGATCAGAAGTATTTCTTGCCACATTCTTCCTCAGTTTCCCCATCTGTAAAACAGGACTCGCTACAGAAGCCAGTGGGATCATGAGACCCACTGCTCTGGTGTTTGGGCGTGGGGCAGCCAGGGCGGGGAAGGTGTCATCCATACATCTTAGTAGCAATTACAATGATCTCACTCTATCACTAGTAGCCAGCAGCAGAATTTGGAGCCTACAGGGAAGTGTTCTTCCAGAGTTCCCCACACGGGGACCATGTCCCTGCCTTCAGGGACTGGGTCATACTCTAGCTGGCAAACTCCAGCCATCTGCTTGGGGACCAAGCAGGGGGAACTCAGACTCCAGAGGTGCGGTGTATGTTGGGAGGATGGGTTGAGAGAAATGCGGAAAGTGACTCAGCCCTTCTGACCTTGAGTATCTGTGCTGCAGGTAGCTGGGGACATTCCAGAAGGCATCACAAGAGGAGGAGGGGTAAGCTTGGGCAGGACCACTAGAGACTGAAGAGGGCATTGTAAAACAGCAGAGGCAGTGGCAGGCAGGGAGAGGCCCGTCCAGAGATCAGCCCTGGAGGCCACTGCTCTCCCTCCCTCCCCCAACACCTCCTGATGCAGAACTAATGCCCAGGCCCTTTAGAGACACCATCTGGCATGACCCTTGCTTACTAAAGCACAGGTGCATCCTGGCCTAGAGGCAGGTGTCTTTCTGTCAGTGTAGAGAGAGGCCCAGCAGCAGAGCCTCATCAAGCAGAACTTGCAGTCCAAGGGGTTGGGAAGGTGGCCCAGTGGTAGAGCGCTTGCCTTGCATGCCTGAGGCCCTGGGTTCGATTCCTCAGCATCACATAGGCAAAATGAAAAAAGCCAGAAGTGGCGCTGTGGCTCAAGTGGTAGACCTCTAGCCTTGAGCTGAAGAGCTGAGTGACAGCATCCAGGCCCAGAGTTCAGGCCCCACAACCGGACCCCCACACACACAAAAAAAAGAACTTACAGTCCATAAGGAGAGACCTTAAAGCGTAACAGGCCCAAATTCAATAGCCTGAACCCCAGCTCACTTCCTTATGTATAGTCAACCCTGGCGAGGCAAACCAGTGTCCTATAGTCCCAGGCCTTTCTGGACCCCTTGAACCCCCACTTCAAAGCCAGCCCCACAGTGTGGAGCCAGCATCTTAGGTGGAGGTCCTGAATGCTGAGCCCCCCCACCCCACCCCTTGCCCAGACTCCCTTATCTGCAGTGCCTTGTGATTGACACATTCGGCAAGCCAATGAGAAAGAGACTCAAGGAACCTCCACGTGGCTGTGAGCCAGGTCCAAGTGACAGCCCCGGGTGGTCTTCAGGGGTGCTTGGCTGCTCCCCACCCCACACTTGTTTCAGGACCCTTCCAGCTGACTTCTACCTTACTGTGGTCTTTCTAGCCTCCACCCAAGTCTGACTCAGGAGCTGACTCTGTTTCTTCCGTTTCAGACGTTCCTCGTCCGCCGAGACAGCGGCTCGAAGCACCTGGTGTTGTGTGTTCACTTCCACTGTCAGAATGACAGCTCCTCTGAGGTGCTGGAGTACACCATAAGAGAAGAAAGATCCAGTAAGTCCTCGTCCTCCCCTCTTCCCCCTCCAGCTCACTTCCCCCTCTCAGCAGCAGCAGCAGCCATAATAACCCATAATAACCACAGCCTCTCCTCTCTACACCCACTGTGTTTGAAAGTCAAAGAATGAAAACTCGTTCAGCCTTCTGATGCTCCTTGGCCAGACCTGAATGCTAGAGAGAGGGAAGAAAAGAGGGGAAAAGAAAATGTCTGCCTTCCCCATCGCTGGTCCCGGTGACATCTTAGCCTACACACAAATGGTGACGAGACAAGTCATTTGGTTCTGTGGAGCCTCAGCATCCCCTTCTGTCCAATGGACATACAATCCCCATGCCTGTGTGTGTCTCCAAGCTTTGTGAGGTTCAAGTGCAGGCTGAAAGGCAAATGCGCTATGTGTGTGTACAAAGGAGGCCTGGGCCTTGATGGAGAGCTGTGTGGGGTCTCCGGTGCTGGGCTGGGGTTTTGCTGATGGATAAGATTTTCAGATTTGGGCCTCTCTAGACTTCTGGGTTCAGCATCAACCAGTCCCTTCCTCCTCTCATGGCCAAGCCTCTGTATACCAGGTGTTAACAGAGAAATCCATGGAATGTTCTAAACATTGCTGGCATCCTCTGAGAAGTCATGTTGCCCGGTCAGAAGCACAGTCACATTAAAGAAGTCTCTTTAAATATTCATAGCCAGTGGCTCTGCCTAGAATCCTAGCTGCTTAGGAGGTAGGGATTGGGAGGACTATAATTTGAAGCAGATGATGAGAAGTGACAGCAATGTCAGGTGGAGAGTCATGGTGGGGGAACATGGACATACAGAAGCTTCATTTGCTGGGTGGAAGGACTTTCACCCAGAGGACGCTACCTTCTGCGCACATGCAAGATTCCTCTTCGACAGGAACCTGTGGGTGACAAAGGCTCTGGCACATTCAGCATGTGGCCTCCAGTTTCTTAGGGCTTAGTCCATCCTACATGCTAGAAGGGAAAAGATCCTGGAGGAGCCTTGAGGGTAGGTCTTACTGTCCAGGCTTGGAGTGGGTGTGTCCCCTTTGTTCACATTTTATTGGCAGGAACTCTGAATCACCTGATCAAACCTACTTGCAAGGAAGCCTGGGAAATGTAGTCCACGCATGTACTTATGAAAAAGCAGACAACCTAGATTTTCATGAGCTGCCAGGATTCTGCTCCCTGGGTGGGGTGGGGAGGGCGGGCTTTGGGGCAGATAGAGTAGAACTGGGACAGGCTGTTCATTTATATAGACATGTGTATAGCCAACTTAAATGAGTAGAGTCTAGAGGTGAGGGGGTAAAGGAGTGGTAAAGAAAGGGGTTCTCAAAGAGGGATAGGACTGTTATATTTCCACAGACCAAGTACTTAGTGTCTTATGGTAACTATAGAAGAGGTTGTTTGGGGGAAGGAAGGTGCGTGTACTGTTCTCCACGAACCTGAGTTCTTTCTCATGTGGCCAGCAGCAGGTATTGTCTGTAGGTGTTTCTAGGACCAGAGGAGGGAGTGTTGCTCAAGGGCAGGGACCCAAAGTTTCTTGAAAAAAATCAAGAGGGGAAATAGGCCGAACCAGCGCCCTGTCTGGTTCTGCTTTTCTCCTTTGGGCCTGTGCCCTGCCCACATTGCCATCCCCGCCTCCACCATCATTTCTAGCTCTTTGCACCCCAAATACAACACAGGTCCAGGAGACTGTATCTGATTTCATGACTCATTTCCAATTAATAGCTCATGAAAGAAAAACCAGAATTGGGCAGTAGTTAACAGGCTAAAAACGGGTGTTAAAAAGAACTTCAGTTTAAAACTGGCCCAATCTGGAATGCAGCATGGGCAAGTGGGTGTTGATGACCAAGGAACAGGTGGGTTGGGGGATGGAAAATAACTCGGGGGAAGCTGAGAGGGTAAGGATCATTCTTAGGTCATTCTGACCTAAGGCATTCTCACTGAAGACAGGCCAAGATGGACAGACACCACCTGACTTCCAGTAGCTGAAACACTTGGTCCGATATTGAGGTCAGTCAGATAGCAGGGGTAGGAGGCTCTTGCTAAAACTGGATTTTACAAGAAAGCACACAAAGTAACTTAGGAGAAAGTCCAGGGACCTGAGTAAAGTTTGATATGGTAAAAAGGAAAAAATTCCATGAATCCCAAGACACACCAGAACTTTCAGGAAGGAAAGAGCGTATGTCCCTGAGTCCTGTCTTCCTCCCAGACCAGTAGAATTCTACCTCCTGATAGAATTTCACTTTCCATTTTAAAACTTAAGAATTCAAGCTGGGCACTATTGGCTCATACCTGTAATCCTAGCTACTGTGGAGGCTAAGATCTGAGGACCATGGTTTGAAGCTAGCCTGGTTAAGACAGTCCATGAGATTCTTTCCTCCAATTAACCACCAAAAGAAGGGGAGGGGCTGGAAGTGGAGGTGTGGCTCATGTGGAAGAACACCAGCCTTGAGCAAAAAAGCTCAGGGATAGTGCCTTAAGTTTAAGCCCCAAGAAACACACACACACACACACACACACACACACACACACACACACACACACACACACACACACACACACACACACACACACCCCAAGAACCACACACACACCCCAAGAACCACACACACACACACACCCCAAGAACCACACACACACACCAAAATACAAACAAAAAATTTCATGTAACCTAACTTTTCTAATTAATCCTTGTTTGAGCACATTCTCCATAAACATCCATTAAACATGCCTGTGCTTTTTATTTTTGGTTGGTCATGGGGCTTGAACTCTGGGCCTGGGCACTGTCCCTCAGCTCTTCAGCTCAAGGCTAGCGCTCTACCACTTGAGCCACTTCTGGTTTCCTGGCGGTTCATTGGAGATAAGAGTCTCACGGACTTTCCTGCCCGGGCTGGCTTTGAACCGAGATCCTCAGATCTCAGCCTCCTTAGTAGCTAGGATTATAGGTGTGAGCCACTGGCTCCCGGCTGCCTGTGGTTTTTGTCTGCTGTGTCCCATACCTCCTTTCCCTGGGGCCTACCACTAGAGCAAGGCCAGACAGTGTCAAGGAGGTAGCAGGTAGTCTGTCACGCACTGCTCCTACCTGCACTCTCTCTGTTCTGTCCCATACCCATGACCATGTGGGAAGAACATAGTCTGTGGAAGCCACAGAGCCTGTTCAGTCCCAGCTCTGAGTCTTCCTATGTGACCAGGGCATGGGACGGCGCCTCTTCAGGCTCCAAGTCCTTGTGTGTGAGGACCAAGATGATCTTCCTCAGAGAGTTCTGGAAGGAACCAATGTGTCCAGAGTGCCTGAGACTTGAGCCACTGTGGCCAGGGCGGGGGAGGGGGAGGTTGAAGAGGAAGTGGTCAGGGGAAGGCCCAGGCCTGGACCTGGAGCCTACACTGGGGTTCCCCACCCAGAGCAGAGGAAGGGGATGAGATAAGGGGGTGCCCCGAAAGTGAGTGGTCAGCCTCCGCTGAGGCCTCACACCAAACATTCCCTTTGACCACTTCTGTGTTTCTGGGAGCTTGGAGTGTTCTGTAGTTTCTTTGTAAAAGGGCAGTCAGTCTTGCTGCTATAACAAACAACCTTACACCCCAGTGGCTTGCACAGAAATAACTTGGATGTACCAGTGTGCATGTATGTATGTGACCTGTGTACCCAAAGCAACATGAGTATATTTCTCACTTATATAATGGGCTAGCTGAGGCTTTTAACAATAATGTCTTTATGCTTTAGTGCAACTAGAAGAGCAACATAGGTTGGGGAGGGGAAAGAGAGAGAGAGCCTGGGGGAGGGAGAGAGAGAGAAAGAGAGAGAGAGAGCAAGAGCAGAATTTCATGATAGCTCTGGAAGGTTCCTCTTAGAAATGGCAGCCACCACTTCCCTGAGCATCTCATTGGCTAAACCAAGTCACATGGCCAGGTCAGCCACCAATGGGATAGAATATATATATAATCCTTCTATATATATGTGCATCCAGCATGGAGAGAAAGTAACTCTCTTCTGAACAAGAAATGCATGAGGAGTGGGAACCAACAGAAGAGGCTGGGCAAAAGGCATATGTAATGAAGCCAGACACAATGGATGAGGACTTCCAGGCCTCTGGGTGGTAGCCCTGCCCCCTTGGTGTCTGAAATGGGCCATCTTGCCAGGAGAAGACTACAACAAAAGTACCCCTTACCGAAAATGCTTGGAATCAAAAGTATTTTGGACATAGGGATTTTTTTGGGGGGTTGGAATACTTATGTATACTTAATGAGAGATACTATGAGAAACAGGATCCAAGTCTAAACACAAAACATTCATGAACACAAAACATTCATTGTCCCGTATGTTCAAGATGTATCTTAGGCACGTAGCCTGAAGGTTAACTCTTAGAATGTTTTGGCACTTTAGCCTTCTGACTGCAGTTTGTCAGCTGTACTTGTGTTGGCTCTAAAAGTTTGAGATTTGGGAATATTTCAGTTTCCAGTTGGGGGTGTTCAACTTGTACCTACTTTTTCGTTAATGTGCTTAGAAGGTGGTTACAATGGCATATTTATGGATGCCATTTTCCTGATGGCTGTTAAAAAAAGAAAGAAAGAAATGAGGAGAAAGGGTGGGAAGGAAGAGGAAGGGGAGGAGGGAGGATGAGCAGTTGGCCCCTCTCTGGAAGAGGAATCCGGAGGCAGTGATGATGGAGTGGTGTGGTATGGCCCATGCAGGAAGTGCCACCACCTGGCATTCACAGTCAGAGCCTCAGCCCACTTCACTCCCTGCTGTTCCCTCCGTCTCCCCGACTCTTGGCTTCCAAAGCACCTATCTGGCCAGCTCAGGTAGGATGTCTCCTCACCTGACCAAATTTCCCACTCTTGGGTGTGTGACTTTAGATCAAGTCATTGATGTGGGTACTGTCTCCAGGGCAAGTATGGTGACCCCTTCATACTCTTTGGCTGGTGATCACCACCACTGTAGCAGGGTAGGCCTGTAGCAGGACTTTTAACCCAAGTAAGGGAAAGATTGTAGGTGAGTCCTCCTGGGCAGTAGAGTATATAGCTAGGGCAGAGTGTCGCCAGGATGCCTTGGATTTCTCTTGGTGCTCCTGAGTTACTGGAATGACATTTAATCTGTGTTTGAATCAAGATGGACCAAGCCTATCAACAGACTTAGTCTGCTGAGTAATAACCATTATTCATAAAGGAAAGGTTGGTATAGAGAAGGTAGCCTTAACCTTTTAGCTGGAAGCAGTATTGTCAATTGGATCTTTGTGGATCTTGCATTTGATCAATGCAAACCCTATTTATGTTTTATTTTGTTTGTGTGTCAATCCTGGGGCTAGAACTCGGGATCTGGAGGCTGCCCCTGAGCATTTTTTTTCTTTTTCCTCAAAGCTAATGCTCTACCACTTGAGGCAGAGTTCAACTTTCAACTTTTTGGTAGTTTATTGAAGTTAAGAATCTCACAGATTTACCTGCCCAGGCTGGCTTCAAACTGTGAGGCTCAGATCTCAGTCTCCTAAGTATCTAGGATTACAAGCACCAATGCCTGGCTGCAAACCTTGTTTTTAAGAACATGAGCTTTGAGCCAGGTACCAGTGGCTCGCGCCTGTAATCCTAGCTACTCACGTGGCTGAGATCTGAGGATCACGGTTCAAAGCCAGCCCAGGCAGGAAAGTCCATGAGACTCTTATCTCCAATGAACCACCAGGAAACCAGAAGTGGCTCAAGTAGTAGAGCACTCGCCTTGAGCTGAAGAGCTCAGGGACAGCACTCAGGACTAGAGCTCAAGCCCCAAGACCAACCAAAAACAAAAAAAGAACATGAGCTTTGGAAAGATGGACAGTGCTGCAAAGACTGACAGTTCTGGGTTTTTCTTGGGATATTCAGCAGGCTGCCAATCTGTGAGATGAGAACATCTCCTTCACAGTCTATGGGATGATGAAGAGGAACCAATCACTTAGCATGCACAGGGCTTGGGCCCCCCTTGCCTGCATGTGGACATAGAGAGGAGCTGCAGGTTGCAACAGCTATTCCAGCCCAAGTGTAGTGAATGCTGACTTCACAGTAGCAGCTAGAGTTAACATGCAGATCACACCTCCCAGCCTCACTTCCTGCCCTGCCCAGCCCAAGAAACCAGTACATTTCTTATAGCCCATTACCCATGGAGGGATGGGCAAAAATAGCCATAGTTCACTTCCTTCTGATTTCACCATTCTCTTTTTTTTTACCATGCAAACCTGAAGTTGGATTGAGGGGAGAGGAGGAGACAATTCACTCCAAATCTTTCTTGTAAAATTTTGGCAAACTTTCTCTCTGTATGTGCCTGTACTAAGGCTTACACTCAGCTTTTTGCTCAAGGCTGACACTCTATACCACTTCAGCCTCAGCTCTACTTCTGTCTTTTTGGTGGTTAATTGGAGATAAGAGTCTCATTTTCCTGCCCAGTCTGGCTTCAGACTGCAGTTCTTAGATCTCAGCCTCCTGAGTAGCTAGGATTACAGGGGTGAGCCACTGGTACTTGGCCTTGGTAAAGCTTTCTAAATAGATTTTGAATCATAGTCATTTTTCAGCCCTCCTTCATCCACTTAAAACTTTTGGTATGAACTTTCTCTAACAATTAAACATTCCAAAGTCTTTGTTGCCATTAAGTATGTGCTGAGTGGCTTTTCAGGGAAGGTACTTATGATGCCTCTCTGAGACAGGACCCCTGGCATTGACTCAACAGGGGAACAAGACACACATGCATTTAATCCCTGTAGGGAAGACTGTCCAAATTGCTTGACTATGAGTGTGTGCTTGGGGCATGACAGCTCATGACTCAAGCCAGGTGTCAAGGTGCATGCTTGTAATCCAGGTACGAGGGGAGGCTAAGGCAGCGGGATTGTAAATGCAAAGCCATCTTGTCTACAGAATGAGATCTTGTCTCAAAACAAACAAAAAAGCGCACCCCCTCACCAGACTGATTGAAAGGGCAATAAACCCAGGGCTCCTTTGGGCCTTGGAAGTTGAGAATCATTAGGATGAAGAGCAAGTAAGTGATGAAAGAGGACCAGCATGGGAAACTGAAACTTCAGCCTGCATCAGAGCTCAGAGGCAGGCCGGAGGGCATGGACAGGGCCCAGGTCTGTTAGGGGTGAGGCAGTAGAAGAGGAGGCGAAGAGGAGGCTGGAATTGAAGGATTCGCCAGCTCGCCAAGGGCTGTGACAATCACCTTACCCAAAGGTTTGGAACAGGAAGTGGCCCGTGAGATTGACAGTTCAAGAAGCACTGCAAGGAAGGTGACCAAGACAGCCAGGACAGAGGCCGAGGAGGGAGGGACTGCAGAAACTTGCCTTGGCTGATGGCACGGTGGCTGCCCAGGAATGGGGGTTGAGAGCTAAGGGGAGGGACAGGCTCTGCAGCAGCCACAGGACGGGACAGGACAGGAGGACAGGACAGGGAGGCCCCTGGGTAAGAAGCCAGGTGCAGCAGTACCTCTCCAGGACTTGTGGGCAGAGTTCTGGTGGAGGAGTAGGTTCTCCTCAGAGAGACGTGGACTGGGAAGGAGGCTCACAGACATGGAGAAGGCCCATCTCCAAGCCCTGGCCCTTGGAGGCCAGAAGAGGAAGTGGGTTGGTTGGTGTCACCGGTGGCCTGGGCTTTTGTGCACATGGACTGCCACCTACAGGGACTTTGTAGCTTTGGGAACCCCACTGTTTGGGGGGAGAGTCCCTTTCTCTTGAGGGCTGACAGGAGGGCCGGGCCTGGTGCCCTGGGTTTCTTGTCACAGGCCTGGGTTGTCATAGGTCTCAGCATGAATCCATGTGTGCAGCTATAACAAAACACCCGGGATTGGGCAATTGACAGAGATGAGAAATTTATGTCTACGGGAAGCGGGGAGGACCAAGATTCCATTCCAGTGTCTGGTGAGGACTGGTCTCTGCACCAAGATGGTGCCAACCTGTGGAGAGGTGGATCACAGTGTCCTCTTTCATAAGGGCCTTGGGGTAGGGATATAGTTTAGTGACAAAGCACCTGCCTACCATGCAGGGGGCTGGGGTTCTAACCCCAGTTCTATTAAACAAACGAACACAAACAAATAAATGACTTAATCCTTTCCCCAAAAGAGGAACCTGTATGGCCCAATGCCCTTAAAGACCCCACCCCACATAGCCCGGCACTCTTTAATGAGGACACTAATCCCACTTCTGAAGGTAGCTTCCCATGACTTACCACCTCCTCACCTCCTAGGATCCTACCTCTTTTCCTGTTGCAATATGGGTTAGTTTCTTGGGCTACCACAGATGAATTGGGGGCAGAAGCAGGGATTACCGGTATTCACACCACTGCAACATGGAAAGGAGATCACATTTGCATCTGGGCCATCCACTTAACCCTACCAGCTATTTCTACCACCCTCTACTGTGCTTCATAAAAGCCAATACTCTGAAGATTCTTCACTCATGAAACAGATTTATACTAGCAGGTGAAAGACTAACGTCACCATAAAATCAGGTTCCCTGCAAGGAGCGTGTGCATTGTAACAGCAGTGAAAGGCACTATAGCTATAGTGGCAAAGGGGCAGGCAGAGCAGGGGGCACTTGTGCTGTATCAGGCTGACCGCATCCCCTCCCCCCTGCCTGTCTTCCCTACAAGGCGTCTTAAGCCAGAGGTGGGGTTGCACATTTCCTTCATGTTCTTGTACATTCAGAGCCATTTCCTCACAGAGCAGCGGCTCCTGGAAGAGTGATCACCTGTACATCCCTGTCCACAACCCACATGCCTCATTGACACTGCCTCCAGTATACCTGGCTTGCTCTCTACCTCCAGACCTCTCAGCATGGAGTTTGTGTCTGGGTTTGTGAATGAGTACCTAGCACTCTGGTGATGCTCATGATGGTTACTTGCATGGCCAAGGGTGTGGCTTAATGGTAGAATGTGTCTGTAGTATATGCAAGGCTCTCAGTTCACTCCTCTGCACTACTATGTGTGTGTGTTCCTACACACACACACACACACACACACACACACACACACACACAAATTAACTTGTGTCTTCCTCATCCCTAACTGCTCTCTTCCCATGTGGCATAGGTCTTAGAGTTAGTAAATTTGGGTTTGGCTGGGCATGGTGATGCACACCTGTAATCCCAGCTACACTGGAGGTGGGAAGATCATAGTTCCAAGTTCAGCATAGAGCAAACAGTGTTAGACTCTATTTGAAAGACAAACTAAAAGCAGAGAGACAAGAAGTGTGGCTCAAGTGGTAGTTTGCTTGCCTAAGCAAAGAACAAAGGTCCAGACTCAGTACTTCAAAAAAAAAGGGGGGGGGTGGCCCAGGTTTGGTCGTGTCTGGCATATAAGCAGACGGAAGTATCCCTTCTGCCCTAGCAACAGTTAAAAGCTGAATGAATGGAGATATCGGCCATTTTTCTAGATTCATCAGAGTGGAAGAAACCCAGGGAAACCCACTGCTCCCCACACTAGAGCCATGACAGGCAAATGCCCAGAGCAGAAAGCCATAGGCGCAGACTTCCGCGGGACCCAGCGGGGTAGGGAAACCTCACGCAGCTGGCTAGCTCCCCAGGGCAGGTGTGAGAGTGGCAGGTAAGGACTGGGCCACGGCTGTGCACAGAGGACCCTCGGGTCTTCCAGCTTCACCCCCAGGACCCCTGCCAAGTCCTCACAGTGACAGGCAGAGTTCCAGCAGGGGGATGGACTGTTATGTAATACACAGAACCTTGTGTTCTTTAACAAGATCTGACCTCAAGCTGGGGTTTTATCAGAGCCTAACCTACCCAACTGCAGTCCACAGTGGCCATCCCATCCCAGGGGAGGACAGTGAGAGGCCCGGGTAGAGGTCAGGGGGTCAGAGGTCCAGGGTCACTAAACAATGGAGACCTACTCACAGGACTGCTGGCCTCTGCCCTCCCCACAAGTCTGTTCACAGTGCTCTCTCTCATCTAGTATACCATCAGGCTATCAGAAAAATAAGAAGCCAAAACATGGGGTGGTGAGGCACTGATGGCTTATACCTGTAATTCTAACTACTTAGGAGGCTAAGATCTAGAGGATCATGGTTTGAAGCTAACCCAGGAAGACAAGTACAAGATATTCCATCTCCATTTAACAAGCATAAAGCTGAACTAGAGACATGGCTCAAGTGGTAGACCACCAGCTCTAAACAAGCAAACAAGAGAACATAAGGACCTGTCTGACAAAAAAAAATCCACAGGTTGAAGAAACTGACTCAACGTTAGATTTAATACTCATCTATGGGAATTACTAGACCAAGAATTAACAAGTATGATCAAGATGTGGAAGGCACTGATGGATAGAATAGACACAGCAAGAAAAAGCCTAAAAGAAGTGCTAGAGATCAGAACCACAGGGACCCAATTGAAGAGGGCCTGGGCTGGACTTATTGGTTGACTAGACATGGCTGAGAAGAAACTCACTAGCACTGCAGAGAAAAGAGAATAAAGACTGGGGAAAAAGAACAGATATTCAATAACTGTGATGATTACAGAGTATAGCACACATGTGATGGAAAACCAGGGAGGGAGGGAGGGAAGAAAGGGAGGGAGGGAGGCAGGGAGGAAGGGAGGGATAAAATATTTTAAATATTTTTTTTAAAAATCCACCAAATGACAATTCTGCATCCTGTGAAATTATCCTAAAAACGAAGGATAAGTAAAGACTTT
>NW_012267218.1:9293649-9363132 GCF_000151885.1 Dipodomys ordii | reverse complement strand
TTTTTTCTTTTTGCTTATGTGGTGCTGAGGAATCGAACCCAGGGCCTCATGCATGCAAGGCAAGCGCTCTGCCACTGAGCCACCTTCCCAGCCCCCCTGTGGTTATTTTTGAGATAGCGTCTAATTGCTATCTACATGCCTGGACTGCAGTCCGTGTCCCCACCCCCTGCTTCTGCTCTAGCTGGAACAGCAGGTGCCAGCATGCCCAGTGTCTCCATTAAGATGGAGTTTCATGTTTCATGGCCTTGAACTATGATCCTTTCCATCTCAGCCTCCTGTGTAGCACGGATAACAGATACACATCACATCAGGCTCTTGGCATGAATGAGATAACTTGTATTCTATATATATTTTTAATTTTTATGTTTATTTATAAGGGTGACATACATAGGGTATGAGTACATTCCTTTTTGGAAATGTCACCCCTTCCTTCTGTGTATTTTTGACAGTTGTGGTCTGTAGCCCCTGCCCATGAATCTGGGCTAGGCTGTGGTTTCTTTGACCAGCTAACTGAGGCAGAAGTGAGCTGTGCCAGTTCCGCATAGGTTTTAAGGGAGCCAGAGTTCTGCTTCGACTGTGAGAGCTCTCCTCCATCCTGAAGACAAGGACCTAGAGACTTTCTGGAACAGATGGAAACGCAGGATGGAAATGAGGTTGGTTGCATCCAGTCTGAGCATTCCCAGCTTTGCACAAAAATGTCTTGGACCCTCCAGACCAGACCAGCCACCAGCTGCACGCCACTGAGTGATGCATGAGTGTTCCAAGGAATGGAAGAGTCATCCAGCCGAGCCCTGCCCGGATTCCTCGCTCACAGCTCATGGCTGCACTTAGGTGGTTGTTATTTGAAGCCAGAAAGTGTTTCAAGTAATGTTTTACCACAGCAATACAATAGATAGCCAAAGCAATCAGAACCCCCACTTGACAGAAACTGAGGCATGGAGAAAAGCTTGTTAGCTTCCTCAGAGTCACATGTTAGCAAGCGGCAGAGCCAGGATTTAGACCCCAGAAACCAGGCTCCAAACACATGTTCCTAGCACTGTGTTGCTGCTCTTGCGTTGAGAATATGCCCTCGGGAAAATATTAATTAGAGGATTCCGTTGACATTTGTTTATTCATTTGCTGGGTTTGAGGACAGCAGGCATAGGGGGGTGGTGATGGGTATGTTCAGATGGTGAGGATTTTATGGCACTAAGGCAAAGCACCCCCAACACCGGTGAGTGGGTGTGACTTGGGAGTGTCTGTCTCTGAGGGATGGATTGTCCTTTGGGTGAATAGAAATGTCTTATTTGGGCAAGGAGGTTTGCATAGTGGCACAATGCTGGGTATGTCCTCGTGGATGAGGTCAAGCAAAGAATGGGAATACCAGCCAAAGACAGCCGGGGCTGGCTTCCATGGTGCTCCCGGCCCCCTGCCAGGCATCTACCAGGTACACACATGGATTCCCACTCATTTGGAGGCCATCATCCATTTCCTTGTTGCAGGAGGCTGACTGGGCAGGGCAGAGCAGGGCAGAGCAGGGCAGGATGTCTGCAGCATCCCTGGCCTCTAACCACTAGGTGGCAGTCACACTATCTCCTGAGTTGTCTCAGATTCCTGATCCTATACCCTGTATAGAGTATCACCCTAATGTATGAGAATGGAGCCCAGGGCCTTGGGCCCTATGTGGAATGACATCACCAGCCCTGAGATTTTTTTTAATTGCCTGTGTGTCCTATATTCTATTCCTCGTGGACTGTGTGGCCTAGACCAGCAGTCCAGGCCACAGATAGAGGAGTTGGACTCTTCCAACCCATGTTCTAGATCTGTGACCAAGCTGCCCGTTCTGGTCCCCGCTTCCAGGTCTCCAGCTCTTCTGAGTGCCAGTCAGGTTTTCCTAGACCTAGAATTGAGGTTCCCAAATGCAATGTGGGAGGGACTTTGAAGGATCCTGATGTCGAAGCAGTTCATGGCGGGGGAGGGCTGTGGTCCCCAGACTAACCTGCCTTCCCCCTACCTATCACCCTCTGCTTCCTGACAGCAGCGTTTTCTCAGTGGATCCCTTCACAGACATGCCCTGGCCTGCGTGGGAGCAGAGAGGGGAAGTGGTGTCCTCCTAGGTCCCAGCTCCCCGGGCTGGCACCTCTGCCCTGCCCCTTCCCCTGCCTGCTCCTTCTCCCCACACCTGCCATTAGCTCTTTATTTCGTTTTTCCTGACACACAGCAACTGGCAAATCTGTCTATTGTCCCCCTTGTGTTTTGGCATCTGAGCCTATAAATAGTTGCCAGACAAAGTCCCCATCTGCACAGTGACAGCTCCTCCTGTGAGCGAGCGCCTCTCACACTCTGAAGTCTCATGTTCACGCTTGCTCAACAGGAAGGACAATTCCAAACAAAGGGGGTCTTTTATGTTAGTCCGAACAGCATAGTAAAGCGTCACCACAGTGCCACTGCCCGTGTGGCGTTCACAGACGATGCTCTCAGAAAACACAGGCCCCAGCACACACAGGACATGGCCAAGAAAGTTCTAGACCTGGGGCTGTGAAAAGAGCTGCGTTCTGGGTCTGAGTGGGGCCCATGACCACATCATGGTGGGAGTCACAGCATTGGCTTTCAGGGGTTCCCAGGGCCCAAGCCAGGGAGCAGGGCCATAGTTCAATCCACAAGAGCTGTCCCCGAGGGTTGTCATCAGGGAAGGCATCTTCTGTCTGTGAAATAGGACTGTGGCCTGAACCCCAGTAAGAAGCCCAGGCTCCGCCCTCCATCCTGCGCTGCTCTTCTGCACCATAGGTGACGGGTGCTCTGGATAGAAGCTGCCGTGCGTTGCCAGGCCCTGGTTGTGGGAAGGTGCTGCCATCTGTCTGGTCATGACTTGGTCACGGTGACTTAATGTATTTTAGGGTTTGCCTCCTCCTCTATAAAATAGAGAGTGAGACTGATTAGAAATTAGAAGGATGAAAAATCCAGAGCCAGGCCTGATTATTAAAACCTGTAACTTCTCAAATCTGTCCATGGGCCAGCACTGGGAAGCTGGGAAAAGGAGACAGTCAAAAAAACAAAATCAGTGCTGGGCACTGTGGTTCATGTCTGTAAGCCCAGCTATGCAGAAGACAGAGATGGGAGGATTGAAGGTTGAGGTCAGCCTAGACAGAGTTACCCAATAACCTGGGTATCATGATACATATCTGTAACTCTAGCCATGGGAAGCAGACACCGGAGCATCATGGTCTAAGGCCAACCTTGGCACAAAGCAAGACCCTCTCTGACAAACTAAAGCAAAAAGGACCCAGTGGCTCAGATTAAGTGGTTCAGTTGGTTGCCTAGCAAATACAAGGCCCTGAGTTCAAGTTCCAGTATCACAACAACAACAAAGAATAAAAACTTATAAACTCCCCCAAAGCAGCACCAGACAGAACCAAACTGGAAAGTTCCCAGGCTGCCAACGTGCAAGATGAGGCTACACCATCCCTGGACCTCAGTTTCCCCATCTGTGTGGTGGTACGGACCAGAGCTGTTTGTGGGCCTTGGCAGTGAGCATCTGAAAGAATACTGGCTTGGGTTCCTGGGTGGGTGAGGCCCTGGGCCTCCAGGAAGCCCTCCCTCTTCCCCCAGCTGTCACTCCTGGGGACAAGAGACCAGTTGGCATGTTTCAGAAAACGGGGCCTTTGGCTGGGCCTTGTGGTCATGGCGGACATTCCTTCACCACACACCAGCCAAGTCGTGGTTCCCATGGCAACTATAGTGCGACTGGCCTCTACCACAAAGCAGCTGTGACCTGCAAAATGGGGAAGGAGCCCCATCTTCCAGTGGCTTACAGGGGATCCCCTGGTGATGGTGGAAGGGGGGACATCCCCTAGAAGAGGGGACGCCTTCCCCTTTCCTACACGAGGCCCTGAAGCGGCTCCCCAGCCCCCTGTCACTCTGACGTTTTAACGCTGTGTCTGCACCCCCCCTCTTTCCAGTCAGGGACCCAGCTCAGATCAATTGTTGCTTAGGAACGGGGGTGGGTGGGCAAGCACCTATCAGGATCCAGTGTTCCCAGCCTTTTGGGGTGGCAGGGAGATTAAAAGGGTCTTGTCTCGGGTGTAACAAAGACCTTGGAGTAAAGGCTGCTTGTTGTGCTCTGGTTTGGTGGGTCCCTCTCTCCAAGCATTGAACCCCGCCAAGGTCAGTCCACTCTGCCTGCCCTCAGGAACAGGATGTCCACCCAACCTGGAGTCCTTTGGCTTTTTTTCTTTTTGGTCAGTTGTGCGGCTTGAACTCTGGGCCTGGGCGCTGACCCTGAGCTCTTCAGCTGAGGGTGAACACTCTACCACTTGAGCCACAGCACCACTTTCGGTTTTCTGGTAGATAATTGCAGATAAGAGTCTCACAGACTTTCCTGCCCTGCCTGGCTTTGAACCTTGATCCTCAGATCTCAGCCTCCTGATTAGGATAACAGGAGTGAGCCACTAGCGCCCAGTCTCCTTTGGCTTCTAGTCTACCAGGCTTCTCTGTTTTGCATGTGTGTAGTGAGACCTCAGTCTGAGCATTTTTCCCACTATCAACCTACTTTTCACTCATCTAAAGAGATTGCGCTGAATGTTTTGAACCTCTGCCCCCAGGAAGGAGTTCCAGAGAAGTGCCCTGGCCAGGGCCAATGGAAAAAAAAACAACCCTGTGGGCTTCCTGTCTGCTACCATATCCATCTACTCATGACCCTAGAGCATGAACGCAATAATCACTTGCTGATGAAATAATGCATAGGATAAATGCCCAGCCAGAGAGTAGCCCTGAGCACAGCCTTCACATGAGCGCCACAAGTGGAAAAGTGAACTAAGAAGGATTGTTAGTTGGGTGCTGGTGGCTCACACCTGTGATCTTAGCTACAGAAGAAGCTGAGATCAGGAGGATCATAATATGAGAGAGGAATTGTTCACTAGGTTCTAGATTCACACTAACCAGCCAAAAGCAGGGCTGGAGGCATGACTCAAATGGTGGAATGCCAGCCTAGCAAATTTGATGCTAGCCTAGCAAATTCTAATGCCACCCAAAAAAAGGGAATTTGGACTGTTGATCAAAATGTGTAAGAAGTGAGAGATTCCAGAGTTATCAAAGCTGTTCGCTCCTGTGGAAGGTTGAGTTAGTGTTCGTGGGCTTCACCCATAGCCCTTGGTGTAAGGAAACGCCCCCCTCGCAGACCAATCTCCACCCACGAAGGCAGCGCCTACGCAGTAGGTGAGGCGCCGCCCACTTCCGGCCCAGGGGAGACACCAGTTATTGTAAGCAGAGCTAACACTTGGCAAGGTGAATTTTCATACAATGGTCCTTTTCTCCTCAAAGTCCAGTGAGGCCTGGATTCAGATTTACTACCCTTTATTTGTTGGCTGAGATAAATCAGAACCTGAAGAATTCAGGTTCAGTGGCCATTCTCTGTATGCAGAAGGCATGATAAAGTTCTCGTTGGGTGAATATGAATTCACCTTATCCACTGCAAATTTGTGGTAATTACATCAGGCATGCCTGACTTTGAGAACTTCTATAGAAAAAGTGTCTAAAGAATATTAACAGCCAGGTGCCGGTGGCTCACACCTGTAAACCTAGCTACTCAGGAGGCTGACATCTGAAGATTGTGGTTCAAAGGCAGCCTGGGCAGGAAAGTCTATGAGACTCTTATCTCCAATAAACTACCAGAAAACGGGAAGTGGCGCTATGGCTTGAGTGGTAGAGTGCTAGCTTTGAGCTGAATTGCTGAGGCGCAGCGCCCAGGCCCAGAGTTCAAGCCCCACAACCGACAAAAAATAAAATAGTCCTGTTGCTTTGAGATGTATTTTGATAGTTTGCTGAACATACCGAATTATCATACAACCAACACCAAGAAAGGAGAGCTGCTCACTGTGGGGTAGCCCAGAATGCCAGGCTGGGTTTCTGTGTGCACACGCCTGAGTGTGGTTTGAACTCAGGGCCTCAAGTACTCAGACTTTTCACTCAAGGCTGGCACTCGACCACCTGAAACACACAGACTCTCCCAAGCTCTCCTGCCTAGGCTGGCTTTGAACACTTAATCTTCAGATCTCAGCCTCTGGAGTAGCAAGGTTCACAAGTGTGATCTCCTGGCATCACCCACAGGGATGGGTGAGGTCCAACTTCCTTCTCCCACTGATTGTGTGGCCCAGGGTCTCTATTCCTGCTGTGTTACCCCCCCCCCCACACACACACATACCCTCTTTGTGGAAAGATGGTGCTGTGCTGAATTCAGGCCCTAGGTGGCGCTGGACCCCCATTGCTCACCTCTTCCACCTCCTCCCTCTCCCCCCCCCCCCCCCCCCGGGCCCCATGGGGAACACTCAGAAGCTGGAAATGACTGTGGGCTGGAGTTTATCTCACATCTGTGTGAACCTCCACCCAGTTCCTCCACCCAGTTCTTCCTCTCTCTACTTATTTTTCTTGAAACTCATTTTTTAAATCTGACCTCATGAGAAGCCCCCATCTCTTTGCCACAGATAAATATACATGTTTTTAGGAACTATTGAGCCTGGTGCTTAGAAGCTAAGGCAAATAGAAATCAGAGTCGTTGGCGTACAGTGTGTGGTTCTGGGTGGTGGAGAGCTATCCTCGCTTTGGACGCTGGGTGATGGTCACACTGAGGCCCGCTTCATCCATTCCAGTGTCAGTCGGGCCCCTGCACCCAGGGCCCGCCCTCTTCTCTCCCCCATCATATGGAAACTGGGGCTCAGCTGTGCTGCTCACATGGTACCCCCTTCCCCACTAATGCCTGGAAAGCCTGTGGGCCCCTGAGCTCAGGGCGCTTTGCCTGGCATGAGGTGAGGAGGTTGATGAACAGCGACAGGAGCCGGATGAACTGGGGACCTCCCACCACTGACCAGGCTGCCCTGAGCCCCTGGCCGCATGTAGTCCAGAGCCTGGTTCTTCACAGGGCGCCTCCTAGAGGCAGGGCTGGTCCCTTCCTCCCACTGACCCTTCCAGGTCCCCAGGTTACTGAATGGTAAGACTTAAGATTAGTGTGATCTTAGCCGGGCGCTGGTGGCTCACACCTGTAATCCTAGCTACTCAGGAGGCTGAGATCTGAGGATCACGGTTCAAAGCCAGCCCAGGCAGGAGAGACCGTGAGACTCCTATCTCCAATAAACCACCAGAAAACCAGAAGTGGTGCTGTGGCTCAAGTGGTAGAGTGCTCACCTTGAGCTGAAGAGCTGAGGGACAGCGCCCAGGCCCAGAGTTCAAGCCCCACGACCGACAAAAAAAAAAAAGATTAGTGTGATCTCACATACTGCTTTTTATTTTGATCTGTCTGAACTACAGGCCTCAGTTCCTAGACATTCTTTCTACCACTTGAGCCACACCCGCAGTCCTTTCTGCCGCAGTCATCTTGCAGGTGTTTTTGCCTGGAGCCCACCTCAGACTGAGATCCTATAACTCACACCCTCAGGCAGAGCTGCGATCATAGGTGCACCCTACTGTATCCTGCTTGTTGGTGAAGATGCAGCCTTGGCAACTTTGTGCTTGGGCTGATCTCCAGCCATGATCCTCCTCAATCTCTGCCGCCTGAATAGCTAGGATTACAGGCGTGAGCAACCATGCTCTACCTTGACATGGTTGGTTTTCCTTATACCTAGAATCCTCTGTGTTCATTTGCTAAAATAATAATAATAATAATGTGTGTATTCGTTAAGGCAAGCTATGTTACTCCCTAAACTCTCAGGGCATTGACACCCTCAAAATTCCATTTCTCATTCACCTCAGGTCTTTTGGGAGGGGCGGGGGGTCAGTTGTGGGGCTTGAACTCTGGGACTCAGTGCTGTCCCTGAGCTCTTCAGCTCAAGGCGAGCATTCTACCACAACACCACTTCCAGGTTTCTGGTGGTTTATTGGAGGTAAGAGTCTCACAGACTTTCCTGCCCAGGCTGGCTTTGAACCTTGATCCTCAGATCTCAGCCTCCTGAGTAGCTAGGGTGACCGCTGTGATCCACCAGTGCCGGGCTCACCTCAGGTCTTGGTGGCAGTGGTTTGCTTGGAGCTGTGCCAGCCAGCATGACCATGGTGGCAGTCATGCCCCACCAGCCCTCAGGAGCCGTCGCCTGCTCCCTTGTGTTTGGGGTATACTAACCTGGGGCCTCTCTTGTCTCCCCACAGTATTGTACGTGGAAGGCTCTGTTCTTGTGTTTGAGGACATCTTCAGACTGATCGCGTTCTACTGTGTCAGTAGGTGAGTGGGTGGCTCCAGGAATGGCCGGGGACAGACGTCCATCAGTCTGTTGTTACGGACATCGCTGGTGGCTGTGGGGAGGCGGGTCAGAAACAGCAGCACAGAGATGCGGAGATGCAGCGATGCCTCTGGCTGCCATGTCCCTTGGCTTTGCTCTGGTAACCATAGGAGAGGTGTTGGCTCGCGGGGGGTAAGACCCCCACCCCCACCTGTCTCCCAACTTCCTGCATGACGCGTATCACAGACAGCTTTGGGGTCCTGTGTGACCCTGACCACGCCTATAGCAGGGATTCCAGAAGGAATTTCCAGCAGGGGCAGCAAGAGAGGCTTCTGGGGCTCCGTGGGTGGGAGCCCCCACGATGGCTCAGTGGCTTCTGGGTGGAGCAGGCATCTGCAACCAGCCTCTGCCCTGGTCCATTCATTCAGAACTGGTTTCAGATCAACAAGAATTTAAAAATATATTTTGGTGCTATAAGCCAGTGGCTTAAGTTGGAGGTGTTTAGCCAGTATGGGTAAGGTGTCCTGGTGGGCGGGCATGGCAGAGCTAATTACCATAGCCCATGCCTTAGCAGCCCCAGCCCTGCTCTGCACCAAGGGTGTGTGTGTGTCTGTGTGTGTGTCTGTGTGTGTGTGCGTGCTGGTCCTGAGACTTGAACTCAGGGTGTATGTAGGTTCTGTCCCTGAGCCTCTTTTTGCTCAAGGCTAGCACTCGACCACTTGAGCACTGTTCTACTGCCCACTTTTTTGGTAGTTTAGTGGGGATAAGAGTCTCATAGACTTTCCTGTTAGGGCTGGCTTTGAACTACAATCCTCTTTCAGCCTCCTAGGCAGCTAGGATTGCAGGCATGAGCCACCAGTGTCCAGCATGCAGAATTTTGCACCCATACAGGTCTTTCCAACAACTCCATGAGGTACCCTGTAGTGATCCTGGCTCCTTATTGCACAGATGAGGAAGCCAAGACAGAGCAGTCACACAGCTGGTAAACAGCAGGGCAGGATTCAAACTGAGATCTGGCTCTAAAGCTCAGCTGTTTGTACTGCTGCCTGCTGTGTACATCCTGTAACAGTGCCAGTGAGCTGGCATGGCCCGTGTGTGCCCCAGGCTACACTGAAGAGGCCCCTGGCCCTGTATGTGTTAAGATGTGCCAGGCTCTTAGGAGACACACTTTTCCTATTCCAAGAAGTTTTCCCCTCAGAAATAGGAGCCCAGTGTAGTGTTTGGCATATGCTAGGCACTATGGATGAAGGAAGGAAGGAAGGAAGGCAGGGAGGCAGGCAGGCATAATTGCAAGGCTCAGATCTGGAGCTGTCACTTCATCTCTCTGATCCCCACCGTTCCTCATCCATGAAATTGGAACGATGCCAGTCCCATCAGGGCTGCAGGAGGGAATTTGGTAATGCACAGGAAGAGATGGTGCAGTGCCCAATTTCCCATCAGGCTGGAAGTCTGCTAGGCTACGGGCTTCTTTGCATCCAGGATCTGGGATCACCAGAGCTCAGTGATGTCACCTACTGAGTTTTTCCCATCTTCAATGCTCCAGGAGAGCAGGTGACAGTTTACCTTGCCCTCAGATTCCCAAAGGCCCCTGGGGGGCACTCACAGGACACACACTGGCCTGACCAGAAGGATGGGAGTCCCTGAGTTTCTGAGCATCTCAGGAGTGAAATGTCCTAGTGGGAAGATGCCCAGGCTGGGAGCTCAGAACCCATCTCCTGTAGCTGTGACCCCAGAGAAGGCACCTGCCCCAGCTGGCACTGTGGATGTGCAGACTCCTGCAGAACCCATGCCTGAAGGCAGCTAGACCCGCTCCCAAGACACTTCATATGCCTGGAGTCCCCTCCAGAGGGGGGCTTTGATATGCTGGTCAGTGCTCACCGTTACATAGAGCTGTGTCCCCAACCCTACAGCAAGCCCAGGCCTGGCCCTGAGCAAGTTCACCAGCCGCCCCCCCTCCTCCTGGAGCCTGCTCCCCACAGGGCACTGGGGGCCCTGATGGCCTGAGCCGGAGGCTGCTCGTGGAGACTTGCCAGGACAGCATGACCAGCCCTGGCCCAGTGTGTGGTGGTGGCTTCCTCAGAAGTCCTGCCCTGTGCTCCACAGAGGCTCTGTTCAGGGCTCAACAGCAGCCAACGCCCAGAAATAGAAAAGAGGGTGCTCACCTCGAACCCAACACTCTAGGCTGGGTGAGGGCTCTAGGTCCTGACTCTGTGGGTATCAGATGAGCCCAGGAATCTATATTAATAACCAATTTACAAGCAATGGATCCACAGCCCAGGGTTTGGAAACTTCACCCAGGGATCAACACGCAGGGGGTTTCCCAGGATGGGCTCCCAGGGCAGAATTCAGACACAAGGGTTGAGTAAGGGCAAGGAAGGGGAGCAGGGCAGGGAGGTGGTGGGGACCCCAGCTTTCCCTAGCTCCCATAGGCAGCCCAGGAGCATGGGAGCAGACCTTAAAGTAATCTCAAGTTAAAGCCACAGAGCTGGGCTTTGGCACCACTCAAACCAGACGTGAACCCCCTGGTTCACATTTGTGAGGTTCCAGGAAGTCAGGGTACGGGTCAGCCTCGCCTTTAAAAGTAGCTGCTATCCGGCTCTGTTGTGCCGAGGGAGCTCTGATCTGGGGCCCTCAGAAGTTCAGGCGAGCTGGGACTGGTTGCTGATGTTGATGGGGTGGTCTCGAAGGACTGACTGAGCCCCAGAATCTGCTGTCTGACTCAAGCTGGACTCATGTTGAACTGTTACATGCTTGGTCTCTAAGATTGAACAGCTGGGAGCTGGTGTTGGAGAATCCTTCTGAGGGAGGGTCGTAAAATGACTTTTTAAAACAATGAAATAGTGAATCGGACTAGAAGTTTTCAGAAAGTGTCTGGTGTAGGTGGAATTAACTCTTGTGATGCCCAACAGACTCTCATTGAGGATTCTATCTGACAGAAATTTTAGCTGAGGACAGAAAGATTAGGAGTGAGAATTGTTCTTTGCATTGTTTGACCCAGCTGAAATTTGGAAATACATTTTTTAAGAAGAAATAATCTATCACCAGTACTAGTAAGTCATACCTATAATCACAGCTAATCAGGAGGCTGAGATCTGAGGATTGTGGTTCAAAGTTACCCAGGGCAGGAAAGTCTAGTTATCTCCAATTAACCACCAAAAAGCCAGAAATGGAGGCATGGTTCAAGTGGTAAATGCTAGCCTTGAGCAAAAATGCTCAGGGACAGTGCCCAAGCCCTGAGTTCAAGCCCCATGACCAAAAAAATTAAAAGAGCATAGTGCTTATACCCCAGTGTTATTGTGAAGATTGGGTAGGAGAAAAGGTTCCAAAAATTACAAGCTTACACCTGTTATCTTAGTTGCTCAGGATGCTGAAGTCTTAGGGGTGAGGTTCAAAGCAAGCCCAGGCAGGAAAGTGTGAGATTATCATCTCCAGTTACCAGTAAAAAGCCAGATGTGTAGGTGTGGTTCATGTGGTAGAGCACCAACCTTAAATGGAGAAGGCTAAGGGACACCACAAAGTCCCTAAGTTCAAGTTCCAGTACCAGCGCGCATGCTTGTGCGCACACACACACACACACACACACACACACACACACAAGTGGCTGAAGGTATTGCATTAGCTGGGTGGTCTTAGCAAATCTTTTAACCCCTGAGCCTCTTTGCCATCATCTGTAAAACAGGAATTAACATCTTATTACAGAGCTGCTGCACCATCACACAATAATAACAATAATAGTAATAATAATAATAATACAGACGGTCAGCAACCCTCCCATCTTGTGTGTGGTTTCCTTGGCTGGAAAGAGGCACCCTTGGGTGGGTGCCACGTCATGGGGTGTGGCCTTGGAAGGCGAGGGCTGTGTGGAGTGTAAGTAGACGTGTGGCGGTAGCTGCACACACGTGTGTCCAGGACCGCAGGACAACGCGGGAGATCCTGAATGGGGAAGGATGTATGGGGACCGGTGAGGGGAGCGAGCTGGACAGGCAGTGCAGGGACCCACCTGGGAGGAGGGCGTGGCCAGGGCTTGCTCCCCTGCTGTCCCCTGCAGTGTCTTGAAAATGACAGGGTGGAGGGACAGGTGTGGGGAGATTGGCATAGCATCCGGACTGGTCTGCTGGTAACAAACCATTTGAAAACCCACCCACAGGGCAGCCCCTCAAAGCTAGAGACTGAGTTAGTGGCGGGGAGGGGAGACCTGAGGTGAGAGCCTGTCCAGCCTGGGGCCCAGCCACTCCTGCCTGGAGGGGCAGCCAGGCAGCTCCAGATGGCCTTGGGTTCACAGGAGACTGGCAGGACAACCTAAGATCAGCTGGCAGTCCCACCCAGTAGACAGTAGGGACGGCAAAGGCCACGCCCCGAGGCTTAGTGCCCCCCTGGGTGCTCTTCCTCCACCTAGGGGAGTGTTTCTCAAGCAGGGGGCGGGGCACTTGCATCAGCCCTGCCCATCAGTGACCTTTGCCAAATCCTGGGAGACCTGGAAATGCTGCCCTGCTCCTGCCAGGAGCTGGAGAGCTCCAGTCTAGGATTCCATGGACAGGAGGAATGACAAGGAAGCACGTAGCACTGCCCAGGGCCCCAGGGAGGCTTTCAGCACAGGTGGGATTTGGGCACTTGGAACTGGGCTGGGGGAGGGGGAAGCGGGCAGGGAGGGCACAGGGAATGAGGGAGCAGATCTGTATCCATGTGGTCCTGACAGCTTTAAGGTCTCCTGTCGGTGATCCCTGGGTCTTCTCATCAGAGAAGACGCTCTCTGGGAAGGAAGTGGGCTGAGCAGGGGCAGCCGCACACCGAGGAGGGGCAGGAGGAATGGCAGGGAAGGGCTTATCAGGCCTGCAACGCCAGGATGAGGCATAGAGCCAGAACCACCCACCTGGGCTGCAAGTGAGGAGGACTGAGGCCCAGAATACTCTGTCCACGGCCCACCACAGGGCCAGAACATCTTCCTTTTCCTTCTCTGGGCCTCAGTTTCCCCTTTGTATCATTTCTTGCGATCCCCGGAGGGCGCTGTAAACCCCAGGGTCTGGCTGTGGGCGCACCCGAGCGCCTGACTGTGCATCCTGCGTGTCCCCACGCAGGGCAGTGCAGGCCAGAGTGCGGAGTGGGTGGGATGTTAAACAGTGCCTTGGAGGAAGCCTGGGCCTGGCAGGCCAGGAGAGGCCCGAAGCCGTGACTCTGCCCACTCCAAGGGCTCTCCTGCATCTTGGGGGTCCCTGGTGCGGATGCTGGACCTAGATATCATCCAAACCTCCCTCAGCCTCAGTCCTTGCCCCCAGCTTGGACGTTTCTAGTCTTGTGGAAGAATGGAGTAGCCGTGGGAGAAGGCCCTTCCCGTACGGGCTGCGGGTCTGGACATGGCTCAGAGCACCTCTCCCTGCCTTGACCACTCCCTTCGTGTCTTCACAGAGATTTACTGCCCTTCACGCTGCGCCTGCCCCAGGCCATCCTAGACTCCAGGAGCCTCTCAGACCTGGAGACCATCTCCAAACTGGGCCTGGGTAAGTCCTCTCAGCCAGAGCAGGGAGCAGGGGGGCTTGAGGAAGTGGGGCTCCAGGGCTGTTCCCCCAGAGCCTGTTCAGAACAAGGGGCCTTTCTAATGAGCCTTCTGATGGATCCGACTCTGCCCTGGCCCAGGCTGCTATACCTGGGCAATTTTCCGTCGCAGGAACCCAGAGATCCTAAAGCGCAGTCTCTTTGTTGGAAGCTCAGAAAAAATGACTGCATCAGGCTGGGGCTCTGAGGAAGCAGGGCCAATGAGACTGTTCTGGATGGGGGGCCAGAGAGTTGGCCCAGCGGCTGCCACAGCCCTGGCTCCCAGGAGAAAGGCATCATGGATATGCCTGAATTGGAGTGGCCACTCACCCCCTTTCCTAATTCCCTGCCCAACTAATAATGATTCCTAAGCACAGACCCTCAGCTTTTGGACGACAAGGAAGGAAGAGGAAAGAAGAATGAGTTGGGGGCAGAGGTGCTCAGCACCCCCCCCCCAATTTTTGTTGTTGTTGTTTTTTGTCAGTCGTGGGGCCTAAACTCTGGGCCTGGGCACTGTCCCTCAGCTCTTCAGCTCAAGGCTAGTACTCTACCACTTGAGCCACTGCACCACTTCCAGCTTTCTCTGCTTATGTGGTGCTGAGGAATCGAACTCAGGGCCTCATGGCATGCAAGGAAAGCACTCGACCACTGAGCCACCTTCCCAACCTCCCTACTTTCTGCATCATTGCAAGCGCTCATGTTTATTGGCTGCTTCCTGTGTATCAGGTGACCCTGAGTGCTCCGCAGGGCTTGATAACTTTGACACTGGACTGTGCCTCACCATGCAGACCCTCAGCACAGTGCAAGAGCTGGCTAAGGCCTGGTGCTTTAGATGTTGGACTTATGCCCTCTCAGGAGCTTGGGTGTAGGACAGGTGACTGTTTTTGTCAAGTACATAGTTCAGATAGCCTTTCCCAAGGCCTTAAACAACAGGCGTCATTGTAGAGCATGGGTTTGTTTCATGCCTGGAATCCTAGCTACTCAATGAATGGTTACATTTGTATAAAGCGATCAGAAGAGGCCAGTGTGCAGAGTCAGAAAGCAGCTTAGAGGCACAGAGAGAGGGGAGTGACTGCCAATAGGTGTGGGGTTTCTCTTGCGGCTGATCAAAATGCTCTAACACGGATTATAGTGACAGTTAACACAACTTTACAGCTACTAAAAGTAGTTAGGGAAGTAGTTTTTGTTTCTGCTTTTTTTTTAGCGGGTGAATTAAGGGAATTGGTATGTTGATAAAACAATTACACAGAGAGCAATGGATTCAGGACTCCCCACAGTGGGATAGACACAATTGAGATTCACACTTGGGGTTGGCTGAACTGGAACTTGTGTCCTGTGTCTGTATGCACTGCCAGTCCTGGTGACCATGCTGCCCCCTGCCCCTTTCCTCACCTGGCCTGGCCTCCAGTGGGAAACAATATGTGCTGAGAAGACCTGGGCATGGATTAGGACTGGGGAGCAAGCCCTACCCTCCTCATCATTCCCTGTGTGAATTCCTCTGTGTGTGTGTGTTTGTGTGCGCGTGTGCGCGCACGCATGCACACACATGTGCACACACTAGTACTGGTATTTGAACTCACAGCCTATTTATTATACTTTAGCTTTATCATTCAAGGCTGGTGCTCTACCACTGGAGCCACACCTCCACTTTTGGCTTTTTGCTGGTTAATTGGAGATAAGTGTCTTGTGTACTTTCCTGACAGGACCAGCTTCGAACCATGATCCTTAGATCTTAGCCTCCTGAGTTCCTAGGATTACAGTCATGGTCCACTGTCCCCACTCCCCCCACCCCATGGTTAATATTTTAATGGCGTTTTTAGGAAAGGCACGTGCTCCACAGCGCTTCCAGATTTGCCAGTAGCTTTTACAGTATAAAGTGTGAATTCCCCTCACTTATTAGGAAGCATTGGAAAGTTGATTTGGATTGACTATCCACTAGCCCATGTTTGGAATCATCCATACACAGATCTCCTGGAGTCTCTAGATACCTGAGCTGATTCCATACAGCATGGCACTTTACTATGTTTCCTTTTTTTTTCTTTCTGACCAGTCCTGGAGCTTGGACTCGGCCTGGGCACCGTTCCTGAGCTGCTTTTGCTCAAGGCTAGCACTCTACCACTTGAGCTACAGCTCCACTTCCTTCTAGCTTTTTCTGTGTATGTAGTACTGAGGAATTGAACCCAGGGCTTCATACATGCTAGACAAGTGCTCTACCACTAAGCCCCATTCCCAGCCCTCTACTGTATTTCCTTGTCCCCTTTCTACTCGGTGGCCAGCCCAGACCTCCTGTGATGGAACGTTAGTTTTCACTCAGGATCACCGCCAGCCCAGCCCTTCGCAGGGTCCAGGCTCTCAGAATGTGAGGCATGGAAGCTCAGGAGGCCACAGGGCCAGTGCACACAGACAGAGCGATGGAGGGACGGACTCTCCTTTATGGGAACCTGAGAGGAACCAAGCCGAGGCTTGGCGTGGTGCCACCCACCCAGCATGGGCACCCAGGCCTCTGCTAACCGCTGGGATTGCATGACACATTTCGTTTCTCCTCCGGCCTTGACATTTTGCAGCCTGCTCTACTTCTACTTCCTTTTTTTTCTTCTTCTTTTTAGCAGAAAACACTGCTCCTATGCTTTCCTAACACCCCCTCCCCACATCCGACAGTGAAGCCCCTAATACCTAGCTTCTCTGAGGGGACCACTACCCAGGCTGAGTTGGGGGCATGGATGCAGCATCTTGGGCTGAAGCCCAGGGTCTGCTCTACTTCTGTAAGAATCCAAATGGTTCTGCAAATGGCGTCCCTTCCTGTGTGCCCTCCCTTAGCCTTCCTCCCGGATTCTCTCCTCGCCCCCTCACCCCTCAGGCTGTCTCCTCCTGGCCAGCCAAGCTGGGGTTGCACTGAACCCTCCCAGATGCTGTCTCCAGCCTGGCTGGGCCGATCCTCACGGTACTCGCCCTGACTCTGGGCAGCTGTCCAGTGCAGAGTCCTGCCTTGGGGACTGGAGGTTCAGAGATGGGTGAGGAATTGGGGCTGCCGAATAGAAGCCCAGAGTCTGCTGGAGAATCAGACAAAAGGGTAGAATTACAACTCCAACCGTGGACACTACAGAGATAGGGACACAGGAGCAGCCCAGAGGCACTGGGCACCTTCCACCAAACAGAGCATAAGTAAGAGCTTGGCCAGTGGGGAGGGTGGAAAAGATTCCAAGTTGCAGGAATGGCACAGGCAAGATCTGGAGGTGGGTGGCACCTGGCATAGACAGGAAGAAGTAAGTAGCACATGGAGCAGGGAGGAGACTCAGTAGATAATTCTAGAAGAGATGTCTGGAGCCGGATGGCACAGGCTGTGAACAATCGAAGCAAGCAATAGTAAGAGTGCCCAGGCCCCGCTGGGCATTCAGTTCCAGATGATATCTACCCCATGACTTCTTTCACATAAAGGACGTCTGTGGGACCCTGACGGGGAAGACTGGGGCTGAGCACCTTGCCGTTGCTCCTTCGAGCCAGAATGGCTGCCTAGTGCTCCTCACCAGGACATCTCCCAGACTGGAAACCTTAGGGCCCGGTGAAGACACGGACTCAGGGCTCGCTCACACCATGGGGCCAGAGAATCTGTGAGCTCAGTGCCAGGCAGCGAGTCTGGTATGTTCAGATCAGTAGCTGCCCAAGGAGGGCTGCCATGGCCTGGCAGGTCCCAGGGCGTGGGAGAGCCCTCCAAGGACGTGCCCTGGCCTGGATCTCTATGGTTGTGTGGAGCTTTGCATACGAGAGAGGACACATGAAATCTTACCATCTTGTTATTGTGGGCACAGCCGGCTGTTCAGCTGACTTCCAGACCCAGGGCAGGCCTGAGGGTGAGCTCCACCCTCTTCCTGGATCCCGTCTCCCTGGAATGGGCACATACTTGGCTGCCCTCACCTTCTTGCGATACCTCCTTTCTGCCATCAAGAGCCTATTTTGGTCTTGCTACATTTCCGGTTTAGGGCAAGCCACCTGCCCCCACCCCCCTCAGACTCCGAGACAGCAATCGAGGTAGGAAATGGCGCAAGTTCCTCTGAGGGGAGGCCCTAAATCGAGTACAAAACACAAACCTGGGAGCTAACCTGACCCCGTTCAAACCCCAGCACCTGCCCTTGCCGTCCTGTGGCCTCGGGCGAGGGCCTTCTCAGAGCCTCTGGTCTCCATCCAGGGCAAGGCCTGTGATCAGGACTCAAGAGCCAGGCCAGGTGAAGTCTGGCACCCACAGGCTGGCACGTGGCAGAGCCCCATGAGTGCTGGTTCCTGGCACCCCTTGTTGTAGTTTTCCTTCCCGTGAAGCGAGGAGCTCTGGGTAGGAGGCCGTTTCTGCTTTGCATGAAGAACTCTTTCTTCCTCAGCCTGGCTGATGCTTCGTATACCCCTAAAATTATCAGGTAAAAAATTAGCTTCTCAAGTGAGTTCAAGAGTGGCCTGTCATCCAGATGCCCAGTCCCTGTGCCGTGTTGGAGGACCCTAAGCATCTTTTGGCATGTGGTACAGTGTGATCCCCAGCAGCCAAGAATCCCAGAGCCAGACCTGCTCTGGTGGTCCGGCTCCGCCACAGCCGAGACCAGGAGGACCGGTCAGCGGTCAGCCGTGCAGGACTCGGCTCGGCAGGAGCCTCGGTTTGCTGCACCCCTGTGCCCCTCACCCCACCCCAGCTGCAGCCCCTTCGTGTTAACATTGAGCATCCAATCTTGGGCTGCTTGCCGTGACAAGGGCCCCCAGGGACAATCAGGACTGATTCAATGGCCATAATCCATCTGTCCTTCATTCTTCCTGCAGGTCACAGCCATGGTGGCCAGATTGGGCCCAAGCCCCTTTCCTGGTGTGGCAGGGTGACCACTTTGCACCCTGTGATGTGGATATTAGGGCAGCTTCAGGAACCATGTCCTCTTCCTCCCCTGTGTCCTCCCCATACAAGTGCGCAGCTTCCTTGGCCCAGCGGCACCTGTGCCCTGCACAGTGGGCGGGCTCCTCACAGCCCCTCCCTGCTGGGGAGGGCAGCTCTGGGGCTTCCCCCAGCTCAGGAAGCAGTGGGAGGGGCTGGCAGGCCCCTTCCCCCATCACACCAAGGCCTCTCCCCCTCTGCTTTCTACAGGCTTCTGGGACTTCTCACAGAATCCCCAACGAGCAGCCAGCGGGGAGCCGCCCAGAGACTCAGCCCCCGGAGCCCCCACAACCTCCAGCCTCAGTCCCACTGCCCATCCGGCCAGCTGTTCCTGTGAAATCGAGCTGTCCATAGGAAATAACCACCTGTGGTTTGTGAATCCCATTTTCATCGAGGACTGTGTACTTCCCACTGACTCACCGCCTGCGGACAGCTGCCCGGAGCCTGCCACCTCGGATGCTACCTCAGTCCCCTCCAGGTGGGCCCCACGACGCCCACCTCCCCCACCCCCAGTGCCTGCCCTGCCACCCTGCGGCCCCGCCCAGCCTCTGGAGCTCCCTGCACCCGCTGCTCCTTTGCCTGGCCCCCCAACAGCACCAGCACCCCATGCCCCTGGCCCCCTGGGCCCCCTCGGGGAGGAAGATGTGAAGCGGGGGACAGCCCCCAGTCCCGGGCAGCCGGCCCTGGCCCCAGCGCCTCCTCTGCCTATGAAGAAGAAGAGCCTTCCCCTTCCTCCTCCCAGACGGCGAATCTCTGGGAGACTGTCCCTCGAAGAGCAGAGTGCCGGACCAGCGGCACAGAGGAACCATCTGGGCCTTTCCAGGGCCGTTTCTCTCTGCCTGCCACCTCAGGGGACCTCAGACAACCCTAAGGACAGACCTCAGGGCACCACAGAGCAAGGCCAGGAAACAGAGACCAAAGCCAGGGATCTGGGCAGCATGCCAGAACCTTCCAGGAAGACCAAACAACCCCCAGTCCCTCCCCCCAGGAAGAAACGGGTCTCCAGGCAGGTGGCCCCTGCCCTCCTGGCTGCCCTGGAGCGCTCCAAGCACCCCCCGAAGGAGGCGACCTCTGAAAAGGCCACACCTGATGCAAACAGAGAAGAAGGGAGTCCTGCCTCCCAGCCTCTGACACAGAACCTCCACGTCCAGGCCTCCGTCTGTCCTCAGAGCACGCCAGAGTTCACAGGCTCCTTGCCCTCACTCTCGGAGAGCCTGGGGGTCCCTGCCCTGGCCACCGAGCAGGACTCCTATTCCACCAGCAGTACCGAGGAGGAGCTGGACTTCAGCAACCCCAGTGTGAAGAAGAAGCCGTCCATGATCCTAGACAAGGCGCGCCACCGCCTCAGCTTGGTCAGCTTCGCCAGCGTCTTCCGTGTGTTCCTCTCCAACGACCGCAAGCTCTACAAGAAGGTGGTGGAATTGGCTCAGGACAGGAGCTCCTACTTCGGCTGCCTGGTGCAGGACTACAAGGTGTACAGCCTGGAGATGATGAGCCGCCAGGCGTCCAGCACGGAGATGCTACAGGAGATTCGAACCATGATGACCCAGCTCAAGAGCTACCTGCTGCAGAGCACCGAGCTCAAGGCACTGGTGGTCCCCAACCTGCACTCGGATGAGGAACTCGGTCAGTGCTGAGCGGGGGCTTGGAGCCGGGCCGTGGGGGAGGGCAGGCAGGGGAAGGGTCCTGTGCAGTAGCCACCAGTGACCATCTCACCCTCACCCCTTTTTCCAGATGTGTGTATCCATCTCTGTCTGTTGCCAGGTGGTCTGACCGGCCACCCCCTTTTCTAGATCCTTCACCTTAGTCATTAGGAGCTGTGATTTGCCCCCCAACCCTGTTCGGCAGGGGCAAAGTCACGACCCTTTCCTTGAGCGGGATCACTGTGGGCTGGTTTCTGCCTGCAGGCCCGTTCTCTCCACGGGACAGAACCTTCCCTTACTGAGCAGGTAGCCAGGTCCCCTCCCTGGAGATAGTCAAAGGGCAGCATAATATTCCTGCTGCTAACCAGGAGCCAGTGGCTCACGCCTGTCATCCTAACTACTCAGAAGCCTGAGATCCGAGGATTGCAGTTCAGAGCCCGCCCTGGCAGGAAAGTCTGTGAGATTCTTATCTCCAATAAACCACCAAAAAACCAGAAGTGGTGCTATGGGTAAAATGGTAGAGTGCTAGCTTTGAGATGAAGAGCTGAGGGACAGCGCCCAGGCCCAGAGTTCAAGCACCATGACCAACAAAAAGAAAAAAAAATTCCTACTGCTATCCAGAGCAGATAATTGTCACTTTGGAGTTGGGTAGATGTGAGTTCGAATCCTGGCATGGTTTTCACCCTATCAGAGCCCAGGTGGGTTGATCCCTCCTTAGCCTGGGGTCAGAGCACAGATTTTGTCACAGTTATGGTGACATTAAGGTTCACTAACTCCCGTCCATGAGTTGATCATAACTGTTACATAGTGATAGCATTTGAGTAGTGAAGGCAAGCCATGAGGCAAGGAAGATGGTAGGTACCAAGGTCCTGGGGCAGGAGCAGGCCTGGCAGGCTAATAGAGCAGATGGGTTGGTCAAACAAACAAAACATGAGTGAAAGAGGTTTGGGGCAGATCCAAGTGTGAATGGGACTCATTACGGCAGAGGAATGTCATGACCAGACATGTTGTTACCAAACACTAGATCTGTGTTGACCGTGGGCTCTAAGCCAGAGCAAGAGGCTGCTGACATCATCAGCAAAGAGTGATGGTAGCCTGACCAGCCCTGCCCAGGGTGGCGTGTAATAACCCTAGAGGGAGAAAATCCACGGAGGCTCTGTTAGAGGTGACAAAGGAGTTTTATTAGTTGGTCTGCAACCCTGTTCTAGGTTTCCTCAGAACTAGGAGTGGCTGTAGTCTCTAAGTGGGGGGGCAAGTTTCTTCTTCCTTTCCTCCTTCCCAGAGAGCTTCTCTGCTCTCTGCAGGCCACTCTGCTCTCCGAAGGCCTTTTCCGCAGGCCTCTCCAATCTCTGCAGGCCTCTCTGCCTCTCCTTAGGCCTCTCTGATCTCTGCAGGCCTTTCTCCACTCCACGGGCCTCTCCACCTCTCTGTGGGCCTCTCATAGGTGTTTGCTTCTTCTGCAGGACTCTGTCAGCCCGGGTCTCCCCTCAGGCCAGTCCTGACTCCTCAGGCAGGCCAGGGCTCTCCTCCGCTCTGGGAGCTGTGTCCTGTGCCATCTCTTACAGCATGCCCTCTTCTCTGTCTCCTTCCCGGAACCCCCTCCTCTCTATATCCGGTGGCCCACCCCCCAAGTCCCCTCTGATGCCCCACCCCCCTGCCGCCTAGCATGTGTGGCAGTGAAATCAGCGTGGGGCGGGAGTTTCCACCCCCTCAGGTCCTCACAGTGGCTTTGGGAATGATGAGAAGCCAGGTTCTACATCAATTGTGTTTTCCGAGACTTGAGTCAAGTGGATTTAGAAATGGGAGGAGGTCACCGCTGGTCATTTCCCGGGCACACTGCGTGACCTTGGTGCGGTCAGCACTGTGACTCTGCGCACTGACGGCAGGCTGGCCCGAGCCCGCCCAAGAGCAGCACTACAGTGCAGCAGCGGGTGGTATGAGGTCCCTGGGATGCCTTGCCAGTGTCACGCCACCCGGTGGCAGGGCAGGGTGCAGCATCTCCACCGCAGGCCCGCTCACCCTACGCTCTCGCCCGCCACAGAAGCCATCGTGGAGTCGGCCCTGTACAAGTGCGTGCTGAAGCCGCTCCAGGCGGCCATCCACGCCAGCCTGCACGACCTGCACAGCAGGGACGGCTCGCTGCAGCAGCTGAAGGAGAACCAGCTGGTGGTCCTAGCCACCACCACCACTGACCTGGGCGTGACCACCAGCGTGCCAGATGTGCCCGTCATGGAGAAGATCCTGCAGAAGCTGGCCGGCATGCACAAGGCCTACTCGCCTGAGAAGAAGATCGCCACCCTGCTCAAGACCTGCAAGCTCATCTACGACTCCATGGCCCTGGGCAACCCAGGTAAGCAGCCGGGGATCCCCTGGGGAGGAAGGGCGCCATTGCTGCCACCCCAGAGACAGGTGAGAAGCCACACTGTTTGTGTGTGCCAGGGGCAGGCTGTGTGGGAGTTCGATGCTGACACTGTTCTGAACCACAGCAGTGTGACTAAGAGCTGGAGGGCCCCTGGGGAGCTGGGAAGGCCCTCCCGCCTCTGGGGCCCACTGGCTCTGGCCCACTGGGCCTGCAGGACTCCAGTCTGCACCCAGATGATCCTTTTGCCTTGGCATGCCACTGGCCTCCTCTCCCCTCCCACATGGACTGGAGCCGTGGTGTTGGCCTGTGAGATCTGACCCCGTTTCCACAGAGGTGCCTTCCTTCCTAGGCCTGAGTCACAGCTCTTCAGATTTTGAGTGGGAAGGGGACACTGCCATAATCAGGGTGGGCAGTGGATGCAGGCGTGCAGGACAGCGGTGGCCACTCTGAGAGGGACAGTGGTCACTCTGAGCAGGAAGGCAGTGGTCACTCTGAATGGAACAGTAGTTACTCAGTGAGGTGACATTAGTCACTCTGAGCAGCGTAGTAGTCACTCTTAAGTGGGACGGCAGTGGTCACTCCGAGTGGGATGGTAGTGGTCACTTTGAGCAGGACGGCAGTGGTCACTCCGATCGGGACAGCAGTGGATCCTGAGTTACTCAGGCCTCGGCTGTGCTCGCAATGGCTTGTGTTCAGTGCAGTTGGAGCCGCTGGTTGAGGCCGGCTCTGGCAGCAGGAGGGCAGCCTCTGCCCATGGCTGGAAGCCTTGGAGACCTGGCCTGAGCTCGTTAGGGGAGCCCAGGGGCTTATTTTGGGGGAGGGGCTGTTGATAGGACCTGCTGCAAAGTCACATTGCACATGAGACCCGCTGCATGGGCCTCCCAGCGCTCCTCCGAGCAGAAAAGAGCAGGAATCCCTGTACCACAGCAAGCAGAGCACAGACAGACAGACAGATAGACAGACAGAAGTTCATCCCAATCACCCTCCAGCTGGACATGAGCAACCTGCCCAGCTGCACATGGCAGCCATGGTCATGGGGAGGAGAAAGATGGTCATCTCTCTATCCACACAGATTGGGTTCCGATTCCTGGCCTGTCACTTGCGATGACAGTGTTTTGTCATTGGGAAGAGGCCCTGAGGTGCGGGCACAGCGCGTGTGTCCCCTCGATGACGCGGGCTCTGGTTGAGGAGCGGGGCCTCTCATCCTGCTTGCAGAGGAACGGGCCTGTTTCGCCGCAGGGATGTGGGTGGGGGTCTGACACCAGCCCCGCCGCCTTTCTGGTCGGACTGTGGTTTGGGTTGTGCCCTCGGACTGTTCATGAGACAGAAACACCCTCAGTGGCACACCTCACAGGTGGGGCTGTGGCTCATGTGGTCATGGTGGGACTGTGACCAGCAACCAGGGCTACCACAGAAACGGAGGGTCATGACGGCTGGCCTTGACGGGGTGGGCTGTAGGTGGATATGAGATTCTTGTGCAGTCTGCAGTCCTGACAACAGGCCCAGGCTGGGAACGCAACTGAGTCTCTCCTCAAATGTCCCCAAAGAAGTAAGGGGACAGCCAGGCACTGGGGGCTTCCGCCAGTAATCCTAGGAGCCTGAGGTCTAAGGATGGAGGTTGGGAACAGGAAAGTCTGTGAGACTCTTATCTCCAGTTAACCAGCAAAAAGCCATAGAGATATGGCTCAAGTGGTGGAGACGGGGCAGGCTGTAGAGCCCTCAGAGAGGGCAGCATGGAGCTGGGCGCCCACAGCTTAGGCCTGTAATCCTAGCCACTAAGGAGGCAGAGATATGAGGATCGTGGTTCAAAGCCAGCCTGGGCAGCAAAGTCTGTGACACTCTTTATCTCCAATAAACCACCAGAAAACCGGAAGTGGCTTGTGGCTCAAGTGGTAGAGCGCTTGCCATGAACTGAATTGCTCAGAGACAGCACCTAGGCCCAGAGTTCAAGCCCCATGACCGGCCAAAAAAGAAAAAAGCGGGCAGCATGGTCAGCCCACAGCCCAGAGCCTGGAGAAGACACCTGGCTTGCCCGGCAGCTGCCACGCGGAGCTAAAGCTTACGATGTGCGAGAGCAGGGCTGGCAGGAGCAACGTTCTACCTGCAGCAGCCAGGCCGTCCTGTATGGCAGGTAGAGGGACAGCCAAGAAACGAGGTCCAGCCAGAAAGGACACAGCCGTGTGCACCTTCCGCTGGACTCAGAGGGCCGAGCCGGCCTGGGACCTCAGAGGAAAAGCAGGACAGCCAGGAGGCAGACCAACCAGGCCTATGCCATCGTCCCTGGCCTCAGTTTCCCCCCACGTGAGCGGGCTCAGGCTCTCGCGAGGCTGTCACGTGCTGCTTTCTGCACGGTCCCCTTCAGCTGGGACTTCATGACTACAGATCTCACCTTGCGTGACCCCACTTCCAATGGGGGCCATCCTCCCCTCCTGGGCCCCCACAGGCTGGCTGGAAAGGCAAGGCCCAAGGGCTTGCAGACCCGAGACAGGACGGGGACCCCACAGGCGGCCGGGTCCCATACCGCAGCCTCGGTGTGTGTCCGCGACCCACAAGCCTCTGGCTTCCTGGAGTCCTGGTAAAACCCAGTCCCAGGGCCTGCCCATCACACACCGTGAATTTTACTGTCGATGAATTTGACTCCTAGGAACCTAGCCGGGCCCAGGGCTGAGGGGCGGAGCCAACTGCAGGTGCATGCACAGGGACGGGGCAGCAGGGGGACGCAGAGCAGAGGGAAGCCAGGTGTGAAGCTGCGCTCTCCAAGGCCAGCTCCATGGGGACATCAAACCACCAAGGTCCCAGCAGGACCCTGGCTTGGCACAGATTCCCCAGAGAACCCAGCGGGTGCCTCATGGGGCTGTGGAGTCCTTCCTCGACAGCTGATCACTTGGGCAGAAGTCGGTGACTCCCAACTTCATCTCTGCCCCTAGGGGGGAGGGCAGAAGCATCCTACTGGGAGCCCAGCGGCCTCACCTGCAGGCCCCCTACAAGAGTTGGCTTTCCAGGCTCATTGGTGATCCTGGTTTGGACCCCAGCTTCCATGCTGGTCTTAGAAAATAACGGCACGGGGCCTCAACATGAGGGTACACCGTGCGTGCCTGTTAGGACGGCCGCACAAAGCCCCTGGAGTGGGGCTCAGGCCCTCTCCCCAGGTCTGTTCTCCTATTTATAAAGTACAGCTGGGAGCCTGGGGCCCGCAGCGCGTGCCTGTAATCCTAGCTACCCAGGAAGCTGAGATCAGGATCACAGTTCAAAGCCGGCTCACACAGGAAAGACTGTAAGACCCTTACCTCCAATTAACCACCAAAAAGCCGCAAGTAGAGGTGTGGCTCAAGTGATAGAGCACTAGCCTTGAGTGGAAAAGTTAAGGGATGGCGCCCAGGCCCTGAGTTCAAGCCCCAGTACTAGCAGACATGTGCATGCCCCCCCCACACACACATATGCACATACACACACAAATACAGCCCAAGGATGTGTGGGCTCTGATGCCCGGATACCTGAGCCGCTACCCTCCCACACATTACCACAGCTTGTTTCTATCTTGACGGCCCCCCAAAATGACAGTAGACAGCTGAGCCCCAGCCACTTCACAACCAGTCCTGCTGGACATCTGCACACAGGCTTCTGTGTGCGATTGTATGGGAAATAAAAATGCTTTTAAAAAAAGTCTTTCACTTGGAGATCTTTTCAGACTGCACACAGTCCAATAGAGCATTGCGGGAGGAACGGCACCGCACTCCGCCCAATGATTAACTTCCTGCTTCACCTGTCGCTCCACGTTTTGAATGGATTAAGTCACACGTCTGCTTACTGCACACACACACACACACAAACTCACTCACACTCTGCCCTGGGCATTTTATCTTGTGAAATATTTGAGGCCTCGCTGCATGCTTTGTGTAAGGACTGCAGACCTGCACATTTCTTTGTGCATTTCATAAATTGGTTTTGGGTTTTGTTTTGTTTTTTTAATCTGAATGGCTGGGTTGTCATCTCTGGGCGAATCAAATCTTTTGAGCATTTTCTCCATTCCAAATCCAGTGGAAGACCGCACGCGTGGCTGCGTTATAGTCTCTAGGGTGTATTAACTCTAGTCTGCAAGGCGTCCACAGACTTGCCTTTTATTTATTTATTGTGCAGGTACTGGGACTTGGCCTTGAACTCAGGGCCTAGGCTCTGTGGCTGAGCTTCTTTGCTCTAGGCTACTGCTCTACTGCTTGAGCCACAGCCCCACTTCCAGTTTTCTGGTGGTTAATTGGAGATAAGAGTCTCATGGACTTTCTTGCCCGGGCTGGCTTTGAACCTTGATCCTCAGATCTCAGTCTTCTGGGTAGCTGGGATGACAGGCGTGAGCCAGTGGCTCCCAGCTAGCTCCCTTTTCTTTTCTGAGACTGAAGGGCGCAGCCCCTTCCCCACCCCCTCCTTTGACCTTTAAGCAAGTTCCTCATTTGGTGTTTTTCATGTTTTGCCGATGGGGAGCATGAGGAGCTGATTTCCGGTGGCTTTGGTGTTGGTGATTTGCTCCGTGCTCTCAGCCCTGCGCCGCCATGGCCTTTCAGGCAAACCAGCTGCCTTGCTCCGAGGGTCTGGGAGCCTCGGTGTCCCCCACGGAGGCAGCTCCATAGCCCAAGACCTGCCCACCTCCTCCACTGTCACCGCAGGACACCCACCCCGTGCTCCCACAGCAGGGCCTCTGCACCATCTCCCCACACCTGCGGTGGTCCCCCCCACACGCCTCTTTGATCGCCATGATTCTAGTTTTGCAGTCCATGGTGGAGCTTGCCTGGCCACATTTGCAGTGAGACTAAGACAGATCGGGAGGCTGAGATCTGAGGATCCTGATTGGAAGCCAGCCTGAGCAGAAAAGTCTGAGAGACTCTCATCTCCAATTAACCACCAAAAAGCCACACGTGGAGATGTGGCTCGAGTGACAGTGCCAGCCGTGAGAGGGGGGAAAAAAGCAAGAACATGAGACCCTGAGTTCAAGCCCCAGTACCAACAGAAAAGGACAAAAAGGAACTTATGTGGCAGGGCACAGGCGTGGGCCGGCCCAGTGGAGGCCTGCAGGGGTCCCGTGTGACTGCGTGTCGTCCAGGCCCGTGAGCATGCCCATGAAGCTGGCTCTGATCAGGGCGTCCGTCGCCTCTCAGCAGAGAGCACATCAAGAATCTGCAGCCGGTTGGGCTGGGAAGGTGGCTCAGTGGTGGAGCGCTTGCCTTGCATGCATGAGGCCCTGGGTTCGGTTCCTCCGCACCACATAAGCAGAAAAAGCTGGAAGTGGAGCTGTGGCTCGAATAGTAGAGGGCTAGCCTTGAGCTGAAGAGCTGAGGGACAGCGCCCAGGCCTACAGGCCTACAGTTCAGGCCCCACGACCAACAAAAAAAAGAGAAGAAAAGTCAAGCAAGAAAGAGCACAAGGCTCCAAGTTCAAATCCCAGGAGCCAGGCACTATTGAGGTGTTGGTTTTAAAGACTGAGTGAGATGAAGTAGCATCCTGAGCAAGGCTGATACGTTGGCAGGGAAACAGACAGTGGAAAGATCAGTGGGCACGTAAGACATCGCTGGACATTGCCACCTACTACAAGGCAGGGGACAGGATCTGGGTGTCACAGGGGTCTCCTGTCTGTGCCAGTGTGCAGGGAACACCTCTCCAAGCTCACTCTGCAGGGACGGCACCCAGGAACTCACTGGAAATGCATCACATCTGGTCTTGTGGGGTTACCAGGGAGGACACCCAGAGAAAGGAAGCTGCTTTAGGCAGGAGTCATAATGGAGAGGAAAAAGTGAATCACAAGAAGGTTAGGCTGCCCCAGGACATTTGCATCCGCCACCTACTTTTCGGAAGAACCCAATCAACAGAACTAGAGGGTGTGGGTAGTGATGCAAAATGCTACATCCTTTCCTTCTAGTACGGGGTCTGCAGACCACAGCCTCCCGCCTGCTCGGGCTGGCTAGCCTGATTTGGTGCCTGGAGTCTTATTGAAGCAGTTTTATTCAACAGTTACTGGGTACCTGTGACCACTGGTGCTGGGAAAGAAACTGCATGCTCTGCAAACCTAAAAATACTCACCGGCCTGCCCTGCAGAGAGCAGATGATTAATTCCCGCAGGACCTCCTGCCAGCCCCTCTGAAGCCATCAACAGCCTCAGCTTAATACGCTGCGATGGGTGTGCAGATGGGGAAATCGAGGCTCCCAGAGGCTTCCTGAGCCACCCTTGATCCCGCAGTCCTGGGGGGGTCCCTCATTTCCAGGTCAAGAGGTTTCTCTGAAAGAGTGGTGGCCTTCTCCACCGTGTCTCAGCCCAGAACACACGCAGAAGGCCCCGGCCAGTGAGGAAGGAGGCGGAGGTCACCGGGCTGCAGCTGGCAGGGCCTGTGTGCCGCAGGCCTGCAGGAGCCCCGGCCTCTCCAGAGAGACGCACAGATCCCAGAAGGGTCCCAGCCGCCCTGAGACCCCACAGTGCCCAGGCCGAGCCCTGGGCCTCCACGAGGAAAATGCAGCACTGGCTGTGCTGGCGGGGCTGCCTGGGGGCTGGTGGCGGGCGGGGGGGGGTGCTGGGGGAACGCCTCCCACAGCCCTAGGCTGGTCCACGCACAAGCCCTGAGCTGGAAGACAGAGAGACAGTGATATTACAGTTCAGAGAGGGTCAGAGATTGGCCGCAGCTCACACATCCTCCATCACTGGCCTGGGGAGGGAAGGCAGGGAAGGAGGGAAGGGCAGATATGAGGAAGTTGGAGTGGAATTACCCAGCATGCATGAGAGTGGACAAGCGGACAGAGGGGGCAGGGGAAGGCAGGGAGGAGGTGGCATGGGGGGGTGATGGAAGGCTGCCTGTGAACAGGACAGTGAGCCCACGGAGACTTGAGAGCTCCTGGCAGTTGGATGTCCTGGGGGATGGGGAGGCGGGGAGACAAGCACCATCCTGAGTGAGCTTTGGTGTCCAGGCAGCCCAGGAAGGCTTCCTGGGGGAGGTGGAGCGTGAAGTAGCGGAAGCTGGGGTTGTGGGGGAGGAAAAGGCAGGTTCCAGTGGCTCCCTTTCCTCCTGGGGGAGGCGAACAAAGCGAGCTGCACGCAGCTGGCCAAGCTGATTTAAGGATTCACTGGTGCAGCGACGCCTTGTCGGTGGTGGCTCACGCCTGTCATCCTAGCTACTCAGGAGGCTGAGATCTGAGGATCCCGGTTCAAAGCCAGCCTGGGCAGGAAAGTCCGTGAGACTCTTATCTCCAATGAACCACAGAAAACCAGAAGTGGCACTGTGGCTCAAGTGGTAGAGCACTCACCTTGAGCTGAAGAGCTGAGGGACAGCGCCCAGGCCCAGAGTTCAAGACCCACGACCAAAAAAAAAAAAAAAGACCTTTCGAGTGTGACACACATGGGTGCAACACGCGGAGGGGATGTGGCAAAAGCCTCAGGTAGGGGCCCAGGGACCGGCTCGGGGGCCACTGGCCAGCCTGGCTGGTCCATCTGGACAGAGTGGGGGTTCGCAGGGCAGGAGGTGTCTGGACTCTGCCACAAAAGACCTTGAACTCCACAGTGTGTGGACTCGACTTGGTTCTCTGGGAAGAAGGGAGTCACGGAAGAACAGCCTACAATCAGACCTCTAAGGAGATCTGAGGTCGGGGAGGCTTAGGTGATGAGGCTGGAGAACGGTGAATACAGGAGGCCTGAGCAGTGGGCAGCCGGCCCCTTAGGCAGAGGGCAGACCTCGCCTTGCATCTTGGGACAGAAGGCTTGCAGTGGGGGGAGGGGAGGTGTTCCGGGAAATGCTGGAGAGATTGATACATGCTCTGTGGGTCCAGGGGTCCTACGGGAGGCTCTTTCACTCTCTGTTCACCCAGCACGACCTCCTGGGCCCCTTTACTAAAGTGCCAGCCTGCGTGTGTGCAGGGGACGCGGAGAGGAGGTGCCCACGGGGGGGGAGGGGGGCTGGCGAGGCCGATGTGGGATGAGAGGGGTCCCTGGTAATCCCAGGGGGCGGCCAGCATCCCTTGAGGACACAAAGTGATTCAGGTCCTGAGGGACCCCTGGCTTCCCCACCCTCATCACCCACAGGATCGGGGCCTCTGGGTTCCTAAGCCAGAGCCCCACTCCAACACCCTTCGGCTGGAAGTCATTCCCCTGGCCTGGGGCACTTGGGACTGGCGTGGGCACTGGCGGGAGTTTATTAGCGTCCTGACCCTGAGGATCGTTGGGGCAACTGAGAAGCCTGTGCCTGGGAGGTGTGTGCCTGCACCTAGCTGCAAGGGAAGCGGGAAATGGAGCTTCCATTTTGGGAGGCCATGTCCCAGCGAAGCCGGGAGGCCCGTTGCTGTGAAAATGCAAAGGCTGGAGAAGACTGGAGAAGCAGAGCAGCAGTGCTCTCCAGCACGAATGCCAGGCTTGAACAAGGTTGAGCAGACGGGAATGCAAGCACCACCCCCTCCCCTACCCCACACCCCCACCCCCGGGCCAGTTCTCCTGAATCACAGTTCGTGGCTCTGCCCAGCTTTTTCACTCAAGGCTAGTACTCTACTATTTTGAGCCACAGCTCCACTGCTGGTTATCTGGTGGATAATTGGAGCTGAGAGTCTTATGGACTTTCCTGACTGGGCTGGCCTTGAACCGTGATCCTAAGATCTCAGCCTCCTGAGTAGCTAGGATGACAAGCATGAGCCGTTGGTGCTCAGCCGCCCAGAGCCCTTTAACTTCCTTGTTCCTCAAGCTGCCCTGGGCCTTGGGCCTCCCAGAGAGCCAGAGCCCAGGAGCTCCATGACCTTCTCATGAGCAGTCAGGAAGCGCTGACGTGGGGGTGACCGCGGCACCGCACCCTGACGGGGGGCAGCTCCCGGGAAGCCTGGCACTCACCGCCCCCTCCTCCTCCACCTTTTCCTCCAGGAAAGCCCTACGGGGCGGACGACTTCCTGCCCGTGCTCATGTACGTGCTGGCGCGCAGCAACCTCACGGAGATGCTCCTGGACGTGGAGTACATGATGGAGCTCATGGACCCCGCCCTGCAGCTGGGGGAAGGTGAGTCACACAGGCCCCGAAACCAGGGGCCCGACGAGTGCCTTCTGGGACGTGGGACCCCACGCCCCTGTTCCAGGAATGCTCACAGAGCCAGGAAGAGAGGATATTACCATTGCCCACTGGCAGCTGGAAGGGGGAGAAGCCCCGATGATGAAATCCAGGGGGCTTTCTGGAGGAGGTGACATCCAGGCCGAGCACTGAAGGATAAGCAGAGAAACAAGGGAGAGATGTCCTGCGTAGCAGGAGCAGCAGGGGCTGGTCAGGCAGCAGGGGCTGAGGGCAGGGCGCACGTGAGCGCGCGGGCAGCGGTGGCCCTGAGGCCTTGCTCAGCCCTGCTCAGCCCGCCCAGCGCAGGACCCCTGTCACGGAGGAGGTTGACGTCAAGGCTCCGCAGGCCCTGGTGGCATATGAGAGAGTGGTTTTCTATGCCCACCTCCGTTTCCCTTCCCCTTCTCCTGCCCACACTTCCTCTGCCCGCTGAGGCTCAGCCGCCCTCCACCAAGAATCCCCTGAGATGCTGTGGCTATGTGGGGACTCCCAGAGCCCCTGACCTGTCCTCTGAGCTCCCATCCACCCATCCACCAACCCACCAACCCACCCATCCACCAACCTACCCATCCATCCACCTATCTACCAACCCATCCATCCACCAACCCACCCATCCACCAACCCATCCACCAACCCACCCATCCACCCATCCACCAACCCACCCATCCACCCATCCACCAACCCATCCATCCATCCATCCATCCATCCATCCATCCATCCGCCAACCTATCCATCCAACAATCCACCCACTGACCCATCCACCAATCCATCCATCCACCCATCTATCAACCAACCCACCCATCCACTCATCCACCAACCTACCCATCCACCAATCCACCCACCTACCCATCCATCTACCTACCGACCCACCAATCTACCCACCCACCCACCCACCCACCCACCCACCCACCCACCCACCCACCCACCCACCCATCCACCCATCCACCAATCCATCCACCAACCCATCCATCCACCCATCCACCGGCCTACCCATCCACCAGTCCACCCACCTACCCATCCATCCACTCATCCACCAACCCTCCCACCCACCCACCTACCTATCCACCATCCACCCATCTATCCACCAATCACCAACCCACCAACCCACCCACCTATCCACCCATCCACCAATCTACCCATCCACCCATCCACCTATCCACCCATCTACCCATCCACCAACCCACCCATCCACCAACCTACTTGTCCACTTATCCACACACTCACCCATCTACTTATCCATCCACCTATCCACCCCTACATTTATCTCTATACCGTCCACCTATCCAGCTATCCTCCACACCTGCCTATGGATCCTCCGTCCATCCACCTGCCCCCACTCACTCATCCACCTAGCTCCCCACATCTAGCCACCTTCCACCCACCCATCCACCCATCCCCACCACAGCTATGTACTCATCTACTCCATGATCCACCCTTCCACCTGTCTACCCATCCATCCACTGAGCCAGCCTCCGTCCATCCATCCATCCATCCATCCATCCATCCATCCACTCACCGTGTGTTCCCCAAAGCATCCACCTCCCTTGGGGAGACTTCTAAGGCAAATGTGGGTATCTGCCAGGCAGCGTGCAGCCGGGCAGAGCCTTGCCGTGACATCCAAACGCCACCCTTGATAGCAGCCCTGGCCATGGGAGAACTTGAGGTGTTGCACCGTGCCGAGTCTCCTGCACCTCCCTCTGCCCTAGTCCAAAGCCGGGGTGTGCGTTGGGACTGCGTGTCTCCCCTGCCCCTCTCCAGCCCGCAGCACAGGCCTGCCTGTGGGGGTCTGGAGCCTCTGGCACCAGCAGGACCGTGGGGGTCTTCAGCCTGGACAGGGGCCTCACCTGCAACAGCCTCCACCCTGTCTGAGCATATCCGAGGGGAAGGGAGGTGGGAGCGGCTCCTGAGTCTCCCCACACTGCCGCCCAGGATCCACCAGCTCCGCCCTGAGGAGCACAGGACAAGTGGATGGAGCCTGCAGGGGTGCGGAAGGACTGGGCCCCCAGCGGTGCCCGCCCCCACAATCCTCACCTCCCAGAACCCTGAGGTTCTTGGAAACTGGAGGAGGCAGAGGAGGGATCAAAGGCAGCCCCGGGCTGGAGGGGGAAGGGGCTGTGGGTTAGAGGCTCTGGCATTCTGCGGACGTGGCTGAGTGTTCGCCCCTTCTGGCTGTCATGGCCAAATTAGGTGAGGCCGCTCCAATGGATGGCGTCTTCTCTCTGTGTCCTGCCACAGTAACAGGGGCGGCGCGGCCCTCCGGCTCCTTCATAAGGTCCCTGATCCCATGACCTCGTCACCTCCCAGACACCCCACTGAGTTCTCTCCCCAGGGCGGTGATGGAAGCAGAGCAGGGCCAGCGTTGGCCTCTACCTTCCTGCATCTCGTGGTTCATGGGAATAACAGTTCTGCCACCCACAAAGTGCCCACAAGGGGGCGCTAGCGGCTCACACCTGCAATCTTGGTTACTCAGGAAGCTGAGATCTGAAGACAGATTCAGCGCCAGCCAGGGCTGAAAGTCTGAGACTCATGAACCACCAAAAAGCCAGAAGTAGAGGTGTCGCTCAAGTGATAGCACCAGCCTTGAGCAAAAATGTTAAGGGACACTGCCCAGACCCTGAATTTAAGCACCAATACTGATGAAAAAAAAATAAACAAGCACCTGTGGCTCACGCCTGTAATCCTAGCTACTCAGGAGGCTGAGATCTGAAGATCAGGGTTCAAAACCAGCCCAGGTAGGAAAGTCCATGAGACTCTTATCTCCAGTTAACCACCAGAAAACCAGAAGTGGCACTGTGGCTCAAATGGTAGAGCACTGGCCTTGAGCTGAAGAGCTGAGGGACAGTGCCCAGGCCCAGAGTTCAAGCCCCACGACCCACACCCTCCAAAAAAGTAAATAATATAATAAAATAAACCAAAAACAAAAGCAAAACCAGCATGTGTGCAAGCGAGATCCTGTATGCACTGCGGCCTTCCCGCCAGGTCTGTGCAGCCTGATCTAGCAGCTGGCTAGTCACTAAGTCCCACCGTCTCTGCAGCGGTCACCTGGAGCAGGAGCAGCTCCCTGTGAGAGCAGGGAGGGCTGACCGGGCCCGGTTCTCTCTCTGCACCCCTCTCCCGCTTCCAGGGAAATCTGCTGGGTACCTGGCTTGGAGCCAGTCAAGAATCCAGACAGGTGTCCCATGGGCTCCTTGGCCGGAGCCCCTCCCCAGGCTGGCTGACCGCTGGCTGGGCCGGCCTTGGCTAGTCCCAGCACTCACCCCAGAGCAGGGCTCAACGCAAAACTCAGAGTGGTGTTGCCTGCCACCTAGTGGTGGTACCAGGCCCTGCATGGCCGAGTCAAAGAAGGAGTCGCTGGGAAAAACAGAGCCTCAGCAAGACAGAGGTGCTGAGCAGGGCTGGAATCTCGGGAAAAGCCTTCTTGGCCATTCAGGCTTTAAGGTCAAGTAGATAACAAACAGTTTTAATAGATACTCCAGGCACCTGGCCCAACTTGGGTTGGGCTGGGGTCGAACTCAGAGAATGGAGTGCGAGCGCCCCCTGGGGGTGGCAGCGGGTGGGGCTGGGGGCGGGGTCTGCTGACGTGGGTGTGTCTGGGGCGGGGCCTGGTGGGGGGCGGGGCCTGCCCCCTGGACCAGCCTCCCTCCTGTAGGAGTTGGGATGCCGTCCTCCTCCATCCTGCACGCCTTTGGTCCTCAGGCTCCTACTACCTGACCACCACCTACGGGGCCCTGGAGCACATCAAGAACTATGACAAGATCACGGTGACCCGGCAGCTGAGCGTGGAGGTGCAGGACTCCATCCACCGCTGGGAGCGCCGGCGCACGCTCAACAAGGCCCGGGCCTCGCGTTCTTCCGTGCAGGTGATGCTGGGGGTCAGGGTGGCAGGGCTGGGGGACCCTGGCAGTGACTGGGCGCTCCTGCCCACCGGCCTGTCCGCAGGGGCGCAGTGGGCAGGGTTCCCACGCCACAAGAGTCAGTGTGTGTCCGGCTCCGTGCTGGACCCATGGGGGCCCTGGATGCACGCTGCATCCCGGCCATTCAGTGCCAGACTCCCGCCTCCTCCAGTCCATCCCCACACTCAGGCCTCCGGGGAGGACGGCATCCAGACACCCACCTTTCCCTGAACCTGCGCGCTCAGCTCCCTGGCTGCCCAGCCCCCACTCAGGCCGCCCTGGTTCTCGTCCTCAAGAAGGGGAGGAACACCATGCCCACTCTGTTTCCAGCAGCCCCCCTCCAGGAAGGCCTCCCTGGTACCCCCCTCCCCCTCCCCACAGACCAGGTGATGCCGCTTCCTCCTGCCACTTCTCCATCAGCGTGGAGAGCGATGGCTCCTCATCTTCTAGTCTGTGTGTGGGCTGTGGCCTCTGAGGGCTTACCACCCACGGTTCACAGGTGTCTCAGAGACCAACCAGGGCTGGTGCAGACCAGGATTGCAATGTATAGAAAAGAGAGGAAGTTGGTCTAACAGCCAGGCAGCAATCCAGAGCTGTCCACAGCAATCCAGATCACTGTCATGGCACCCAGAGCACACCAGTCCTGAACCCCACTCCCCATTTGCAAGATGGCCACGGATGTGAGGAAGGAGACCTGGATGGACTCAGCCGTACACTAGCTTGCTCTGTGACTCTGACTGAGCCCAGTGCCTCTCTGGGACTCAGTTTCCCTCACCATACAGGCAGAGTGTAAACCAGATGAGCTGTACAGGGTCTGTCCTCAAATCAACAGCATCTGGTAACTGGCTTGGGGGGGACACAGCACAGTGTGTGTCCCTTCCACAGCTCTGGAGATTCCGTCATGCTTGGTCTCGGCCTGGCCCTCCTCCTTTACTTCCTGCTTCTTCTCGGTAGTTCCTGCTGCTGACTCAGAGCACCATGAGATGAGCCCCAGCAACAGGAGAGAGGCCCAGGATGGGGGTGAAGATCTAGGAGGGGTACACTCTGCCTCCTCTTAGTGCTTCCTCTGCACCTGACACCTTAAATCCCTTCCCCAGACTGAACGTCCAGAGACTGTGTCAGCAGTAGTTACAAAGGGCCCTTGAGGGGCTTAATGGAGGACAAGGAGAACACAGGACACTACTAAGACACAGATAGGGGTTAGAATTTCCCTCTGGAAGAATCCCTTTGCTTAGGAGCCTGGCACCCCTGCACCCTTTTGGCTGCTGAGCCATCCTCTTGCTGTTCCCACTCTGTCCACAAGAGGGCAGCACCACACACAGTTCCCATCTGCCCTCAGGATGCAGGATGCCTGCCCTCAGAGGTTGTCCCAGGTTCGAGCTCCCTTTATGGACAAATGCACAGCCATGATGCCAGAACTGATGTAATCCTCGGTCCACAGCTGAGGACACAGAGGGTGACAAGGGTCAAGTCCACACAGTGAGTGGGAACAGGTGCAGAGCCAGGCAGGTCCTGGCTGGTGGAGGGTCGAGTCTACAGGGTGCATTTGTGCATGTGAGGGCTCCTGTCCTCAATTTGTAAGATCCCTCTGCACATGTCCTGGGTCTCCTTCCTGTCCCCAGATCCCTCCCTATTTCCTCTAAGCTTTCACTCCCCTCTCTGCCCTGCCTCCGAACCCCAGGGGCAACTCTGGCCTGAAGGGGCTGAATTGTTTCACCAGTGTGAACTGCAGGGTGCTAGGGTAGAGTCTGAACCTCCAATGGGTGGGTGGGTGGATGAATGGATGGGTGTTGAATGGATGGGTGTTGGGTGAGTGGATGGACAGATGTCAGATGGCTATTGGGCGGATGCATACATGGATGGATGGGTGTTGGATGGATGGATGGGTGTTGGGTGAGCAGATGGACAGATGTCAGATGGCTATTGGGTGGATGCATGGATGGATGGATGGATGGATGGGTGTTGGATGGATGCATGGATGGATGGGTGTTGGGTGAGTGGATGGACAGATGTCAGATGGCTATTGGGTGGATGGATGGATGGATGGATGTTGGATGAAGTCTGTGGCCTGGCCACCAGGGGGTGCACTTGCTCACTGCTAGGACTCAGTGTGGAAGGGAGACTCCAGAGGGAAGGCTGGCCCCGCAGGCTCAGTGCAGTCAGAAAGGGGCTCATGCACCTGTTCCCCACATCACAGCTGCCCTGCCACCTCCCCTGTACAGAGAGAAGCTTGGGGGCCACAGTGGCCCCCACCACTGGCCTGAGCCAGACATGGGAGTGGGAGGTGACACCCAAACTCTGCTCAGCCCCGCCCGTGATGTCAGGCCCTTTCCTCTCGCCCCACAGGACTTCATCTGTGTGTCGTACCTGGAGCCTGAGCAGCAGTCGCGGACCCTGGCCTCGCGGGCAGACACGGCGGCCCAGGTGCTGTGCGCACAGTGCGCGGAGAAGTTCGAGGTGCTGCAGCCAGAGGACCACCGGCTCTTCGTGCTGGTGGACGGGCGCTGCTTCCAGTTGGCCGATGAGGCGCTGCCCCACCACATCAAGGGCTATCTGCTGCGCAGCGAGCCCAAGCGCGACTTCCACTTTGTGTACCGGCCCCTGGACGGTGGCGGGGGCAGTGCCAGCCCACCCTGCCTGGTTGTGCGGGAGCCCAACTTCCTGTGAGGCCACGCCATGGCACTGTTTCCTGAGACTAGCTAGATGGAAAGGCAGGGACTGGCTGCTCTCTCACGTTCACACTTTCACACTTAGGTCCCCCGTATACCAGCCAACACTGGCGTTCGTGTCAGACGTGTGTACCAGCCACCAAGCATGCCTGACCCAATGTGGCACAATAACAGCCAAAATTACCATAAAGCAGCAGCCAAAGGTGCTTCCTGAGGCATAGTCATAGTCCTGAGAGGTCATGTTTTTCATTACACAAAAGGAAAACAGACTCCTAGGGGGAAGAGGCCCCCCCATCCAGCTACAGCAACAAGCCCACCCCCTGTTCTCACAATTCCTCAAGCCATTCCCTCCACTTGCCCCCTGCCACCCCACTGTGGTCTTTTCCAGATGAAGGCCTGAGCTCAGGACTGGCTGAGGAAGGGTCCCCTGGCCACAGCCGCTGCCAAGGCCGCACAGGACAGAGCTGGCATGGCCTGGACCTGCCCCGCATCTCAGGAGCATCTCAGGATGAAGACAGGCCTCACCCTGCTCAGGGCCTGTCTTCAGCCACCAGTGCCCACAGTGCCCCCTTGTGGCACCCGAGCCCAACAACAAGCAGCTATGTGCACACTGGGGCCACCAGGCCGAGCCACCACCTGCAATGCATGGACAAACCCAGCCTCGGCCACAGGAGTAAACAGACGGGTGCAGGGATGACTGGAAGATGCACTGTGGGGTTAATAAAGACCATTTGAAAATGGCACTTCCTTCTCCAGTGGAGCTGGAGCTCTGCCTGCCAGCCCAGGGCCCCGTTCTCATCCTAACCCCTTCCAGGAGGGCCCCCCCGCCTGGAGGCTCAGGCCCTCGTCCTGCTTGCCCTTGGCCTGGTCTTTTCCACTCCCACCATCCTTGGGTGCCATTCCTAGCTCTGGGTCATTTCCAGAACACCTCTCATCTCCCTGCTTCTTCCTCTTTCAGCAATACCATTCCTATGGTCCATGCCTGCTCAACTCCTATGCATCCTTCAAAGCCCAGCTCCTGCAGGAAGCCTCCCTGATGCCTCAGCTTGAGCCACACAGGGCTCATCCCTGGTCCCACACCCCAGGCTGGTTTCATGAGAGATCACCCGTGGGATGGCAGTTGTGGTTGGTACTTCTTTTTCCAGAACATCAAGGTGAGGTGATTAGCTTCTGTGTCCCTGACGTTGAGTGTAGGTAGTTACCAAGTGACTGATAAATGTCACATAGCTCTTGTGGGGCCCCAGTGTGAATGGTCCCAAGCGGGGCTCCGTCCATAGATGAGGGCTGTGCCGCATGCTGCCAGCCCTGAGGTCCCAGGGTCTGATGGGAGAAAGCAGACAGACAACCCTGGCAGGGCCCCCTCCCTGCCCTGTCCTACCCCACCCTGTAGCCTCTCCCCCAGGGGCCAGCACTGGGAGGCCCCAGCCGCAGGTAAAGGTCAGAGGGACCTCTCTGGCCTGAGCAATAGATGAAGCTCGTGTTCACAGGGCAAATGGATCACCAGCTCTGCCCTCTGGGATGATGCCTGGCTCCCGGGATGGGGACAGGCTGGCGATGGGATGGCGGGACTGCTATAAGGATCGTGTGTGTTCTTACAGTGCGCCAGCGCCCCCCACCCCGCCCTGTCTGAGGACCCCATCAGGAGAGGCGAGGGAGCCTTCTTGGGGCCCCCAGAGAGCCGGCAGTCTGGGTCTCAGGAAGCTGAGCTGCCACAGGGCAGAGGCTGATCTTGGCCAGCAGATGGCGCCCTTCCACCTGAATTCTGGGCAGTAGTGGACTGCGTTGTGTAACCCACACAGTGGCCCTGGGAAAGAAGTGGATCTGGGCTTTTTGTTTTGCTCCCTCCTCCTCCTCCTCTGTCTAAACAGTTACCCAGCTGCAAAGCTAATCTTTTTTTCTTCTTCTTCTTTCTTGTTCTCGCAATGTAAGCCCGGGCTGCCTCATCTTCCCGAGGGCTGAGATGACGGGTGTGCACCACCATACCTGCACCCTGTAGAACTCTCAGCTCTCCAGAAAGTTAACAGTCAATAGCTTACTGCCGACCAGAGGCCTTACTGCTGACATAAAACAGTTTTCACAGAGGGGCTGGGAAGGTGGCTCAGTGGTAGAGCGCTTGTCTTGCATGCCTGAGGCCCTGGATTCAACTCCTCAACACCACATAAGCAAAAAGAAAAAAGCCAGAAGTGGCGCAGTGGCTCAAGTGGTAAAGTGCTAGCCTTGAGCTGAAGAGCTGAGGGACAGCGCCCCTCAGGGCCTGGGAGCTGTCCCTGAGCCTCTCTTTGCTCAAGGCTAGTGCTCTACCACTTGAGCCACAGCACCACTTCTGGCTTTTGAGTGGTTCATTGGAGATAAGAGTCTCCTGGGGGCTTTTCTGCCCAGGCTGGCTTTGAACTGTGATCCTCAGATCTCAGCCTCCTAAGTAGCTAGAATTATAGGTGTGAGCCACTGGCATCTGGCTTTATGTACCTTAATTTTCTAGTCATGTGGTTCAGCTATATATTTTCCCCAGTGATCACAAATCTCCCACACCAAACCTGCAGAGAAACAGATGTGCACAGCTCCATCCTGTATCATGCAAGGACTGTGGTTTGGCAGGCATCACCCGTGAAAAGAAACCTTATACCTGAGCCAGGAGCTAGGATACACCTAGCGACTGGGGAAGTTAAGGCAGGGGGGTCACTTGAAGGACAGCCTGAGCCACAGAGCAAAGATTTAATCTAGAAAGAAAAGGAGGGAAGGAGAAAGGGAAACAGAGGAAGGGGAGAGGGCAGACCCGCTAGTCATGCGCATGCATTCCTGGTTAGTTCCCTCTCACGAGGCCTTAGTGCCATGAAAGCTCCAAGCTCCCCTCCATCTGTGGATCTGCTCTTCTGGACACCTCGCCATAGATGGAACCATAGAACAGGCTGGGCTTGTGTGGCTGTGCTTTAATATTGGAACAAATAGGACACCACATTCCCTTACACTGCCATTCAGTATTCCGCAGGGCAGGCACAGTTGGCGTTGACTTCACAACAGGCCCATCAGAAGTCCTTGGAGGTGGCTGCCAAGCCAAGGACACAGAGAGGAGCTGTAGAGGAGACACCTTTTCCAGCGTCCCCTCGCTGCCCCCCAGCAGGTGAGGGACAGGCCCTGAGCCTGCTGCTAGACCTGTGACCTGCAGGGACGGAGGGGATGGCAGTAGGGGAAGTGGCTTCTTGTGAGTCAGCTATTGTCACTGTCTCCAAACACTGACTTCTTTACCGTGGCCCAGGGTTTCACTGGCAAATGGAGAGGGCGGGGAGATGCTTCACCTCATGGTGGCCAGGAAGCAGAAAGAGGAAGGGACTGGGAGTATCTTTCAAAGCCCACACCAGTATCTCGGGGGCTTCCCGAAGTTCCCGCCACTTTTCAGAAGAGCGCCATGAGGCTAAGGACCAAGCTTTCGGCCTATGAGGGGAGGGGGGAGGAAGGAGGAAGGGAAGAGAGCATGTTTCATAGTCAAACCGTAACTAGGAGGAAGAGAAATGGACGGCACGGGAGGCGGCCCTGCGGGACGGTGGAGGGTCCTCACGGAGCCCGAGCCGCACAGCCAGGGCCAGAAGAGAAGGCAGGCTTCACTCATAAACCTTTTATTTCTTTACAACTTATCTGTTATCGCAGAATAAAATAAAAAGCAATCAAAAATTAAAACATTTTCTAAAAATAACATTTTCCATTTGGGGCTTACAGCTTTGTCCAAAAAAAAAAAAAAAAAGCCTGAACAGCAAATTTGTCAGAACAAATGCCACACTGGTCCCAGAAGCCCCCTGCCCCCACCCCCCACTCCCCACCCCGCAGTGAATTTCTTGCTCCTGAAAACCCATGGCAAAAAAAACTCCCAAGAAGCAAACGGCCGTTTCTCAAAACTTTGGCTAGTCCAGCTGCAGTCTCTAGAGCTTCACGTGGGCCTGTGCGGGGGGGGGGGGAGCAGGACCAGAGTAGCAGGGCAGGTCCCACTGGATGGCCCAGCCACAGCTGCCCTCTGACCCCACTTCTGCAACCTCCGGCTAGCACACATCCTAAGGAGTGGATGGTATTTTCTCTTGGAGAGGCTTCCAGAAGGTAGCTCTTCAGTAGTGATCAAGGCACACCTTGTTCATGGACATCTTTATTCTGTAAGGGACAGGAAGAATGTGGTGAGCCAGGCCAGCCCCAAAGAAGGAATCCAACCGAGAGCCGAGGCTCCCGTGGCCAAACCTCCAGCCACGGCCACGGAGGACTCAGCAAAGCCGACGTCCACCAGCAAGTGTCCTGCCACCCACAGGGAAGGACAGCAGCGTGCCCTGCCTGCTCCCACAGGGACCCCCCACCCCACCCCCACTTTCCAAAGGTAGCCACAGGCTGCTCTACCTCTCAATGGAATAGTGTTTCTCGCAAAGGTTGACCAGCACGTACAGGTGTCTCAAGGCGTATTCATACTGCAAGGAAACGAGCCCAGCATTACCATCGGCATATCATCAGCATACCATCTCACCACACAACTCATTCTTTTTGGCAGTACTGGGGTTGGAGCTCAGGGCTTTGCACTGACAAAGCCTGTGCTCTACACTTGAATCATGCCCCGGTCCTTTTTTTGCTTTTTGTGTTGCTTTGTTCATTAGCAACTCAATCTCAGACATCGATCCTCCTCTATTTATACCTCTCATATAGATGGGAATTTTGCTTCCTGCCTGGACTGATCTAGAACTATGATCCTCAAAATCTCTGCCTCCTGCCAATCAACCCTGAGCTCCAGAAAACACCACAGAAATGAAAAACGTCAGTCAGGAATTCCTTAACCTTTTGGGGGACCTCAGGCCCCTTCCTCCCTCCCTCCTTTTCTCCTTCCCCTCCCCTCCCTTCCTGCCTGCCTGCCTTCTGCTGCTACCGGGACTTGAACTCATGGCCTTGTGCTCACTTTAATTTTTCATTCATAGCTGGTACTCTACCACTTGAACCAGAACACAGTCCAGCATTTTGCTGATTAAATGTGAATAAGAATCTCACAGACTTTTCTGCCTGGGCTGGCCCGGAACAGCAATCCTCAGATCTCAGCCTCCTGAGTAGCTAGGATTACAGGCATGAGCCACTATGCCCAGCTCTCTTGATAATCTAGTGACAGTCATTTGAGTGTCTACCAAGAAAAATGCCTGCAGGCCAAGGTCTGCAATACAAGCAGACCACTGTGCTCTCCGCCCCAAGGAGGACACTTGACAGAGAATCCCAAGGGCCCTGCCCGGTCAGCGGGGACCTCCCCTAGGTCTGCCCTTAGGCTGCAGTGACCCCAGCTGGCCCCCAATGCTGAGGCACACTATGGAAGCAGCACGGAGAGCACATGATGAGCAGAGCATGGCTGGGTTCCAGGAAAACTCTATGCAGTAGCAGGCTGCGGGGAGACGCAGGCTGCAGGGGGAGACGCAGGCTGCGGGGAGATGCAGGCTGCGGGGAGACGCAGGCTGCAGGCAGCATTTGTCTGTAGGTTACAGTCTGCCAGCTTTCCTTCAGCATGACCCCACTGTGCTGATCACAGGCCTTTAGAAAATGCCAACTCCAGACACTGTATAATCTGCAGAAACCCCATTCTCTCGTCTCCTCCGTGGGCCGGGGAGGGGCCAGCAGGGAGAGCCCACGCGTGGCTGGGGTGAGGGCTGGGGCCTGGCAGGGGCAACAACAGCCTGAAGAGAAATAAACAACCCTGAAAGCGGATGGACTGACCGGAAGTGCTCAGGCGGGGGAGTGAACTCAGGCCCCCCACAAAGAGCCCAGGCCGGGATGGCCCTTTCGAGGGGCACGGGGTGGGATTCGCTTTGGGGGCTCACCGTGGACGAGTGCCAGTTGAAGCAGTGGGTGCGGAAGTGAGTGACCGCCTTCTGGTAGCACGCATGCTCCGTGAGCAGGGCTCTCTGGGTCAGAAGCCTCTGCACCGCAGCATCGGATTTTGCCAGCAAGGAGACGATTTTGTGCACAGACTTCTCGATGATGTGTCGGGCCTGGGGAGAAAGAGACAGAGAGGAACTCGATAGAAATGCGTCTTCAAAGCCAGGCCGTGACTGCTCACGCCTGTAATCCCAGCTACTCAAGGGACTGAGATCCAAGGATTGTGGTTCAAAGCCAGCCTGGGCAGAAAAGTTCTTGAGACTCCTATCTTCAATGAACCACACACACACACAAAAACCAGAAATGGAGCGGTGGTTCAAGAGGTAAAGAGCCAACCTTGAATCAAAAAGCTCAGGGATGGCATCCAGGCCCTGAGTTCAAGCCCTAGGACGGCACTAAAACATAAACAGAAAAACCTTGTCTTCATCTGGCCTCTAGTGAGTGGAGAGAGAAGCCAAGAAATGCAATCTGAGAAGGCACACTGCGTGGTGTGTGTATGGAACGTGTGTGGTATGTGGGTATGTGGTGTGTGTGTGTGGTACACGTGTGTGCGTGTGGCGTGTCTGCACGCGTGCAGTGTGCTGTGCCTGATCTAAGGAGGGAGTGGTGGAATGTGTCCCAGGGCAGACGGCGGTGGTGCGTGGCGCTGCCCTGCCGTCCGCCGGGGCCAGCGCACTGCCCTGGGTGCAGGCGCTCGCTAGATGGCCCAGAGGACACCGCTCTACACACCCGACCTCACCCGCCCCGCCTCGCTCTGCTTCTACCCTGTAGGGATCCCTGTAGGGCCCTCCTCTGTCCCCTGCAGACCAGCCTGTGGCGCGGGACATGGGGTCCCGAGGCCCTTCCCCACCCATCTGCGTGACGCTGGCTTCCTCCACCCCAGCAGCAGAGCTGGCAGTCAGGACAGAAGCAGGGGAAAGCAAGGCTGCTCTGCTCGCTGGGACGTGGCTTCTGGAGTAGGGTCGGGTCTGGCTGGCACCACATTGGCTACATGGTGGATGACATCCCAGCCCAGGGGTGGGCATTTGATAGGTTACTGAATCTGTCAGTCCAGTGCCTGGGACTGGGAATTTCCTGTGGATCTGACCCCTGCTTCAGACCCTATTCAGGCCGGGACCAGCCTAGCCGCCATTACTCCATACCACATGTGTCTCCTTGATCTTGTCCTGTGTTCTGTCTCCTGGCTCATTTCTAGTCATCATGGCATCCTAATTCAGTTCTCCATTGGAGCTGAATTGGATTGTTGGGATTGTTCTTTCCTCCCTCTCTAGCCTGTTTCCTAGCTGTGTTTTGTGTATTTGGGCGCTGCAGGCCTTTGTAACAGCGGGCGACCTGCAGCCTGCTAACTGTGTAATAAAGACTCCAGGGCTGGGAATGTGACTCAGAGGTAAAGTGCTTGCCTTGCATGCCTGAGGCCCTGGGTTCGATTCCTCAGCACCACATAAACAAAAAGAAAAAAGCTGGAAGTGGTGCTGTGGCTCAAGTGGTAGAGCACTAGCCTTGAGCTGAAGAGCTGAGGGACAGCGCCCAGGCCCAGAGTTCAGGCCCCACAACAGGACCCCCCAAAAAATAAATAAATAAAAATAAATTTTAAAAAGACTCCACTATTCCATATTCCAAAATGTGGCTTCTGGGATGATTCACTTTACAACACTTCCATACAAATTACAAGAACATAAAATGGGGTTATTGGGGGGGGGTGGTACTGTTATTTTGGTGAGGGGTTTCTACTACTGGGGCTTGGATTCAGAACCTGGGCACTTGTCCCTTAGCTTTGTCACCCAAGGCTAGTACTATACCACTTGAGCCATACATCTCTACTGCCAGCTCTCTGCTGGTTAACTGGAGATGAGACTCTCATTCTTTCCTACCTGAGTTGGCTTCTAACTCTGATCCTCACATCTCAGCCTTCTGAATAGTTAGGATTATAGGCATGAGCCACACTTGTACCCGGCTTTTTTTTTTAATTTACTGTTATTTTAGAGGTGATATACAAGGGGGTTACATTTACATATGTCAGGTAATAAATACCTTTCCTTTCGTACAGTGTCATCAGTTCCTTCACCTGAATTTTTTTGGTTTTGCTGGCCCTGGGGCTTGAACTCAAGGCCTGGGCACTGTCCCTGAGCCTCTTTGTGCTCAAGGCTAGCATTCACCACTTGAGCCACAGCGCCACTTCTGGCTTTTTCTGGGTGGTTTATTGGAGATAAAGAGTCTCATGGACTTTTCTGCCCAGGCTGGCTTCGAACCCCAATCCTCAGATCTCAGCTTCCTGAGTAGCGAGGATTACAGGATTTTTGTTGTTGTTGTTTCAAGATAAGATCTCACTATGTAGCCCAAGCTGGCCTCAAACTCGAGATCCTGCTTCAGTCTCTTCAGGACTGGGATTGTAGGTGTGCAATGCCACATACAACCAAAATGAGTTTCTTTTAGTTATTTCTGAATGAGTGATTTTAAATCTAGGATTTCCTTGTTAAAAGTAATTATTTTGCATAAAAATGTGGTGCAAAGGTCTCACTCTTTCCTGCCTGAGCTGGCTTCTAACCCTGATATCTCAGACGTGTGAATAGCTAGGATTGCAGGCATAAGCCATTGGCACCCAGCTTTGGGAAGCATTTTTTAATTTGTAGCAGACACTAAAGAAACCCTGTGTGAGGGGCTGGGAAGGTGGCTCAGTGGTAAGAGTGTTTGCCTTGCATGCATGATGCTCTCATGCACCACATAAACAGAAAAAGCCGAAGTGGCACTTTGGCTCAAATGGTAGAGTGCCTTGAGCTGAGGAGCTGAGGGACAGCGCCCAGGCCCAGAGTTCAAGCCCCACGACTGACACCCCCCCCTAAAAAAAAAAGAAAGAAAGAAAAAGAAACCCTGCATGAGTCATGCTGCTGTTAAAGCCAACCAAGAAAACCAGGGTTCCATGGCTATGAACTCTTGGAAGGTTAAGGACAAGATGTCTTTCTGTGCCATCTCAATGTTGCATGAAGTAATATCAGCAGACCCAACCCACCAAGAACAAAGCCCTCTGGGACCGAAAAAGCATGAGGACCGCGGTGTCGGACACCAGCTTGAAGCACGTCCTGGCAAACCAGGCAGTCACCCCTGAGGTGTGGCACTTGGGATAATGACAGATGCTCATTTGAAACCAACACGTGGAATGTGAAATCCCTCCTAGATAGTCCGGGCCGTCCTTACTCCAGTGCCCTGTGTCAGTGTCACTTATGAACCAGTGCTAATCCAGGGCCGTCCGGGATGGAAAGGACAGATGACCTCCTGCCACGCCAGTGTCTGCACAGATATGGTTTGAAACTAACTCTACAATTCTAAACCACCAAACAGGCTCGGTGGTCAGTAGGATTACCCGGGAACCTCAGCAGGGACTTCCAGCTGCGATCATCACTGTCTTAAGGTAGCAGAAGTGCTTTATGGATTGGATATGTGTGCACGCATGTGTGTGTGTGTGTGTGTGTGCGCGCGCGCATGCACGCGCACATGTGCTCTGAGAAGAGGGCTTGAACACAGAGCCTCATTCTCTCACTCAGCCCTTTCACTCACAGCTGGTGATCTACCACTGAATCTATGCCTCCACCTTCAGCTTTTTGCTGGTGAAAAAGAAGACACTCCCAGAGTTGTCTATCTGGACTGGCTTCAGACTGTGATCCTGAGCAGCTCGGATGATACTTGTGAGCCCCCAGAGTCTGGCTTGTGGACTGGATTCGTCAACAAACAGCAAATACAAATACTGTACAAGCAACCAGGTTGCAAAAGAGGGGATGGCACATGCCACGGCCACCTGGAAGGCCACAGGGGAGACGGCTCCCAGTCCTTACCTGACGGAGTCAAGGTCAGGTTTACTAAGAAAGGATGAGGATGAGCACTGCATTGCCCACTGGCGTCTACTCCACCCAGGGCAGCGGCTGGCACAGTGGCCGGGAAGAGCCTTCTACCACACTTACATCCAGATGCTGCTGGATCTGCTTGACCAGCCGCCGAGACTGCTCCCAATCGTTGGTGGCCATCAGCCTCCTCTTCATGATCGCCATGGGCACCTCGGGGCTTGGGGTGAGGTCCAGGCGTGTGACTGGAGGCAGAGAGATGGGGGAACTGGCTCTGTGCTTCACGCCCTGAAACTGCATCAGCTTCATGGAGGAGATGGACTGAGGAAAGAGAGAGAATGAATGAATGAATGAATGAATGCATAGTTCAGGTGTGGCCCAGCCCCTCTGCAGGAAGCTGAGGGGCGTGATACACTCAGAGCATGCACGCTTCTCCCACGTGGCTTCCTCTTATGCACCTAGCTTCAGTGGAGCTATGGTTCTCACCAGGAATGAGGTAGGTTCAGAGATATTCTGTCTCTTACCCAAAGTCTGCAAGTTTGAACCCAGTGGGGCCTGACGAGAGCCCCCAGGACCTCTGGACTGGCCGTGCGAGGCTGCGCCCCTTCTAAGCCTCAGCCATTCGCACACCTGGATCCCATTTTTCTGCACCAAGCCGTGCCCCAGGTGGGTGGAGGAACAGAAGCGTGCAGGGCCTCGCTCACCTTGTTCCCGTACTGCATGACGTGGCTGGTGTTGGTGTGGGACTTCACCAGCTGGTACTGCCTGTGGAGCGTCTCTTTGGTCAGGTCCTCCTGCAAGAAGGAACACACGGACATGTCCAGAGGCCGGGAGCCTGGAGAGCCCGGTGTGAGGCGGCCCCCGCCAAGGGCTCACCACGTCCGAGTCCTCCATCCAGTTGACGCTGTACCAGTCGCCCAGGTACGTGCCCCTCGCATCGTCGTAGTAGCAGGCATAGGACGACTCGTTGGGGTTGGCGGCGGTCGTCGCATAAACTACGAGGAATTAAAGGTGCCTTCGAGTTGTGCCTTGTCTCCCGGCCTGGAACTACATTTGGAGCTGGGCTCTTCCATCCCTGCTGTCCACCAGCCCTCAGGTTAGGGAAGCCAGCACAGTGGTTTCAGGTCTACAACCTTCACTTCTTTGGAGGCAGAGATCAGAGGATCCCAGTTCAAGGCTCCCCTACCTACCGTTGATGTCGTGAGGCAGGTGGTTCATCATGGAGCCAGACTCACAGGCTTCGATGTAGAACACCATCTGCGGGGCAGAGGAGTCACGTGAGCGCCTGCCCTGTCAGGCAAAGGCCCCTGAGGCTCTGCTGCCCCCTCTACCCATGCTTCTGGAGCCTTTCTACTCTGGCATTTGGGAGACCTTGCTGCTAGAAGAGGCTGCTGCCAGAGGCCACGGAAGCCATTTGACAAGGCGTGCCATGTATGGATCGCTAAGGGAATAAATGATTTAGCAGGTGACGTGAGGAAAGATGGAACTGTACAACACTTAGGAAGAGAACGAGTTTCACCAGCCACCGCTGCCGATCTTCCTTCCAAAGAGGAAAACCGCAGGGCACCCCATCTTTCTGCATCTCCACTTTGTCCCCCCCCAGGGCAGCCTCTCAAGGGTGCCAGACAGGGGAGAGTTCCAGAGTGCACACAATGATGCGTGTTCCCCTGAAACAGGACAGTCCTGGGAACAGCATGAAGGTGTGGCTCCCAGACCTGCAGCCGCTCCCGGGCTTCCCAGCCCAGCTCTCACCTGGGGCTGATTCACACTCCACACCTCCCAAGCTCTCTCTGAACTCCATCAAATGGCCAGTGCCCCTACATGGTTAATCAGAGCTGACCGGAGGATCCCTTTCTAGAAAACCCGTCCAGCCGGTCCGGGGCCAGGTACACACGCTGTGAGCTCTGCTGGCAGATTCCCCCCTCCCCCCCACCCAGGCCGACAATACCTTCTGGTACATTTTGTGTTTGTGCATATAATGAATGGTGTCGTTCAGGTCCTTGACGTGAAGCTGAAAAGGAGGGACATACAGTTGAGATCAACTCGCCAAAAGAAGCCACCTGCTGTGTCCCACCCACCTACACTTCATAAATTCCCTTTCACTTGTCCTTAGAGGCAAACTCAATTCATAGGACAGCCCAGCCAAAGCCCCGGGGTCTCCTCCACTCATTAGAAGGGGAGACAGCACGCTGGTCCATGCGTGTTCACACGCTCATTTCTACTGGGTCTACACCGACACATCTGGTCCCTGGACAGCTATGGCCCCACGACAGGAAATGAAGAACCAGAAGAGCCATCCTTGGATGGACTGTCCACTGGCATACCTGTCCCCAAGCCCAGTGCCACAACAAACCCAGCCTGGTGAGATGTTTGCATACACACACCACAGGCGTCATCTTTTCTACTTACTAAGAAAGCTACGAAAAAAACAAAATTGGGGGACATAATTGCAGTATTTGAAGATTTACCTAATATGTGTTACAGCCCACATTTAATCCCTGGCACAGAAAGCCCAAAGATCAACACGGTTAGAAAAAACTCACATCGTCGTTAGGAAAAACCAGTAATCCCGTGGCACCATGGTCAGTGAAGTAAACGAACACATGGTCCCGGGGCCCACTGCAGAGACAAAGGGTGGAGAATGAGAACGGAGGCAGGCAGCCTCTAGGTCTAGTTCCATTGCCTTTTTTTCTGAAGGGTTTCCTTTCTTTTTTCTTTTATTTATTTTTTGTCGGTCGTGGGGCCTGAACTCTGGGCCTGGGCGCTGTCCCTCAGCTCTTCAGCTCAAGGCTAGCGCTCTACCACTTGAGCCACAGCGCCACTTCTGGTTTTCTGGTGGTTAATTGGAAATAACTGGACTTTCCTGCCCAGCTGGCTTTGAAACGCGATCCTCAAGTCTCAGCCTCCTGAGTGGCTAGGATTACAGGCGTGAGCCACTGGCACCCAGCTCTGCAGGGTTTTCTTCACCCAAAAGTGAAGAGGATATGTGAGGATCACGGAGAAGGCTGGTGCAGCCCCTTCCTCTGGCTCCAAAGGTTACTCTGAACCACAACTCATCCCGAACCCCTCCAATCCGAAGGACAGCTGGAACGAAGGGGCCTTGGCAAGGTGGCCCCATCACCTGGCAGTCGGGGACCTGAGCACACGCTGGTGTGAGTGGGATCGTGGAGTCCCATGAGAGCCACCGTCTGCAACCAGATCGCCCCAGAGTCGGTGCCTGGCACCCCACGGCCTCCCGTAGGCCCCACCCTCCGATGCCCCTACCACCCCTCCCATGGATCCCTCAGAGAGCTCGCCTCCCTGGCCACAGTAAGTCACCAGAAGTCAGTGCACCCTGTGTGGCTCCACCTCGGCTCTGACTCCTGCAAGCTGCTTCCAGCCTAAAGGAGACAGGCTAAGAGATAAGCACAGACAAGCACCTGCCCACTGCCAGCGGGGGGAACACTGGGTGAGTGTTCTTCAACATGATCTTTAGCCTTCCTGGGAGGCTGACCTGGGATCAGGACACAGGCTGACATCAAGCTGGGAGCCCACAACCTGACTCACCCGTGGGAACTCACATCTGCCTCACTGTGCCCCCCAGGGTAGGGACACACCAGTGCCACAAGCCACAAATGACAAAAACAATGAGATGATAGTCACCAGGCACAGGTGGCTCACGCCCGCAATCCCAGCTCCTCAGGAGGCTGAGATCTGAAGATCGCCTGAAGCCAGCCAGAGCAGAAAAGTCCCTGTGAGACTCCTATCTCCAATAAACCACTCAAAAACAAAAACCAGAAGTGGCACTGTGGCTCAAGTGGTAGAGCACTAGCCTTGAGCACAAAGAGCTCAGGGACAGCGCCCAGGCCCAGCAAAAAAAAAAAAGAAAAGAAATGGTAAGGGACACCAGATCACAGGGCTAATTTGAAATGGGCTGTCAGGATTTACCATGGACACTTCCCCCTGTCCATCCTCTCCCGGGTGAGGACAGTCCCATGCTGTCACTTCTCAGGTGATCAGGAGCAAAGAATGACTTCGGTTTCCTGGGTTCTAGCTTACTGAGAGCACTCCATGTCCATAAAGTAGACGTTACCTCTGCAGGACTTTCCCAGATCCTCTGCCCTTCACGGCTTCTGCATCACCCCTCAGCACGGCAAGGAAGTTTTGGGGGGTTACATCCTATAAGAAACCCAGAAGTCAAAATCCGACGAGACTCTGCTTCCTCCCCAGGCTTCCTGCCACACACGTCCAAGCTTCGGAGCAAGCCCTGGGAGCCAGGGAGGACCCCGGGCAGGGTGGGGCTCCTGGATCCTGTGTGTAACCCCCAGACAATTCCCAGCTCTGAGATGACAACTCAGCAAGTCTGCCATTCCTTCCTGAGCACCATGAAGACACCCCAAGATACAGGCAGCTGGGGAACCCACAGGGGAAGAGGTAAAGCCCTCAGACCACAAAGAAGGAGGCAGACCAGGAGCTGTGGGCCACCCCGTACACACAGCTGCTGCCTCAGACGCTGAGTCCTGAGCACATTCGGTGTGCTTAAGAGGGGGTTTTATGAAATTTATCTTCCATCAATACAAGGGGCTGGGAATGTAGGTTAGTGGTAAAGTGCTTGCCTTGCATTCATGAAGCCCGGGTTCAATTCCTCAGTACCACATAAACACAAAAAGCCCGAAGTGGTGCTGTGGTTCAAGTGGTAGAGCACTAGCCTTGAGCAAAAAGCTCAGGGACAGTGCCCAGGTCTTGAGTTCAAGCCCCGGGGCTGGCAAAAATAAATAAATAAAAATACAACACAAGCTAGGTGCTGGTAGCTCCCACCTGTAATTTTAGCTATTCAGGAGACTGAGAACTGAGGACCACGGTTTGAAGCCAGCTCCAGCAGAAAAATCCATGACAAGCTAATCTCCAATTAACCAGCAAAAAGAGGGAAGTAGAGCTGAGGCTGAAGGGGTAGAGCAACAGCCTTGAAAGAAAAAGCCAGGTGAGAGAGAGCTCAAGGCCTTCGTACTAAAAAAGCAATGCCAAAAAAGGACAACAAAAAAAAAGCCTGGTGCCGGAGGCCACTCAGGAGGCTGAGATCGGAGGATCACAGTTCAAAGCCAGCCTGGGCAGGGAAGTCTGCAAGACTCTTATCTCCAATAAACCACCAGAAAACAGGAAGTGGTGCATGTGGCTCAAGTGGTAGAGCACTAGCCTTGAGCTCAAGAGTTGAGGGTCAGCGCCCAGGCTCAGAGTTCAAGCCCCACAACTGACATAAAAAAAAAAGGACAATGTAAAAACAACCATCCAAAATGGTACCATGTAAATTCCTGCCTCTTGCACAAGGCGCTGAATATAATACTACCACCAAAGACAGAGAGAAAGAGAGAGAGAAAGAGAGAGAGGAAGCAGACTTTTGCCAGGCACTAATGGCTCCTTCCTGTAATACTAGCTATTCAGGAAACTAAGACCTGGAAGATTCAAAGCCATCCTAGGGGTCTGGGAAGGTAGCTTAGTGGTAGAGTGCTTGCCTTGCATGCATGAAGCCCTGGGTTTGATTCCTCAGCACTACATAAGCAGAAAAAATGGCACTGTGGCTCAAGTGGTAGAGCACTAGTCCTGAGCTGAAGAGCTGAGGGACAGCGCCCAGGCCCAGAGTTCAGGCCCCACGACCGGCAAAAAAAAAAAAAAAAAAAAGCCATCCTAGGCAGAAAAGTTCATGAGAGCCGGGCGCTCGTGGCTCACGCCTGTAATCCTAGCTACTCAGGAGGCTGAGATCTGAGGATCTTGGTTCAAAGCCAGCCCAGGCAGGAGAGACCGTGAGACTCCTATCTCCAATAAACCACCAGAAAACCGGAAGTGGCGCTGTAGCTCAAGTGGTAGAGCGCTCGCCTTGAGCTGAAGAGCTGAGGGACAGCGCCCAGGCCCAGAGTTCAAGCCCCACGACCGACAAAAAAAAAAAAAAAAAAAAAAGTTCATGAGACTCAATCTCCAATTAACTAGAAAACAATTGGGATAGAGATATGGTTCAAGTGGTAGAGCACCAACTATAAGCCAAAAAGCCTGGTATTTATTTTTTTTAAAAGGAAGCAGTTATATTACATAGATGACATATTCAACTTAATTATATTTAAATTTTTTAATATGAAGTAAAACAAAGTAATAATAAATTTTGGATGAAAGTTTATCACAAAGACAATGATCCTAAGATTAAGAGATCTTGAGTATAAAGACATTGTGGTGTTGTTAAATACTTGTCAGTCTCCATCAACTGGTAAGAAAATAAGAAGTCTTAGAAGTTCAGGAAAACCCTGAACTATTTCACACCCGGACTGGGGCTGAGAAAACTGGTTAACCACAATACCTCAAAAGAAGAGAGAGAGAGAGAAAAATTTAAAAAAAGAGAGAGCTAGCCGGGCACTAGTGGCTCACGCCTGTAATCCTAGTTACTCAGGAGGCTGAGGTCTGAGGATCACAGTTCAAAGCCAGCCTGCAGAAAATTCTGTGAGACTTTTTTTTTTTTTTTGCCAGTCCTGGGGCTTGAACTCAGGGCCTGAGCACTGTTCCTGAGCTTCTTTTGCTCAAATCTAGCACTCTACCACTTTAGCCACAGCACCATTTACGGTTTTTTCTGTGTTTGTGGGTACTGAGGAATCAAACTCAGGGCTTGATGCATTCTAAGCAAGCACTCTACCACTAAGCCACAGTCCCAGCCCTCTGTGAGATTCTTATCTCCAATTGACCACCAGAAAACTGGAAGTGGCACTGTGGCTCAAGTGGTAGAGCACTGGCCTTGAATGGAAGAGCTCAGGGACAGCACCGAGGCCCTGAGTTGAAGCCCCACAAATGACCCTCCCCCCCTTCCAAAAAAAAAAGAAATCAGATTGTCATGGAAGGAACTGTATTACCTGGCTTAATAAAGTATGCCAAGGCTTGAAACTAAAATTCAATAAGTTCAATGTATTATGAGCAGTTTCTCTTTTTAACTTCTCTTTTCTTTCAAACCTCTTATAATTCATCCGGGGGGTAATGGGTACTAATAGCCCTCCAATGCTTGAGCCCAGGAATTTGAAACCAGTTTGGGCTATACAGGGAGACACTGCTTTTAAAAAAAAATAATAGGGCTATGGGCTGGGAATGTGGCTTAGTGGTAGAGTGTTTGCCTAGCATTCCTGAAGCCCTGGGTTCAATTTCTTAGTACCATATAAACAGAAAAAGCCAGAAATGTTGCTGTGGCACAAGTGGTAGAGCACCAGCATAGAGGCTCAGGGACACTGCACAGGCCCTGAGTTCAAGCCCCCGAAACCAGCCAAAAAAAAAATAGGGTTGGGGATGTAGCTCTGTAGTACATTGCTTACCTAGAATAGGAGAGGCCCTGGGTTCTATCCCTAGCTTGTCCCCCCTCACAAAATACTAATTCACTCCACAACCAAAAATCCAAATCCAAACATCAAACACTAGGTAGACACCACTGGCTCATGCCTGTAATCCTAGCTACTCAGGCAGTAGAGATTGGAGGATCCTAGTTCAAAGCCAGCCCAGGCAGAAAAATCCAAAAGATTTCTTTTTTTTTTTCTTGTTCCTGGGGCCTGAACTCTGGGCCTGAACGCTGTCCCTCAGCTCTTCAGCTCAAGGCTAGTGCTCTATCACTTGAGCCACAGTGCCACTTCTGGCTTTTTCTGCTTATGTGGTGCTGAGGAATCGAACCCAGGGCCTCATGCATGCAAGGCAAGCGCTCTACCACTGAGCCACCTTCCCAGACCCAAAAGATTTTTATCTCCAATTAACCACCCAAAAAGCCTAAAGTCGAGGTATATGGCTAAGTAGCAGAGCCTCAGTCTTGAACAAAAAAAGCTAAGGGACAGTCAGTGTCTAGGCCAGGAGTGCAAGCCCAGTACAAATAAACATGAGACACTGACCAACAATCAGAGTAGCAAGGTTCTGAGTCTACAAGTAGGAGAGAGGGGGAAATGACCAATGGAATGGACACGAAGGTGGGGCGGGCGGGCGCTCACCTCTCCCGTGTAGTCCTTCAGCACGCCCTTGTACACGTCCGTGCCATTGGGCCTGTTGATCACGACGCCCGGGGTCGGGTTGCTGAGAATGAAAAGACACAGCTTGGGTGCAGGGCTCCCCAGTGTCTCTTCCACACACGCCCCGCGGAGGAGGGACAAACCAAACAGCCGTGTGGAGGACTCCTCTGACCGCCTACTCCGGCACCCCCTTTTTGAGTACCGTTGGTTTTGGGGAGGCAGGAAGGACAAGGACACGCTGAACAGGATGGCTGTGCTGTGTTTACACACAGCTGCCAGTGACACAGGCCTGACCTCTCCCCGTGCAAGCTCAGATGCCCGCTGCGCATGGCGGGTGGCGGGGGGGGGGATAGCTTTTTGGCAATGTTTGGTCAAAACCACATGGGGTAAATCCATGAATCGTGGGCTCCGGGCAAAGACAAAAGGACCGGGGCATGACTCAAGTACTTGCTGTGGATCAAGTGGGAGAGTGCTACTACCCTTGAGCAGAAAAAGCTAAGGGCCATCACCCAGGTGCTGAGTTCAAGCCCCAATATTAGCATGTGTGTGTGTGTGTGCGCACACACAAATAGCCAGTACTGGAAAGGGGGGAAATACTTGCTTAGGAAACAAGTGACAGCACTAAAGCTGTAGGACTAATTCTGGGAGAACGCAGATTTGATCTCAGGACTTGCTCCCTCCCAGAACCTCAGCAGAGACGTGGGGATCAGGGGATAGAACGGTTAAACTTAGTGCTGTGCTGAGAGGTCAAGGGAACCTTTGCACACTAAAATGCACAAGCCAAAAAGCAACTGAGGGGCCGGGTGCCAGTGGCTCATACCTGTAATCCCAGCTCCTCAGAGGGAACTGTGATCTGGGGATCACAGTTCAAAGCCCAGCCTGGCCAGGAAACCCTGTGTGACATTCTTCTCTCGCAAGTAACCACCAGAAAACTGGAGGTGGCGCTGTGACTCAACGTGATAGAGCACTAGCCTTGAGCAAAAGAGCTCAGGACAGCGCCCAGGCACTGAGTTCAAGCCCCATATCTGACTTTAAAAACAAACAAACAAACTTGAAGATGGCATTAGGAGATTACTGCACACAAACAAGCCTCTGCTGGGCCCAGGCCCTGTGCCCCTGGCCAAGCCTGGTGGCACCTCCCCCGCATCTCCTATGCCATGAAACCTCCCATCCCCAAGACATAGCGATCAACACGAGGGCCGCCTTCTCCCAACATCAGCCATCTACAGTCCCTGGAGTCCGGATGCCGAGATGGTTTCCAACCCCACAGCAAGCTCACGGAGCGCGCCCCACTTACTCTTCCGAGTTGGCAATGTCGTCATACATCATCACAATGATCTGCTCATCCGGAATCCCATTTCGGTGGATGATCTGATAGGCGTGGCATGCATCAGCCTGGAAGGAACCACAGAGCAGTGTTAAGCTTCGGGGTTCTGTCTCCTGTGACTCACTCCCTATTGGTCAAGTTTTTGAACTGTGTGTGTGTGTGTGTGTGTGTGTGTGTGTGTGTGTGTGTGTACCAGGACTGGTGCTTAAACTTAGCTTTTTTCACTTAAGGCTGGTGCTCTACCACGTGAACCACAGCTTACTTCTGCCTTTTGGCTGGGTGCCAAAAGATAAGAATCTTACAGACTTTCCTGCCTAGGCTTTGAACTGCAATTGTCATTATTGCAGTCTACTGAGTAGCTAGTATTACAGGTGTGAGCCACTGGCACCTGGCTCATGTTTCTTTAACCTCCATCTTAAAAGATCTTCACCCAACCCTGTTACCCAAGGGGAAGTGGGTGTCTATGTGGGCTACTTACTACCACACCCACAGGTGCCTGGCCCTTGGAAAGCGCTAAGTGACTTGTTCCCTTGTTTCAGACCACACACAAATCGAAAGCACGGGGGCAGGCCTCAAAACCAATCACTCAGAATGACACTCAGCAGCTAGGCAGGCCGGTCCGTACCCCACGGCCCTTCCTGAGCAGAGAACCTCAGCCTCGGCCACAGACACTATTGAAAACTCTGAGGCAAGGGTCCAATTCAGGAGCTGGAATGGAAAATGTTCTGTTTTTTGGGGTTTTTTTGTGCCAGTCCTAGGGCTTGAACTCAAGGTCTGGGCACTGTCCCTAAGCTTTGTGTTCAAGACTGATATTCTACCACTTGAGCTCTACTTCCAACTTTTGGGTGGTTAATTAAAGATATGACTCATGGACTTTTCTTCCTGGGCTGGCTTTGAACTAGGGTCCTCAGATCTCAGCCTTCGGAGTATATAGGATTACAAGTGTGAGCCGCCAGCCCTCTGTATGAAATGTAACTTTCCTGAAAAAAATAAAAAGATAATCTCCAGACCTAAGTTCAAAGCTGAATACTACTAAGAACTAAAGACATAAATAACAATTTAAAACACACACAAGTGGGGGGACATAAACACACACAGTTCCTGGCCCACAGAAAAGAGAAACACTGCTTTCCTGTTTGAGATGACACTGGCTGCCTTTCACATCATGGAAATCATTTGAGGACAGAAGGGAAAAAACATTGCCTAACTTTCTGCCTACATAGAGTCCATTGTCCTTCCTGGGACAAAAGCTTGAAGAGGTGTGGAGGGAAGGGAGAATCCCCTCCCTGCCAGAAAGACAGCCTGGACCAGAGCTTTCTAGAAACACTAAGGCGAAAGAATAAAACCTTTTCTTTGTATAAGCTAATGATCCCAGGTACTTTGTACTAGAGACAGAAGCTCATGAGTCAGAAAGAGCTCAAGTTCATGGATCAGGAGATTGAAAACTATAAAAGTGATCATGAAAGAAACGATGAACAGGCTTGTTTTGGAAAATTAAGAGGATCCAAACATGTACACGGAATTGCAAAACCATCTTGAGAAAGAACAAAGGTGGGACCCTTTCACCCTGACTTCACAATGACCCCGGGAAAAGGCTGGCCTCTCACTGAAGGCCAGGAAAGGTCAGGGATGGATCGAGTCATATGGGACAAGTTAGATCATCAGAAAGTTGGAGGCTGACTCTCCTCCCATGCCCTACACAAAAACTACCTCAGAATGGACCAGGGACTTAAAGGCGCCAATAAAATGTGCACAGGACAACAAAGGAGAGTATTTGGGCATCTAGAACTATAAACTTCAAAGATGGCATAGATATGACAAGAAAAGCTTGTCCTTTAGAAGAAGCTCATCAAAAATGTAAAATTTAGGAGGAGCTCATCAAAAGTAAAATTCGCTGGGCACCCCTGGCTCACCCCTGTACTCCTAGCTACTCAGGAGGCTGAGATCTGAGGACCACAGTTTAAAGCCAGTCCAATAGGAACATCCGTGAGACTCTTATCTCTAATTAACCACCAGAAAACCAGAAGTTGTGCTGTGGCTCAAGTAGTAGAGGGCTGGCCTTGAGCTGAAGAGCTGAGGGACAGCACCCAGGCCCAGAGTTCAAGACCCATGATGAACCAAAAAAAAAAGTAAAATTCTAGAGCATCCAAAGATACTACTGAGGGGCTGGGAAGGTGACTTAGTGGTAGAATGCTTGTCTGGCATGTATGAAGCTCTGGGTTTGATTCCTCAGTATCACATAAACAGAAAAAGCCAGAAGTAGCACTGAGGCTCAAATGGTAGAGCATTAACCTTGAGCACAGAGAGGCTCAGGGACAATGCCTAGGCCCTGAGTTCAAGCCCCAGGACCCAGGACTGGGGGGGGGGGGGGGGGCGGAGACAGTATCAACTGGTGGTATAGCTTACAGTGGCAGAGCTCTCTCCTGGCAAGTGCAAGGGCCTGGGTTTGACCCCCCACCTCCCAGTACCAGAGAAGACAATGGGACTCCATGGAGTGAATGAAAAGACAAGCAATGGGTGAGTGGGGCAGATCTGCAGAGCACACATCTGGCAGAGGACTCGTACCCAGACACGCGTTAAGTCTTGCAACTCAGCAAGACTTCATCAACTGAATCGAAGATTTGAATAAGCATTTCTCCTAAGACAGGCGTGGCTAGAAGCACATGAAAAAGATGCTCAATGCCATTACTCATTAAGGAAATGCAAATTCAAACCACAATGAGATTGGCTTCCCAACCAGACAGAATCCGAGAACCAGGACCTCGTCCATTGCTGTGCAAATGTCAAATGGTGCGGACTTGGAGAAACTATTTAATAGCTTCTTTAAAATGGGAAGGGGGGAGGGGAAAAGGGGGGGGAGGCTTGGAAGGGATGGGAAAGAGAAACAAAGGAGGAGGCTACAATGCTTGATAAGAAATGTACTCATTATCTTGCCCATGTAATTGTAACCCCTCTGTACAGTTTTTTCACAATAAAAAAATAAATTTTAAAAAAATGGGAAGAGGACTGAACTTAGGGCCTCATGTTTGCTGGGTCTTTAGCTTGCCTTTTAGTCTATTACTCAGTGAAGCTTTCTCATGAACTTTCCTGTCTAGGCCAACCACAGTCCAAGATCCCCCTGCCTCTGTCTCCCAAGTAGCTGGGATTACAGGTGTGCACCCCCACACCCAGCCCTAAACTGACAGATGTTTAAGGGGAGCTAGTGCGGTGTTGTTCTCCTGCTCCATAATCCACATTGCCAGAGGCTTGTGCCCATCTTACAGGGGGTGTGAGCTCAGGATGGTGAGGGTTCGAGCCCAGGCCTTCCGCCCCTCGCTCTACACCCAGAATGCTCCAAAAGAGGCTGTGGCTCTTCTCTCTCCAGCCCCAGACACTGGGGCGCCTTTACCTATGTGAAGCTGAAGGCGTTCTGTGCTGATTCAACTATGCGTTGAAAGTAGAGCTTGACCAGCTCCGACAGTTGGGAAATTATGTCAGAGAGCCTCCCATCGGTCCTGCCTGCATTTCCTCCTGGAAATCAGCAGAGCCCTGTGAGGTAAGGCTACAGGATTGAGCAAGACCTCATGCGAGGGCTGGGCAGTGGTGAGCAGCGCTGGCTCTGCCCTGGCTGCAGTGAGTCGTCCGGCAGTCTCTCCGGGGCATCTCCAGCCCCCACAGACGCCCACCCCAGCAGCTGGGAGCGCCGGGAGCTAATTGGCTGGGAGCAAAAGCTCCTTACATCTGGCATGCTCCAGTCCAGGGAAGGGAAGCTTCACAGCCCCTCCCCTCCTGACGGACGTGCGGTGTGCCCAGCCGCTGGGCTGTCAGGCGCTGGGGCTCTGCAGCACATCCCTGCACCCTCCGCCGCTGCTGGCTCCACAGAGACGATGATGTCATCAACCTACAAAAGTGAACCGATGGTGCCATCTGTTCACTCTAAGCCCGCAGGTGAAGTGCAGAGCAGCAGTGACACGTGGGGTGGTACAAGCCCATAGTCTGGTCCTTCTGGGATCCCACGCCGCCTCAGGCAGGTGTGGGAACAGCCCAGCAGCACCCCTGCAGCCTGTCACCCACAAAGCCACAGGATTTACTGTGTGTGTGTGTTTGGTCCTGGGATTTGAACTGTGTGTGTGTGTGTGTGTGTGTGTGTGTGTGTGTGTGTTTGGTCCTTGGATTTGAACTCTGGGCCTGGGCACTGTCTCGCAGCTCTTCAGTTCAACACTAGCACTCTACCACTTAAACCACAGTGCCACTTCCAGTTTTCTAATGGTTTATTGGAGATAAGAGTCTCGAGGACTTTCCTGCCCAAACTGGCTTTGAACCTTGATCCTCAGATCTCAGCCTCCTGGATAGCTAGGATTATAGATGTAAGAACCAGTGCCCAGCTGACTCTTAACTTCTTCCTTTAAGGCTGGTGCTGTACCACCTCTAGTTTTTTGGTGGTTAATTAGAGATAACAGTCTCATGGTCTTTCCTGTCCAGACTGGCTTTGAACTGTGATGCTCAGAGATCAGCCTCTTGGACTACAGTCAAGAGCACCAACTGCCTCTTATGGCCCTTGAAAGAAGTTTGCCTCATCCCATCTTGAGGCAAGCAGCAGCAGTGAGGCGGCCCAACTTCTCTATGGGATTCTGAGTGGCTACCTTCCCTCAAAGCGAAGGAAGGGGGCGCTGTTAACTGGCCGTCAGCTCCCAGCCTGACCATGAAGGCCTCCCTGACTCCAGCTTTCCAGCCAACTTCTCCCCACCTCCCTTCTGCATCCCCAGCTATCTGGACCACGTGCTGTCCTCATCTACCCCGGGACAGGCTTCTTCCTTTCTAGCAGGATCAGGAGATTCCCTGAGTCAGAAATCCCTATTCTCTCAACAGGAACTGGTTTGAACATGACCATGTGATGGAATTTTTGCCAGCCACACTAGAGGCCAAGTCCCCCTCCTCCATTTGCTCCCAGCAAAAAGGTTTGGGGTCTGATTAAAAGAGGCAGGAAGATAACATACACAGATGGCCTCTTTTCCTCTACAAGGTTTTTGGGTTAGGGGGGTTTGGTTTTTTTTTTTGTCGGTCATAGGGCTTGAATTCTGGGCTTGGGCACTGTCCCTGCGCTCTTCAGCTCAAGGCGAGCGCTCTACTGCTTGAGCCACAGCGCCACTTCCGGTTTTCTGGTGGTTTATTGCAGATAAGAGTCTCACGGACTTTTCTGCCTGGGCTGGCTTTGAACCATGATCCTCAGATCTCAGCCTCCTAAGTAGCTAGGATTACAGGTGTGAGCCACCGGCACCAGGCTTAGATTTCTTAACAGTAAAGAAAGGAAATTTGAGAGCAAAACCTGATAAAGTCATGCTCAGAAGCCTGTGTCCTCGGACCAGAGCAGACGTGAACACACTGTGGAGCCAAACTGCCAGGGCTCAAATCCAGGCTCCCTCCCTTAACAGCTGTGTGACTTTAAAGAAGCTACCTAGCCTCTCTGTGGCTCAGTTTAGCCATTCTAAAATGGGTCTGCAGCTGGGGCCATTCTCTGAGGATCAAGTGAGAAAATAAGCAAGCGCTCACGAGCAGCGTTCTTTACCAGACAGCACCTTGCGTGAGCAGCGTTCTTTACCAGACAGCGCCTTGCGTGAGCCGCAATCCCAGCCTCAGACTCAGGCACACCCCAGGGCGGCCAGGGGCCACGGCGGGACGTGCGGCTCCAGGCTCATTCTGGAAGGAGCCCCCCTCCCCCATCCTCCCAGCGCCAGTGTCCTCTTCCCAGCCCTGGTCCAGCTCGGCTGCACCTGCTCCACAGGCTCCCATTCTCCAGGATGGAGACTGGCCTCCCCCCTCCCACCACGCCCTAGCCCGGGGCTTACAGAGATGCCCTCCAGACTCAGCTCAGGGCACTTAATGCAGAAGACACTGCTACTTGGCCAGGGAGCCGAATGGAAAAGAGTGAGCCAAGTCCATGGAGACAGAAAAAACACTAGAGGCTGTGGGAATGGAGCCGCACTGATGCAGCCCGGCAAACGGAAACCAATGAATACACAGTTGAAACATTGATGGGGGGGAGGGGGGAGAGCTTAGGAAGTCTCCAGAGTCAAAGCACATGCTGCTGGCTGGCTGGGGACAGAGCCAGGTCAGCAGGGACGCGGCACACAGCTCATCTATCCCCACAGTCACAAGGCCACCGCGCTCACCGTCACAGCCACGGTGCCATGGTCCTCCCATACTGGGGACAAAGGTAGGTTGTCAGTGGCCAGTGCCGCACTCATTTCCTTTCTCTCTGCACATTTCACCGCTTGCCTGGATAAACTAGTAGGTTTCTTGCTCTCGCAGCTGGTGCTCTTCCACTTGAGCCAGGCCTCCAGTCTGGCTTTTTACTAGTTAATTGGAGATATAGTCTTGGGGGGCTTTCCTACCCAAGCTGGTTTCAAACCATGATCCTCTGGATCTCAGTCTTCCTGAGTAGCGAGGATTTATCTACTGGCTAAGGGACAATTAGGTAATAATAATAATAATAATGCTTAACTGACGTATCTTTTAAGTTGGTTGGGTTTTGTGTGTTTTAATTGTTATTATAAAGGTGATGGACAGAGGGGCTGCAGTTACGTAAAGTCAGGTAAAGAGTACATTTCTTTTTGGACAATGTCATTCCTCTACTCGCTGTCTTCATTTCTCTCTCCCATTCCCAGCTACAAGTTCATTTTCCACAGTGTCTGGCGAGTACCACTGCAGCATTTGGTCACCCTTTGTCCCTCCACTTCTGTGTCCCCCTCACCCACCCAAAGACAAGTAAACAAACAAGCTGAAAAGAAAACAAAAACAGCAACAAAGAAAAAAACCTCTTGCTTCCATTTCCTGGAGTTTGGTTTGATAAGTACTATTTTATACAATCAGATGCACGCAGCATTGCTTCTTTGGGATCCTCCCCTAAGGGTGTCCTCCTCTGGTGTCACTGTGTGTGATGTCTAGAGTCCTCTCTCATTTACCATGTCCCCTTATACTTTAGATCTAGCTTCCGCGTGAGAGAAAATGTGCACTGTTTGTGTCTCTGAGATTGGTTAAATTGGTTGTTTAAAAGCCAACCTGGAGCTGGGAAGGTGGCTCAGTGGTAGAGTGCTTGCCTAGCATGCATGAAGCCCTGGGTTCCATTCCTCAGTACCACAGAAACAGAAAAAGCCAGAAGGGGCGCTGTGGCTCAGGTGGTAGAGTGCTAGCCTTGAGCAAAAGAAGCTCAGGGACAGTGCCCAGGCCCTGAATTGAAGCCTTAAGACTGGCAAAAAAAAAAAAAAAAAAAAGCCAACCTGATGAGTCAGTGGGTTCATGACCTGTGACCTGTCTTTATCTTTCTCCCTGGAGGTTGCTCCTCACCCTGTGGGGCAGGTCTGTGGTTAAACATTAAATTTTAAAAAGGATTGCTTTGCCTTAATAACTTTTTACTCAAGTCAGATTTCCTGTTTGGCTAGCACTCCAAAACCACACAAGAAATGAGGTATAAGCAGAGAAATCAACCTCACAGGAAAGCAGATGGAGGGCGGGGGTGGGGAAGGGGGGGAGGGAGGGAGGTGTCCCCGTCCTGCCCCAGGGCGGCCAGGAACACAAGCTGGCACCCGCACTGTCCAACATGGCAGCCACTAGCCCCTTGTGGCACATGAGCCCTTCGAATGTGGCCATGCAAACGGACACCCCGGAATCCAGTGACTCATCAGGAGCCGTGAACATAAGGCCTCTGATTATTAAGTTGATACTGATGATGTGTTGAAATCCTAACTGTTTGGGCATCCCAGTTTAAATGAGATCTTCCAGTTTATTTCACCTTATTTAAATGTTTTAAAAACATAAAAACACAGCTACCAGGTACCAGTGGCTCACGCCTGTAATGCTAGCTACTCAAGAAGCTGAGATCTGAGGATCAAGACTCAAAGCCAGAGCTGGGAATGGGTCTTAGTAGTAGGGTGCTTGCCTAGCATGCATGTAACACTGGGTTCGATTCCTCGGTACCATATACACAGAAAAAGCCAGAAGTGGCACTCTGGCTCAAGTGGTAGAGTGCTAGCCTTGAGCAAAAGAAGCTCAGAGACAGTGCCCAGGCCCTGAGTTCAAGCCCCAGGACTAGCAAAATAAATTAACGACTTTACTGAGATATATAATTCCAGAACATTCTGACTATCCCAGAGCATTCCCTATCCTGGCCCATTCTTGGCCACTTTTGAAGACATACATATATTAGCAGCACTGGGCTTCGAACTCAGGGCCCATGATTACCAGTCAGGTGCCCTTCCCCTTGACCATACACTCTCAGCCCCAGCAACCTTTTTATCTCTATAGATTTCCCCAATTGGAACTTTCATTGCAATGGAATCATAAAATAAGTGATCTCTGGGACTGCCTTCTTAGCATTAAGGCGCATTCATATTAAAGCAAGCATAATATTTTGATGGCTGAGTAATATTCCGTGGCTTTTCATGGGTTTCTCCACCCATTGGTTGATGGGCATTTGAGTGGCTCTGGTCTCTTGCTATTAGGACTAAAGCTGATAGGAACAATCATGAACAGGGCATATAACTCAGAGAAGAATCGCTGGGTCACAGGGCGAGTTCACAATTCACCTCTTGAGAAAGTGCCAGAGAACTTCCAGAGTGGCTGCACCAGTGCACATTTCCCTAGGTGGCATCCATCCTACCAGCCTGGACATGCTGTGTCACCTGCAATGGCCACCTCCTCTATCCAGGTCTCAGTCTCGGACCTTCTCTACAAACCAACGACACTGGGTCTCAACCCAGCTGGGTTTGCTGTCGGAGACCTCTGGCCGTGTCAAGGTGTTTTAGGGTGTCACTGGGGAATAAATGGGCAACGCTGATATCATATCCAATAGAGGCCAGAGACGCCGCTAAACATCTAACAATGCACAGCACAGGCCAGCAACAAAAAAAAATGACCTACATCTAACCAGCACCGGGAGGAGAGAATGCCCACGTTAGATGCAGGCGCTGCTGAGAACCTGCCACTGTCCCCACAGTGACACTTGCCAATATGCCACGTGATCATTTACCAAGTTACGACACGCACAGCATAGCAGCAGTGAGTGAGCACTCCCGTTTCTCTGCCCCTTGCCCAACCCGCAGCACTCTGCCAGCCCCACAGGTGTGCAGAAGGCTTTTCTAGCACATGCCTGTAATCTCAGCCATCAGGAGGCAGAGACAGAAAAAAATCTCTGCATCCTTCTAGGATAGCCGAGACCCCATCTCAAATCAAGCCAAGTCTTTTCTACTAGGAATAGTTCCAACTGGTCCGTTTCTTCCTTGCCTGCATCGTTAGCAGAAGAGTCTCATTCTTACCTGGTGCCGGTAATTATACCAGCCATTGGAGCCCGCCACAATCACCACCCAGTGCTTGCCGCCGTCCTCGGGGTCGTCCACGCCCACAGGAATGGCACCTGCGCCCAGGACCAGGCTGAGAAGCAGCACTGCTGTGCTCCACGCCATTCTGTGCCTCTGAAGTCCAACTGCAAAAGTCAGAGAAGGGAAGTGTACAGCCACGTAAAAAGGACTGATAAGTACAAAGAACCTTAAGAAGGGAAAAACCCGTGGCTCAAGCCTGTAATCCTTCTATTCAGGAGGCTGAGATCAGAGGATCAAGATTGGAAGCCAGCTGGGGCCGGAAAGTCTGTGAGAGGCTCATCTCCAATGAATCACCAAAAAAAAGTCTATCCTGGTTGACCATTAGCTCAGTCTTTGTCCTTGGAGGAGTTGTGGAGAATTGTTCTCACTTTATTACTAGAACAGAACAAAAACAAGGTGGGTTCCTGAATTTGGGCTGTTGGCTTTAAGATAAGACATTGCTTGTTTGAGGGACCACCTGCCTTAAGTCTGGTCATTCCAGGAACCTAAGGGGAGTGCAAAGGGACTGTGGCAGAGAACAGCTCAGATACAAAGTTGGGGAACTTATGAATTCACAGGACTCAGCAAAAGCATTTTTTAAGTTGTACCTGACATCTTTTGGTGGTTTTGATTGGGGGGATGGGGGGTGGGGGGAGGGAGTTGTTGCTTTTTTTGTGTTTTATGTTCGACAGGGGCCCAACTATGTAGCCCAGACTGGCCTGGAACTCCTGATCTTCCCACCTGTCTCCTGAGTACTGGGATTACAGGCAGGACCACCATGCCCAGTCTGAATTCACATTTCTTATTTAGTGTTTTTATTGTTATTATAAAGGAAGTGTACCAAGGGGTGACATCTCTTTTTGGGCAATGTCACCCCTTCTCTCACTCTCTCCCAGCCCCACCCACGAGTTGTATATTCATTTTCAACAGAGTGGCCAGTACCATTGCTGCATTTGTTCACCCTTTGTCCCTCCATTTCTGTGCCCCCTGACCTTCCCAAAGATAAATAAGCAACCAAAGAAGACAAAAAGAAAACCAATACAGCAACAAAGGAAACAAAAACTTCTCATTTCCTGGAGAATTCACAGTTCTTTAGCCCCAGGGCAAGTTCCATGGATGGGTAACTGCCATAAAAGGCCCTCAGATTTGCTTTCTATGGTTGTTCTAGGTAAGAAAGTAGACTTCACCAGACACAAGTGAAGATGAGGTCAAAGATGGTCTCACACCAGGCAGGTTCCTCTCTAAGACTAACTACAGAAGGGCCATGTAGAGGAATGTGTGAAGAAACAATCCAGAGTCCAGGCCACAGAGAACAAGAAACAAAACATGGAGGTCCCCAGAGCACCCCACGGGAGTATGGCACAGCTCTCCCCCAACTCAGAGCTCACCCATTCTTTTAGCTTTTGGTCAGTCATGGGGCTTGACGCCTGGGCGCTGTCCCTCAGCTCTTCAGCTCAAGGCTAGCACTCTACCACTTGAGCCACAGCACCACTTATGGTTTTCTGGTGGTTTATTGGAGAACAGAGTCTCATGGACTTTTTCCTGCCAGAGCTGGCTTTGAACTAAGAACCTCAGATCTCAGCCTCCTGAGTGGCTAGGATTACAGGCATGAGCCACTAGCGCCCGGCTACAGCTCACACATCTGAGGCACTGCATTCCATTACTGCCAGTAACCAGCTCGGCTAGGAGCAGCTGGCCTAGGTCAGCAGCTTTCTGATCAGCTATTATATTCTTCATGACCAAGTCAAAGCACCAATGACATCATGAGTAATCCTGCAGCATCCCACGACTCTCTCATTTGTAATCACAGGGAAAAGCTAAAGAGGAAGAGGTTCGGGCTGGGAAGGTGGCTCAGTGGTAGAGCGCTTGCCTTGCATGCCTGAGGCCCTAGGTTCGATTCCTCAGCACCACATAAGCAAAAAGAAAAAAGCCGAAATTGGCGCTGTGGCTCAAGTGGTAGAGTGCTAGCCTTGAGCTGAAGAGCTGAGGGACAGCGTCTAGGCCCAGAGTTCAGGCCCCATGACCGGACCCCCCCCAAAAAAAAAAGAAAAAAGAGGAAGAGGTTCGAGGCCCTAGCTCACCTGGCCCCCACAACTGCCTTCAACCGAGCCACAATCCATGAGCCCAATCCCAACACCCCCCAGCTCGTATCCATCCTCCCAACATCCACCCCACAGTGTGGCTCAGACACATGGCTGTCAGCCACAAGATGAAAATGAGAGACTGAGCAGATATTCCAGAGGGAAGGGACAGGCCAGGTTGTCAGATGGGAATGACAGACAAGGAGAAAGGTGGGGCAGAGACAAGGAAGATTACAACCAAAGGGGAAGGATTCCTTTTCAATAAAGACTGTAAGATGTGAAAACAAGTCTATTTGTAACAGCAAACTCACAACAAGTGGCCGTTGCCTAGCCAAATCAGCCATGAGATGCTTTTGACAGGACGCTGGGAAATCTTTAAACAGAATGAAAAGCAAGCTGGACACTATAGCTCACACCTGTAATCCCAGCTACTCAGGAGTTTGAGATCTGAAAATCAGAACCATCACTGGCAGACAAATCAAAGAGACTCATCTCCAGTTAACCAGCAAAAAAAGGTAGAAGTGGAGGTGTAGCTCAAGTAGTAGAGCACCAGCCTGGAGTGAAAAAAGCTAAGCTAAAGTAGGATGCCCTGAGTTCAAGTCCCAGGGGCTGGGAAGGTGGCTCAGTGGTAAAGCGCTTGCCTTGCATGCATGAGGCCCTGGGTTCGATTCCTCAGCACCACATAAGCAAAAAAAAAAGCCAGAAGTGGCGCTGTGGCTCAAGTGGTAGAGCGCTAGTCTTGAGCTGAAAAGCTGAGGGACAGCGCCCAGGCCCAGAGTTCAGGCCCACGACCGGACCCAAAATAAAACAA
>NW_012267218.1:9260443-9292224 GCF_000151885.1 Dipodomys ordii | reverse complement strand
CAGGAGGCTGAGATATGAGGATAGTGGTTTGAAACCAGCCCAGGCACACAAATCCATAAGACAGAAGTAGCAGAACTGGAGCTCAAGTGGTAGAGATCTAGTCTTGAAAGAAAAAGCTAAGGGACAGCACTCAGCCCCGGGGTTGAAGCCCCAGTACAGGCACCAAAACAACAACAAACCCTCACTGTAAAATAGCCTGGTGCCTCTGGGTACTACATGTTTTGAACATATCAAGTGGCTGTGAATGGGGATGAACCTGTCCCATTTAGAACAGTATAAAAAAAAACTCTGTGGATGTTTGCACAGCAATAGAATAGGCTGATATCCTCTCAGAGGACAAACCTACCTCTAAGTAACACATGGCGGCATTACTGGACACGGTCTGTTCTACTTCCTCAACAGATCATCCCTCCCTCGCCCTCTCTCTCTCCCCCTCCCCTCCTCTCCCTCCCACTGCTACCATCTATAAAACTCACCACCATTCTCCCGGAGACCACTGCATCTAGCTCCCTGTCTTTTCTACCCGGCAAAGTATCTGAGACACAGAGCTCCTTGGAAGCAGCCTCGAGGGCTTTATTGAAGACAGCACCCACACTCCATCCACCACCCCACCCGCGTGAAATCACCCGCGTGAAATCACCCGCTTCACAGGCTCCACCACTGCAGCTACAAAAGCAGGGTGGTCTCCGCATCTTCCCCTCACGGCTTCTCCATGGGTGAAACCCTCTCCTGCACCTCACCAGCTCCAGCCCATCCCTCCACCTCCACTCAGCAAAGGTCCCGGCATGGTGACACATGCCTGTCAGGCCAGCACTCAGGAGACTGAGGCAGGTGACTGGCTAGGCTGGGCGACGGAGAGAATTCGAGACCATTCTGGACTAGGAAAACAAGACTCTTAAAAACTAAAGCTTAGAAACGCTCAAAGGGAGCTGGCTTTGTTGATCTAGGGGTAAGGAAAGCTGGCCCATTCCGGTCACTCGACACCCCAGGGTGAGTTTCCAACCCCGCACACCCATTTTCACCCAGGAGACAAAGCGCGTGAGCCAGAGTTCCTCCTAGCAGCCCCCCAGCTGGGGCCAGGCTGGGGCGGCCTGAGGCGGGGCAGCGCCGGGCTGGCCAGGCCGGACGCGTTCCTGGAATTCCCACCGCCGCAACTCGGGAAGATCCGGCGCCGCGGACCCCCGGCGGGACTCCCGGGGTATTTCTGCTGTGCGCCCCACAGTCCTCCACCACCACCATCCCCTCCGCTCTGAAAGCACCGCCGCCTGAACTCTCCCGAGAGCGGCCCCGGCCCCGGCCGGCCCCGGCCGACACCTCCCGAGTGCGGGGAGGGGGGGAGGGGGGAGGCCGGACGCGCTTAGCCCTGCGTGGCTTCCTTGTGTGCCTCAGTTTCTCCCCTTTTGTCAAAGCACGCATGCGCGACGCGAGAGCCCGCCCCGCCGGCACCACCCCGCAGCACTCAGGGCCGGGAGGTGGCGGGACGTCCCCCGGGGAATCCTCGGATTCCTGTCCAGCAGTGGTCGGGGAACGCGAAAAAAAACCCGCACGCGAGGCCAAGGGTGGTGGCAGCTGGCGCCTCGCCCGCAGCCCGGGTCCCGATCTTCCCCCGCCCTCTCCATCTCCTCCTCTCACCCCCGAGCCTGGGTCTCGGGCCCCGATCGCCCCTCCCGGCCCGCGGTTACCTGAGCGGGTGACGCCGGCTGCTGGGACGACGAGAGCGTGAGAACCCCTCCGGCGCCCGCCCGGCTGAGATTGAACCGCAGCGCCGCCGCTCCCTGCGCTGGGCCTGCTGCTCCGCGGTGATTGGTGGGACGGAAGGGTGGGGCACCCGGGAGAACCAATAGGAACCGAGAGTGAGGCCGGCCAGGAGGACTACAAATCCCAGCGTCCCGGGGCGGTGTTCCCCAGACTCAGGGGAGGTGAAAGATCAAGCTGATCTCCTGATTTCCAACCTGGTGATGGAATTGGAACTACCTAGGGGATCTTTCAGATTTAGTGAAGCGCACTTGTCATCTTTATGGATTGTGCCTGGAGTTTTAGAAGTTCTAAAGGAATACCAGGAGATCCGAGTGTGCAAAACCATTTAATCCTACACAACAACCCTTGGAGAGATGGACAAGATCTCGGAGATCGGTTTTCCCTGGGTTACAATACGTCTTAAGCGGTCAGACCAGAATCAGGACCTCAGCGGTCCAATTGCTGAGTCCTTTGCTCTCAATCCCTAAACAATACTACTTCCCAAGAGGATTTAGTTGGTATTGTTACAGGGTGTTTTCTTTTAGTGCAACACTGTTTATTTAATTTCAAAAACATTTCCGGAGCTGGGAAAGTGGCTCAGTGCTTGCCTAGCATACGTGAAGCCCTGGGTTCGATTCCACAGTACCACATAAACAGAAAAAGCCGTAAGAGGCACTGTGGCTCAAGTAGTACAGTGGTAGCCTTGAGCAAAAGAAGCTCAGAGACAGTGACCAGTCATAAGTTCAAGCCCCATGACTGGAAAAAAATGGCCTTCTAAACATACAAAAAATAACAAACATTACAAATTGTATTTAAGTGAAATGGACTTTTGATTTTCATTGACCAAGTGCTTCTTTGTAGACAATGACTATTTCTACAGTTTGCTTTGAAAGATGCAAATCTACCACACCTAAGTTAAAAAGGAAATCCAACACTTCCCACACCAGCTAATGGTCCCTCTTTTCCATAGCTAAGAATGGCAGAAAATGTCATGTCACTATGGCTTCAAGATAACCTGAAGCTAAATGGATGCCCAACCTAGTGTCAACAGCTCCAGCCTCACAGTGCACCACACCGTGCCCCTACAAAATACATCCCCCACCTGCCACCAGCCTCCATTGTTTTGTTCTTTTTACGAACTATAGGTAAGTGCAGTTGGTACCTCAGGATTTCTAGCCAATAACTGTGTCCTTACCATCACTTTACAAATTGATAAAACTTGACACTGATGGCTCGTGCCTATAATCCTAGCTACTTAGGAGGCTGAGACCTGAAGATCAAGGTTCAAACCCAGCCAGGGAAGCAAAGTTCTTGAGCCTCTTATCTCCAATTAACAAGGGAAAAAAAGGCTCAAGTCGTGGCGTACCAGACTTTAGTGAACAAAAGTCAAGTGAGAATAAAAGCCCTAATACTGGAACACACACACACACACACTCACAATTGACAACAAAATACCAGGAACATCTTCAAATGCTTTGTCACACCAATAGCAAAGAGAATTTTTTTTTAATATTTGCAACTTGGCTACAGTTTCAGTTATATCCATGGCCAAGTTATGTAAGCATTTGGCAACTTCTGCACTTTGAGACTTTGAGATGGTCATGGTCAAATTTTAAAATTAAACCCAATGAGGACAGCCATACCACGTCAATCATGGTGCTGCCCTATTCTAAGGTGACAGATAAATGATGCTTTCATTTGCCCTCCTCCTTCTCTTCTTCCTCTTCCTCCTCTGTCATTTTCCCAGCAACTTTAGTGGACCTTTTGTGCCACCAAATCCCTTTAGACTTACAATGTGGAAAAAACAGGCATACATTTTAAGTGAGAGGCCAAATTCTGCCATGCTTTGGTAAAAAGCCAGAAGTATTTGCTTCTCACCTTACAATACTCCCCAGCATTGCCTCCTTACACATTCATGGCTGCTTTCCCCTGTCATTCAATTATTCTGTATCTCACCCATCTTCTTTGCCACACCTCCATCTGAGATGCGGGCACATACCACTACATCTAGTTTATGGAAATGGGGGAAGGGGAAATCTTGCTAATTTTTTTGCTCAGGCTGAACTTAAACTGCTATCCTCTTAATCTTGGCCACCCAAGTAGCTGGGATTATAGGCATGAACCACTATACTGGCTTCTGTCACCTATTTTTGTAAATAAAGGTTTATGGGACGACAGCTGCATCCATTGGGTGTCTTTCTAGCTGTGGAAGAAATTGCATGTAAGAGACTGTATAGCCCATAAAGCTGAAAATATTTATTTTACCTTATTTTTTGTCCATCATGGGGCCTGAACTCTGTCTGGACCTGGACACTTTCCCTGAGGTCTTCAGCTCAAGGCAAGCACCCTACCACTTGAGCCACAGCACCACTTCTGGTTTTCTGGTGGAGTACTGAAGATAAGAGTCTCACAGACCTTCCTGCCCGGGCTAGCTTTGAACCATGATTCTCAGACCTCAGCCTCCTGAGTAGCTAGGATTACAGGCATGTGTCACCAGCACCTGGCAAAACTGATAATATTTATGGTCCATCCTTGAAAGAAAATGTTTTGCCAGCCCTGAGTCAAGTACATATTATGTGGCCCAAGAGCACAGTCTGGAAATGACCTTGGGACTCAAGCCCAGGTCTATCCCAGTCCACAGCCAGTTCTACGGTACAGAGCACTACAAGTTCATTCATCCAGTCATGCCACACATTCAGCAAGCACCCCATGTGTGCAGGGAATAGCGTGAGATAAGTAGGATTCCATTTCTACCCCTTGGAAATGTGCTGTTTAGTAAGAGACAGAAATGTGTTCTTAACCACCTCCTCATTCACCCGGAATAAAAGATAGACTTGGGCTGATTAGGCCTTAACAGTTGAATACTTGTAGGGGCCTGATACCTGGCAAAACATTGGGAACAGCCACAGCTTCTTCACACCGCAGTGAGGGCTAAGAGCTGACTTTACAACCAGGAAAGTGGCTATAATTGGAGACCAATGGGAGGAGCTGCTGGGGGTTGCCATGGTGATGGTTAGGAGAGGCTGCAGGGTGGCTAGGGTTGTCCAGCCTCAAGAAGGAGTACAGGGCTTGGACGCACAAGACTACTCCTCCATTTACAAACCATGTGACCCAGGCAACTTCCTTTGCTGTCTGTGCCCAGGGTTCCCCAGTGGGAAAAGCGATACGTACTTCATGCAGTCTCTGAGAATTCTATTTGCTAACACATTGCTGAGTGCCAAATAAATGCTCCCTAAATATATGTTCCTGCCTAGGTTCTGGGGACCCCTTCAGTGAGGAAAACAAGGTGGAAATCTGTGCCTCGGGCAGCACCTGTGCCCTGGGTGGCCTCTGAGGGGACGTCAGCATAGCATAAGAAATGCTGTGCCAGGGGAAGTGCTGTTGGCTCAGCTGGACACCTATACACCCCCTGGTGGCAGCAAGGTAGGTAGACTGGCATCAGGGCCCCCTGGGTATGTAGGACCCTCTTCACCACCACCAAACACATCCCAGCAAATGCCTCCAAAAACCATGGCTGGTGCTCACGCCACCAGACTAAACAAGAGGAGGTTGATAAGGCCAGATATGAGCAAGGATTGCCACCCAGTGTGGCAGCAAACTGAGTCACTACAGAAACTCCACAGAGGAGTCATTGCAGATTTTTTTTTAAATCGAATGGTGGGAGATGGAGAAATTAAGATTGTAAAGCAACAGCCCAGCACTGGTGGCGCATGCCTGTAATCCGGATCATGGTTGAATGCCAGCCCAGGAAAGAAAGTTCACAAGACCTTTTTTTTTTGGTCAGCCATGGGGTTTGAGCTCAGGACCTGGATACTGTCTCTGAGCTATTTCTGCTTTGTTTGTTTGTTTGGGGGGTTATTCTTTTTTTTCTTTTTTGTTGGTCATGGGGCTTGAGCGCTGGGCCTGGGCACTGAACCTGAGTTCTTCAGCTCAAGGCTAGCCCTCTACCACTTGAGCCACACACCATTTCTGGTTTTCTGGTGGTTAATTGGAGATAAGTCTCACGGCCTTTCCTGCCCAGGCTGGCTTTGAACCGTGATCCTCAGATCTCAGCCTCCTGAGTAGCTAGGATTATGGGCATGATCCACCAGCACCCAGCTTCATGAGACTCTTATCTCCAATTAACCACTAAAAAGCCAGAAGTATGGCTCAAGTGGTAGAGTGCCAGCCTTAAGCAAAAAGCTAAAGGATAGTGTCCAGCCCTTGATTTCAAGTCCCAGTGCCAGCACAAAGAAAAGTTGTAATATGGGGAACTTTTATGCCTAAACTGACCTTGAACCATCATCTACCAGTAACCAGTACTCAGATGCAAAATTGAGCCTGTCCAGCTCCTCAGAGTCTCCCTTGGGCCCCTTCAGGTGGCTTTAAAAACTGGGAAGGTGGCTCAGTGGTAGAGCACTTGCCTTGCATACCTGAGGCCCTGGGTTCAATTCCTCAGCACCACATAAACAAAAAGAAAAAAGCCAGAAGTGGCGCTGTGGCTCAAGTGGTAGAGCGCTAGCCTTGAGCTGAAGAGCTGAGGAACAGCGCCCAGGCCCAGAGTTCAGGCCCCACGACCAAACCCAAAAAAAAGAAATTGTTCTTACTCTGCCTCCCTCTGAGTGTTTGCTCCTAACTCCTTTGGTTTATATTTTGTTCTAGTACTGCTTCTCTCTCTCTCTCTCTCTCTCTCTCTCTCTCTCTCTCTCTCTCTCTTTGGTTGGTCATGGGGCCTGAACTCTGGGCCTGGGCACTGTCCCTCAGCTCTTCAGCTCAAGGCTAGCACTCTACCACTTGAGCCACAACACCACTTCCAGCTTTTTCTGCTTATGTGGTACTAAGGAATCGAACCCAGGGCCTCATGCATGCAAGGCAAGCACTCTACCACTGTGCCACCTTCCCAGCCCCTATTTTTAATTTTTTTAATTTTGGCAACTCTATAGAACCTGACACTTCCATTTTAATCATCTTAAGTGTGTGTTCAGTGGCTTCTATTACAGTCTCATTGCTGTGCAATTGATACCACTGTTTCCAAAACTCCAGCTCAAAAACCCATTCCAGCTTTCCCAGAATAAAACCTTACTGTGGCAATATGGCCTGGCCCCACCTGTTCCCATGACCTCATTTCCTGTCGCCGCATCCACTCCACACACCTGGGCAGGGTCTTCATGCCTTCCTTTGTACCAAAAGCTCTCATTTCCTGCAAAATCCTTCCCCTTTCAGTCAAACAGCTGGTGCTGGCCCCAGGGGCAGCTGCTCTTTACAGCAGCAATCTTGAGCCAGTGACCTAAATAGCACACAAACCTTTATCAGTCCAGCCTTCTACCTGCCTTCATTCTTTGAATGTCTAAATCAATTCAATGCCTTGCAACTAATATGTAAACCTCTTGATGACAAGTGTTCTGCATATCTTATTTCATCTTCTTACTTTTTCTTTTTGTCGTCTTGAGGATTGAACTCGGGTCTTCGTGTGTACTAAGCAGGCACTCTAATACTTGAACTCTCCTCAGTCCTTTTTTTACATTATTTTCAACATAGTCTCTTGCTTTATCATGCCTGGGCTTGCCTGGACTGCAATCCTCTGATTTGTATTTCCTTTTACTTCTGGGATAACAGGTGCACACCACCTTGTCCAGCCATTGTTTGTAATATAGCATGGGAAAAATTCTATACCTGAGATGTCCTTGAACCAGGATCAGCCAGTCTCTATCTCTCAAGTAATTAAAATTATAGGCTTAAGCCACTATACCTAGCTCTTATTTATTTTCTACACCCTTCTTCATGGCTAAAGTAGTAGCTGTCAGAGTAGAAGCTAGTAAGTTTCTATCCATTGGAGTAAATGGTATGGCAGGATTGGGGATGTAACTAGGTCTAAAGCCTTTGTCTGGCATGCACAAAATCCTGGGTTCAATCCTCAGAACAAAAGGCTTAAGTGGTATGGTCTAAGAAGGTGGATACAGTTTGCTGTACTCCTGTACAGCACTTTAAGGATTTCTTTTTATTTTTTTGTCAGTCGTGGGGCTTTAACTCTGGGCCTGGCCACTGTCTTTCAACTCTTCAGCTCAAGACTAGTACTCTATCACTTGAGCCATAGCACCACTTCTGGTTTTTTCTGCTTATGTGGTGCTGAGGAATTGAACCCAAGGCCTCATGCATGCAAGGCAAGCACTATACCCCTGAGCCACCTTCCCAGCCCCCACTTTAAGGATTTCTGATCCCACTGGTGGCTCACACCTAGCTACTCAGGAGGCTGAGATCTGAGGTTATAGTTCAAAGCCAGATCAAACAGAAAAAGGCCGTGAGACTCTTACCTCTAATAAACCACCAGAAAACCAGAAGTGGCGCTGTGGCTCAAGTGGTAGAATGCTAGCTTTGAGCTAAAGAGCTGAGGGACAGCGCCCAGGCCCAGAGTTCAAGCCAACAAAAAAAGGAAGGAAGGAGAGAAGGAAGGAAGGAAGGAAGGGAAAGAAAGAAAGAAAGAAAGAAAGGAAGGAAGGAAGGAAGAAAACTGCTAGCTGTTAGCCAGCAATTAGCTCCACTACTCAATGGAACAGAAACAAACAACAATTAGAAGGGGGCTAGAAGGGGATCCTTCCCCAGAGCCTCCAGAGGGGAGCCCAAGCTACTGCCATTTGTGAATTGTAATTCACAGTGAAGCAACTTCTCTGAAGTCTTATCGTGGGAGCAGCAGAGGAGAGCTCTGCAAACCCAGGTGAGCAGACCCATAGTCAGGGGCTGTGGTCTTCAGCATAGGCTCTAACTGACCAGAGGTGAATCATGGTTCGACTGTTTACCAGCTAGACATTCTTGTTTACAAATTTAAATAATGGTTAACTTTGGAGTGATACTGGGTTTGAACTCAGCACCTTGTGCTTACCCAACTTGCTTGCTTAGCTGGGGTTCTGCCACTAGAGACTTCAGCCTGGCTTTTTTTGTTGTTATTATTTTGGAAATGGAGTCTCATGCACTTTTCAACCCAGGCTGGCTTTGAAGAACACGATCCTCTGATTTTCAGTCCCCTAAGTAGCTAGGATTACAGGTATGAGTGACCGGTAGCTGGCCAACAGTTTGTTTTTAACAGTTAACTTTTAAAAACTGAAGGCAGAAAAGACACATGGGAGCTACTCAGTTATTGTTTCTTTTCTTCTTCATTCATTTCATGCCCCCCCTCCAAGCCATTGTATTCATTTCCCATCTAGTCTCACCACTGTCTGAGTGACAATTTTAGGTCTTAAATGTTTGCCTCACTTTGCTGTCCTGATTACAGCTCACCATGCCATCTGGCTTTCCCGCTCCCTTCTCTGACCACTTTCTGTTTCCTGCCTCCCACTGGCCAGCCACACTGGGCTCTTACTAAAACTCAAAGCACACTGAGCTCATTTCTGGACTTTTTCTTCTGCCTAAAAGACTCTTCACAAAGTTCCCTAAGCTTATTCACTGGTTTATATGGCAAAAAAATATAACAAGAAAACAGAAAGATACATAAACCTGAAAACTAGGCTTGGTAGCACATGCCTATGATTCCAGCACTGGGGAGCCTGAGACAGGGAAATAGTGAGTTCAAGTCCAACTTGGGCTACATAGCAAGACCCTGACTCAAAAAAGCAAAACTAGGGCTGGGAGTGTGGCTTAGTGGTAGAGTGCTTGCCTAGCATGCATGAAGTCCTGGGTTCAATTCCTCAGTACCCCAGAAACAGAAAAAGCCAGAAGTGGTGCTGTGGCTCAAGTGGTAGCACACTAGCCTTGAGCAAAAAGAAACTTAAAGACAGTGCCCAGGCCCTCAGTTCAAGCCCAGGACTGGCAAGGAAAAAAGAAGAAGAAGAAGCTAGGCACCAGTGCTCATGCCTATAATCCTAGCTACTCAGGAGGCTGAGATCTGAGGATCACAGTTCAAAGCTAGCCTGGGCAGGAAAGTTTTGAGACTCTTTTTTTTTTTTTTTTTGTCGGTCGTAGGGCTTGAACTCTGGGCCTGGGCGCTGTCCCTCAGCTCTTCAGCTCAAGGCGAGCGCTTTACCACTTAAGTTACAGCGCCACTTCCGGTTTTCTGGTGGTTTATTGGAGATAGGAGTCTCACGGTCTTTCCTGCCCGGGCTGGCTTTGAACCGCGATCCTCAGCTCTCAGCCTCCTGAGTAGCTAGGATTTCAGGCGTGAGCCACCAGCGCCCGGCAGTTTTGAGACTCTTATCTCCAATGAACCACCAGAAAGCTGGAAGTGGCACTGTGGCTCAAGTGGTAGAGCGCTGGCCTTAAGCTGAAGAGCTCAGGGACCGACCGACCAAAACAATAAAAAAAGAAGTGGAGCCTACGTGGAGGTGATGGCCATTTGTATTTGTGTGCATGAGAAATGGACACAACAGAAAGACAAACACAACTTTGCTCTCTGAGACTCTGGGGAGTTGCCAAATTTGACCCAAGTCTCCTACTTCTAGACTTACACTTCACATGATAGAATGAACCCTAAATTAGTTAAACTATCATGATTGGCTTTTTATAAAAGAAGTCTCTCTCTCTCTCTCTCTCTCACACACACACACACACACACGTGGAGCCTAGCCTAGCCGGAGCTTCTCAGTTCCCCACAAAACTGGCTAAGGTTCAGGAGAGAGAAAGGTAAGACCTTGGAGTACAGCCACTTGTTCCTGCTGCTAGGAACATGGCTTGTAAGACGAAGCCATTTTTCCAAACCAGCTGAGAGCAAGCAATTTAACCAGAAGAATCCGTGAAGCTTCTGATTTCGCACTTGAAGTCCTTCTCTCCCCTCCCTGCCTTTCCCCTGCTACAACATGGAAACTCGAAACCCAGATAAGAGTTAAAGGAGATGGAGGAGCAACTGCAGAAACACATGCCCCCAGCCAGCAGAGGAAAGGTGGGATGTCTATTCCTCTCTTTCAGAGCAGTGTGCAGGCTCTCAGCTCACTCCTGGGAAAAGGGGAGAAGGCCAGTATGCACCCTCTAAAGTTCACATGTTGGAAACTCAGTCCCCTATGCCACAGTTTTGAAAAGTGGAACTTCCTCACAATGCATTAGGTCACGAAGGCTTTGACCTCAGGAAAGGATTAATGTTTTCTTTTTCAGGGGTGGGTGAGTTATATAGTGGGGGGGGGCTTATTATAAAAGCAGCCCCTGAGCTGGGAATGTGGCTTAGTGGTAAAGTGTTTGCCTAGCATGCATGAAGCCCTGGGTTTGATTCCTCAGTACCATATAAACAGAAAAAGCCAGAAGTGGTGCTTTGACTCAAGTGGTAGAGTGCTAGACTTGAGCAAAAGAAGCTCAGGGACTGCCCAGGCCCTGAGTTCAAGCTCCAGGACTGGAAAAAAATAATAATAAAAGCAAAAATAAATAAATAAATAAATAAAAGCATCCCCTGCTTGCTCTCTCATTGTTTTTTCCCTTTTCCTTCTTTTCCTCCCTTCTTTCTTTCCCTCCTTAATTCCTTTCTTCCTTTCTTTCTTCCCTCCTCCCCTCCCTCCACACGTAGTGATGTGCATATTGGACTTCCAACAGACACAGAGAAAGACACAAAGCTCTTTTATTTATGTTAGCAACACTGTGGGCAATGAATTACATGTCCCTCCTAAAATAAATTCCATATCATACTGTGGAAAGCAAATGAGGACAGCTGAGAAAGACAGTCCACAGTCCACAGGAGCAAAGCTGGAGAGATGACTCATGTGTGAATTTCTGGGGCCTACTCAGGAGATGCCTGTGGGGAGGGGGAGGGGAGTAAGGGACAGGACAAGGAAGGAACTGCAGAGACTCAGGTTCCAGAGGAGGTGGGCCCCAGCCTGTCCCCACAAGTTGCACCGAAGGCCTTTGTCCCTTACAGGTTGGTTTATCACAGACAAAAGAACGAGCTGTTGGTGGAGCACTGGTGGCTCACACCTGTCATCCTAGCTACTCGGGAGGTGGACATCTGAGGATCATGGTTCAACCCAGACAGAAAATTTCCTAACCATTCAAAAACTAGAAGTGGAGCTATGGCTCAAAGTGGTAGAGTGCTAGCCTTGCACAAAAAGAGCTCAGCGACAGTACCCAGGCCCTGAGTTCAATCCTCAGCCAGCCAGCAGCCAAACAAGAGGGTGTCATTTCCCAATCCTCCCCTGGACCAAGTGACCCCTTCCTCCAATCTGGAGAAGGATACACAGGGAGCCTGCAGCAGCTGACACCATAGCAAACAGGGGCAAAGGGTAGTGGAGAGGAGCAGGGCGGCCGCTGAGAGCATCCACTACACTGAGGTCATGGCGACTCATGCACATCACACTCAGGTCTACATTACAGATCATCTCTTGGTTGCGCTCACCATTTCTGGTTTATTTATTTATTTTTATTGTCTTTAAGGAGTTGTAAAAAGAGCTGACCATTCAACATGTCAACTCATTTCTGTTTTTTTTTTTTCTAAGACTTTTTTCTTTTTGACAGTACCAGGATTTGAAGGCCAGAGCTCATACTTGTCCTGTTGCTGTGTTACCACTTGAGCCATGCCTTCAGCCTGGCTTTTTGATGGTTGATTTGAAGATGGGAGCTTGGGGACTTCTGCCTAGACTAATTTTGAACTGTGATCCTCCAGATCTCATCCTCCTGAATAGTTAGGATTATGAGCATGAGGCACCTGTGCCCCCCACCCAAGTTTAAATAAGTACAATATATCTTGATCAATGTCACCCCTTCTATCATTTTCTCCCGACTTTTTTTTTGTTTTGTTTTGTTTTTTTGTTTTGGGTTCGGTTGTGGGGCCTGAACTCAGGCACTGAGCCACAGCTCCACTTCCGGGTTTTTTTCTTTTTCTTTCTTTCTTTTTTTTGCTGATGTGGTGCTGGGGAATCGAACCCAGGGCCTCATGCATGCAAGGCAAGTGCTCTACCACTGAGCCAGCTTCCCAGCCCCTCTCCCAACTTTTAATAGACTTCTTTCAAAAGCAGTTTTAGGTTCACCAAAAAAAAACTGAGCAGATCATCAACTCAGGTAGTATCCACTCTTGGTGTTGTACATCCCATAGGCTTAGACAGTGTATGATGATATGAACCTTCCTGTCAGGCAGAATGAAGCCTGGAACATCCATGAGACTCACATCTGTAATAAATGCAGAGCTGGGAGAGAATGTTCGGTGACTGCTATTAGTGCGAGGTACACAGCTGTGAATATACAAAAACAGCTCAAATGCATCCTTCAAAAGACTAAATTTCAGGGCTGGGAAAGTGGCTCAGTGGTAGAGTGCTTGCCTTGTATGCATGAGGCTCTGAGTTCGATTCCTCAGCACCACATAAGCAGAAAAAGCCAGAAGTGGCACTGTGGCTCCAGTGGTAGAGCGCTAGCCTTGAGCTGAAGAGCTGAGGGACAGTGCCCAGGCCGAGTTCAGGCCCCACGACTGTCCAAAAAAGAAAAACAAAAAGATGGAATTTCAAAGTATGTGAACTATACCCTAATAAGATTTTGCCTTTATTTTTTTATTTTTTATTCTGCAATTCCTGGAGCTTGAACTCAAGGCCTGGGCACTGTCCCTGAGCATCTTTTGCTCTAGGCTAGCACTCTACCACTTGAGCCACAGCACCACTTGCAAGTTTTTCCGTTTATGTGGTACTGGAAGAGTCAAACCCAGGGCTTCATGTATGCTAGGCAAGCACCCTACCACTGAGCCACATTCCCAGCTCGCAAAGCTATCCCTTTAAAAGAAGCTTTATGTTAAGCACCAGTGGCTCAAGCCTATAATCCTAGCTACTCAGGAGGCTGAGATCTGAGGATCGAGGTTTGAAGCCAGCCCAAGCAGGAAAGTCTAGGAGACTCTTATCTCCAATAAGCTAATCAGAAAAATCTGAAAGCAGTGCTGTGGCTCAAGTGGTAAAGCATTAGCCTTGAATATAGAGACCTGGACAGAGCCCAGGCCCAGATTTCAAGCCCTAGTACTGGCAGCAACAGCAGCAGCAGCAACGAAAACATTATAGATATGAAAATATTAGGTGAATATGTTTTTGTAGCATAAAGATTTGAGCTCAAGGCCTCATACTTGCTAGGCAGGCACTTTGCCTATTGAGCTATGTTATTATTCTCTCTTTTTTTCTGTAATATTTTGGATAAGACTTTCACCTACCCTGGTCTCTGGCCACTTACATAGCTTCTCCTATGTAAGTGGGATCAGAGTTGTATACCACCACACCAATTTGTTGCTTGAGATATGGTATTGAGAACTTTCTGGCCAGCCTATCCTCAAGGCTACAATCCTCTAGTTCTCTGCCTCCCTCTCAAGTAGCTGGGATTACAAGCATGAGCTACTGTGCCTGGCGTATTGGATACTTCCTATAGAAGATTGGCCTAAGTAATCAGGACAAAATCTTCTTCTGCATTAACAAAATTTCATTATCAGCTGGGCGCCAGTGGCTCACACCTATAATCCTAGCTATTCTGGAGGCTGCGATCTCAGGATCCCAGTTCAAAGCCAGCCTGGGCAGAAAAGAAGATTCTTCTCTCTAATAAACTACTCAGAAAAAGCCAGAAATGGAATTGTGGCCCAAGTGGTAGAGCTCTAGCCTTGAGCATAAAAGAGGCTCAAGGACAGCGCCCAGGCCCTGAGTACAAGCCCCAGGCCCAGCAAAAAGAAGAGAGAATAAAAACCTCCACTATCATTTCCCTTTCCATCGGTCTCCATATTATGCATCCTTGAAAACTGCCTTTAATCCTTCCTAGCACCACTCTGGGTGATAAACAGAAGGGTCTGATTCTTCTGTGCATCCCCAAGTACCAAGACTGTCCTGGGGCCTGAGAGTTTTTGTCTTTACCATCTATTGTGACCAGTGAGAGAGAAGCAGTGATTGTGGTTTAGGAGGCAAGGAAGAGGGTGGGTTGTGGGGGTGGTGGGGTGAGGGAGTCAAGTCACGCGTCCCCTCTTCCTGCTGAGTCTTGGAGAAGATCCCTTAGTTCCCCCACTCCTTTGCCAGTAAGCACTTCTTGGTCACTCACTGGCAGCTGCAGTTTCGTGGACTTTGGCCGTCATGTGATGGTGTGCACTAGTCTGGGTGGGGTGAATTACCTAGATTAGTTCAGCCAAACAAAGCCAAGCATTCCCCCTACAGCTGTGTCCTGGATGAACACATCTTTAACATTTTTGCCCTGCCCTGCACATCAGCCCTTTCTGCGATATGGTAGGATAAAGAGATCTGGGACCCTGGAGACCGAAGGCAACTGGGGACCAGCCAGTGACAGAAGCGTGAGTTGCCCAGAGCCTAGCTGGGTAACTTGAAAAGCGTCATACAGGACTTCGTTCACAGCTGCAGAGAAGTCACATTTTGAGAGGTCAAATTGGGATTGTTTATTAGAAAGAAACGTACCGCAAGTGGACTAGTGTCCCAAAGAACCTGCAGCCCTGAATGCAGTTATTACAAAGCTTATAAAGGCAAAACCCACATCAAGGCAGAAGGGATATGGTATGGGGACTAGCAAAGCTTGTTCTGTAGAAGCAGGCTATCCAGGGGGAACAATCAAAGACAAACTGAGGAACCTAAGCAGCTCCATTTCACTTAGGACCCCCATCTCAGTTCTGCAGCTTAACCCTTGACCCACTTCAGCCCCAATGCTAGGAATCAGGACAGCAAGCCTTGCACAAACAATTCTCGGAACCACAGATAGTGTTTTCTCAAGACAGTAGGTCAAGGTATCTGAAATTCCAGAACTGCCCCTCCTGGGGTCTGGTGACCATTATCTAAACTAGACACCCTGCAGTTTAGCACCTATCCTCTTGAGACTCCCCTGTGGCGCAAGCCAACCAGTTCAAAGTACATCAGCCCCCTTCATCTAACCAACAACTTGTTTCTGGTCCTTTCCCGCTTTGTAGTGCGCCAATCATACTATAGAGTTGTTTTATGATTTTCCCGCAGTTTGTAGTCATTTGTTACAAGAAGTTATGATGAATGCAAAGCCCCTGCGTTCCCTAAAAAAATGTATAAAAAGTGCTGTCACCCTGGGCTCGGGGCCTCTCAGCGTCATGGGCTGCTGCCCTGTACGTGGGGGGACCAAGCTCGAGCTTGCAATAAAGACTCCTTTGCTTTTACATTGGTGACGGTCTCTGGTGGTCTTTTGGGTAAGGATTTCCGAATTCGGCTTTACAAAACAAGGGCAAGTATTCTCTGGAGCAAAACTTTCCTAGAGCTAAACAACCCATGACACATCTGCAATTCGAAGAATATCACCTGGATAATGCTTAACAACCCACAACACAGCTGTAGTTCAAAAACAGACCTATATCACCTCTAGAGTTCTGGGAACTGGGTGAAACTTCCCCATCATCTATTAAGATACCATGATGGCAGTGAGGACAAGATGGCGTTACCTAGATCCACTATCCATATTTCACAAAGACAGCTCCAAGCTGGGCACTGATGGCTCATGCTTGTAATCCTAGCTACTCAGGAGGCTGAGATCTGAGGTTTGAATTCAGCCAGGGGAGGAAAGTCTGTGAGATTCTTATCTCCAAAAGAGTAACAAAAAGCTGGAAGTAGCTCAAGTGGTGGAGCACTAGCATTGAGCAACACAGCATCTAGACTCTGAGTTCAAGCCCCAAGACCAGCAAAAAAAGAAAAGAAATCAAAAGAAGAGAAAAGAAAAGAAAGAGAAGAAAGGAAGGAAGAGAGGGAGGGAGGGAGGGAGGGAGGGAGAGAGGAAAGAAGGAAGGAAGGAGAAAGAGAGAGAGAGATGCTTAGGCTAGGACAAGCTAACACTTGGAGTGGACACAGAATCATCTGCTCTTATCATCACCCTGGTGGTCTTCCAAGGACAGCAATAGGCTGCCCCAGAGATGAAATAAAAAACCTGCTTAAAGCCGGGTGCCAGTGGCTCACACCTGTAATCCTGGCTACTCAGGAGACTGAGATCTGAGGATTGTAGTTCAAAGCCAGACCGGGCAGGAAAGTCCGTGAGACTCTTATCTCCAATAAACCACTAGAAAACTGGAAGTGGTGCTGTGGCTCAAGCGGTAGAGCACTCGCCTTGAGCTGAAGAGCGCAGGGACAGCGCCCAAGCCCACAGTTCAATCCCCACGACTGACCAAAAACAAAGCAAAACAAAACCAAACCCTGCTTAAGCCTTTCACAGACCCTTCTTCTCTGCACCAACCCCATTCTCATTTCAAGTTCTTCAAACCAGGTCTTTCCCCAGAACTCAAACTAAAGTTCTCCAGAACACTTTGCCCAAGTCCTAGTTGAGGAAGACAGAGTTGTTCTGCACAATCCCTGATAGATTTCCTGTTTTCTGCCAATCTATCTTGTGCAAAAAAAAAAAAATCCCTGCTTGATTCCAGAGCAAAGATGTGTTACGGGCTTTCTCTTGAGTCCCTCTGTTAGCACTTAGCAAATGCTGGCTGAATAGCAAATGAATCTGAGTTGCAAAAGCGTCTTCTTTCTCCAACGTCTGATGACTTTCAAGAATCAATGAAATCTCTTTCTGACTTTTGGCCTTCAACTTTTAGAACTGGAATGATTTGGCCAATGATATTAGCTATGATCCTGGTTTTACCACGAAAGAAATGGAGCCCTTAGAGTGTTCACAGTTAAGCTGGGAATGTGGCTTAATGCATGAAGCCCTGGGTTTGATTCCTCACTACCACAGAAGCTGTGGTTCAAGTGGTAGAGTGCTAACCTTGAGCAAAAAAAGCTCAGGGACAGTGCCCAGGCCCTGAGTTCAAGCCCCAGGACTGGAAAAAAAAAGTATTCACAGTGCCTACTTGCGTGCAAGTACAAAGCATTTCCTGTGTGCGGCCCAGGGGCCTCTGTAACTGGTGAAAGAGTATGAGATTCTGGGGTGAATCTGACCTGACCTCCAGACACACCCCAAGAGTTATCTGTTTAAATGAGTTCCTGTTATCACTCTTGTCTCCTTTCTTGTACTTCCTCTCTCAAATAAAACTACTTTTCCAACTTTAGATTTTGGCAAACTAAAGAAATACTACCAGTATTCTCTCTTGTCACTTTGATCTTCAGTCCCTAACAAGCCTGAAGGGACATTTGCAAAATCTCCTGTTATTTTGAGTTAGAATAATGGAAACCCTGACTTCTCAAATCAGTCCTGAATGGTGAAAGTCATAAGATTCCTTTATCCTACACTTGTGAATGCATGCAATAACTAATACTGGTTCAAAACTAAAAATAGTTAATGTGAGAACAGAGTTCTTCTTTTAAAAAAAAATCCTTCTTTCTCTACAACAAGCATTTGTTTAAAAGTCAGATCACTGCTAAGGAAATTTTAAAAAGTCCAAAACAGGAAGCAGTAAATGATTAGCAAAGCACTGAGTTCAACCAGAGCATCCTAAACAACATGCGACTTGAACCAATGAGTGGCAGACAGCCTGTGAATCAGTGAGGGAGCTGTGCAGATCATTTGGAGGGATTCAGCTCCTACTTGGTACAGATGCTTTCTGCTAAGAATCTTACCTCCTTTCACCTTACTTTACCTCTCCCTATCAGCCAGGGAAGAGGCTCTGGTGTCTACCCCATCTCCACCCCTGAACAAATGTTCCTACATTACCAGAAAAAAAATCCTTTACACAAATCTCCCTAAAAATCTCTTCTTTCAAATACTATGACAGTATGTGGATCGTTTGCCCCAATGTAAAAGGCTTTTCTTTTTCTTCTTTTATTGCATTGGCTGGGACTTCTATTAAAGCATCACACTGCAGAGTATGTCCTGGCATTACTAGAAATCATTTACTTTATAATTATAAAATGTTTCAACAATGAGACCACAGAATAATAAACACCACAGACCCACCATCAGCCTTACAGGACACATAGCATTAAGTCTCATTTGTATATCTCCTAGGTTTCTAACACACTCAGGGGCAATCAGTGTGAGTCAGAGTCTATGGCTCTCAAGCCAACCCTAGGGGTGCAAGTCACATGTCCCCCCTCTGCTGAGTCTTGGGGAAGAACTTTAGTTTATGCCTACAATTGACATCTCCTTCTTTGCCAGTAAGCACTTCTTGGTCTCTGGCAGAAGCATTTTTCAGACATTGGCTGTCATGTGATGGTGTGGGTTGGTCTGGGTCAGGTGATACATCTGATATACTTTGCCCAATCTATGAGATCATGATGCTAACATCTGTTCTGTGCCTCCTAGGGCCATGCCTGCCCAAAACATCAAGTCCTCCTGGGTTATGAATACAAAGCAATGTACAGTTTGTTGGACTCATAGTTGGTCAAGTTCGTGTGGTGTGACTGATTCAGAAATAATGCTTTCAATTCCTCTTTCCTACAAATATCAAGAACAATTTCCTGTTTTCTTGATGCCATAGTTTTTACTTGTGCTATATTCTAACATGCATATATTACAGAAATACATCTGAGAGATGATTTGTTCCATAATCCAAAAAAATTACACACCTGTGATATCTAAAGACTGTCCCTCCAATCTCTATCCAAAATTACTACTGTCAGAAATTAACATTTAGTGCTCTGGAAATTTATTTATTTATTTTTTGTCAGTCATGGGGTTTGAACTCTGGGCCTGGGAGCTCCCTCAGCTCTTTATCTCAAGGCTCTACCACTTGAGCACAATGCCACTTCTAGTTTTCTGGTGGTTAATTGGAGATAAGAGTCTCACAAACCCCAAGATACAGACACAAGAGGTCTTTCTTTGTTGTTTTTAATGTGCTATGTGATTTTTTTTTTTTTTAGAATATCGGAGTCTTTATTATACAGTTAACAGGCTGCAGGCTGCCCGTTGTTACAAAGGCCTGCATAATGCAAATACACATAACACAGCTAGGAAACATGCTGAAGAGAAAAGAAATAAAAAGAACAATACCAACAAGCCAATTCAGCTCCAATGGAGAGATGAACTGAGACTCCATGATGACTGGAGATAGGAGACAGGAGACAGGAACACAGGACATGGATCACGGAGGCGCAAGGGCACGGAGTTCTGGCAGCTAGGCTGGTCCAGGCCTAAATAGGTCGGCGGCGCAGGAGGCAGACCCTCAGGAAATTCCCAGTCCCAGGCACTGGACTGACAGATTCACTAACCTATCAACCAGGTCTCTGCCCCTGCCATCAGGGATCCGGGCACACCCATTACCTTCGAGACAGGTGATTGGGGGTGGGGGGTGGTCCTTCCCCCAACATGAAGACAATATGTGGCCAATATGGCACCGGCCAGACCTGGCCTCCTTACTTCATTCCCTCTTTTTTTTCTTATGTACATGAAATCAAATCATTTATTTCTCTGTAAAAGGACCAAATTTTTGCCTAGGCCATTTACTCCTGTGACCTATGGAGTCTCCAGCAGTTAAAAGTTGGCTCCATATGGTTGGTACCTATACAGTCAGGGGACTTGGCCCTGTCCTTCCCATGTCAGGCAGGTTATGATTTACAAACCTATGTCCCACAAAAGAATGGCCTGCAACCAAAGTCTTAGGTGAGGCAGATCCAAAACAGTCTTTTGCCAGGTATCAGCAGTAGGCGATGGAGTCAGACAAGGAGTCCAGTCCACTTTGACCAAGGTGGAGGTGGTCAAGATGATAATGTAGTCTCCTCCAGATGCTGCCAGGCTGTTTTTGAACTTTACTCAAACAGGAATCTCCAGATTAGAAGAGATGGGCTTGACAGCAGCAGCAAAGTCTCCCAGCGGCTCGGGTAGAGTGTGACATCTCCTGCTGAGGTACCAGCGAGCCAATTCAGCTCCAATGGAGAGCTGAATTGGGACTCCATGATGACTGGAGATGAGCCAGGAGACAGGACACAGGACACGATCACAGAGACACTGGTGGCATGGAGTCCTGGCAGCTAGGCTGGTCTGCTATGTGATTTTTTTTTTTTAAAGGAGTCTCACAGACTTTCCTGCCTGGGCTGGCTTTGAACCATGGTCTTCAGATCTCGGCCTCCTGAATAGCTAGGATTATAGGAATGAGTCACCAGTGTCCAGTTTGGAAATTTTTATAGTTTTTTTCTTTCGTCAGTCAGTCGGGGAGGCTTGAACTCAGGGCCTGGGCACTGTATCTGAGCCTCTCTGTATTCAAGGCTAGTGCTCTACCATTTTTGCCACACCACCACTTCTGGCTTTTGAGAGGTTAAATGGAGATAAGAGTCTCATAGGGACTTTTTGCCTAAGCTGGTTTTGTTTGTCTGTTTGTTTTTTGCTAGTCATGGGGCCTGAACTCTGGGCCTGGCTGCTGTCCTTCAGCTCTTCAGCTCAAGGCTAGCGCTCTACCACTTTGAGCCACAGCGCCACTTCCAGCTTTTCTGCTTATGTGGTGCTGAGGAATCAAACCCAGGGCCTCATGCATGCCAGGCAAGCGCTCTACCACTGAGCCACCTTCCCAGCCCCTGACTAAGCTGGCTTTGAACTGTGATTCTCAAATCTCAACCTTCTGAGTAGCTTGGATTATAGGCATGAGCCACTAGTGCCTGGATTTGTATTTGTGTATGTGTGTGTGTGTGTTTAAATAGAAAAGACACAAGGCAGACAGACACACAGACATACACACAGGTCCTCAATTCCACCCAGACCCTCAACTCCATCTAGCCTCTAGGCTAGATAGTGGAGAGTGGGGTGGAGGCCCTAGGTAGAGAAAGGAGGGGCAGAAGAATATGTGTGTGTGTGTGTGTGTGTGTGTGTGTGTCTGTGTGTCTGTGTGTGTGTGTAATCCTAGTTACTCAGGAGGCTGAGATCTGAGGATCGCGGTTCAAAGCCAGCCCGGGCAGGAGAGACCATGAGACTCCTATCTCCAATAAACCACCAGAAAACCGGAAGTGGCGCTGTAGCTCAAGTGGTAGAGCAAGTGCTCGCCTTGAGCTGAAGAGCTGAGGGACAGCGCCCAGGCCCAGAGTTCAAGCCCCACGGCTGACAAAAAAAAAAAGAATCTTACAGACTTTCCTGGTCTAGCTAGATTCATACCATAATTCTCAGGATGATCGGCATGAACCACCGGCAGCCGGCTGATTTAACATCATCTTATGAAAAATCTCAACTATGTGTCACATTGTGCAATGGACACTAGGCGCTTATGAGTCAGCGTCAGCACCAGTGAGTGATGGTCCATCTTGCTTGCTTTGTGCTTCCACCACATCCTCCGCAGTCTGGATTATTCCATCTCTTCTGTGGCTGTCGGCCACTAAGATGGCTGGTAATGAGATGCACCTCCTGATTCTCAAGTCCTCACATAGTCTCTTCCCAGACAGAACCAGAAAAGCCACTCTGACTTCTTCCTTGGTTTCTTGGATAAGATCCTATGGGAGACTAGGCTGGGAGGGAGGGTAAACATAGCACCCAGAGAGGTCTTTTTTATTCTCAGTAGTGGGGTGTGTTTGTGTGCCCCTGGGGGTAGGTGGCTCTCTAGCTCACTAGAGTCCTGTCCCTAGTGAGGGAAGCCAGCTGCCACTGGAGCAGAATGCAAATGTAGCCCCATGGAGAGGCCAACGTGGACATGAGCTGGGAGCCACCTTAGAAGACAGTCCTCCAGGCCTCGCCAAGAGCGTAGGAGACTGCAGCACACAAACAGCCTCATGAAAGAGTCTGAGTCCCAAGTCCTTATCCACAGTGGGTATGAGGCACAGGCATGTAATCCCAGTGATTGAGGGGCTGAGGCAGGAAGATCACAAGTTCAAGGCCAGGCTGGACTAATTAGTGAGACCTTGGGTCAAACAAATAGTCCCTGCCCACGCAAACTGTGAGAGGATAGCATGTTTAAGCCACTAGGGTTTGGGATAATTATGCAGAAACGGATACCTAGTGCAAAAATGAGTGTCTAGATACTGGTGCTATCCTAACAAAAATATTAAAATGTGGGGAGTGCTTTGAGATCGGGCAAAGAATGGAAAGTGGAAGGAACTTGAGGAGTGTGTTAATGATCGCTTTTGGGAAAACTCACACTGAAGGTTTTAAGAGAGAGGAAGAAATTATTATAAGAAAGAAGAAAAGAACAACATGGTATACAGTCTTGGCACAGCTTAGCAATGCTGTCACCCCGAGTAACATGGAGAGTGAAAGTCTACTTAAACACCTGAGTAATCTGACCAAGGACATACCAGGGAAGGGTTGAATGTGTCACCTAGTTTCTTGTAACCAATGTTAACATGTAAAAGAAAGGAGATATGCTAAAGAAGGAAGCCCCTAACTAGCTGGCCTGCCATAGTCTGGTCTGCCTTCCTTCCTTCCTGCTGGGATGTTCCCAGCTCAGGTCCATCCTCTTCACCCACACTCTGCATGCACCTTTCCTCCTATCCATTCAAGGTACTGCTCAGGCCACACTGTAGTAGTTCTATCATACATTGTGGATTCTACCACAGAGGGTCACAGAACTATGACTTCATACAGTGATGTGAAGAGATTTTGCACCTATATCAAACAAAATGAGGCAGACACAGAAGAAAATGGACAGAAGAATAAAATTCACAAAGAGAAGAAGAGATAAAGGAATGCAACTCAAATGAACCTTGGATCGCCCAGTGTACATTTATGGAAATATTATACTCTGTGCTCTCTAAACAACAGGATAGGATAACACACATCCACATCATATTTTAAGTTTTGTTGGATTTTTTTTTTGTCAGTCAGGGGGTCCGAACTCTGGGCCTGGCTGCTGTCCTTCAGCTCGTCAGTTCAAGGCTAGCGCTCTACCACTTGAGCCCCAGCACCACTTCCAGTTTTTTCTGCTTATGTGGTGCTGAGGAATCAAACGCAGGGCCTCAGGCATGCAAGGCAAGCAATCTACCACTGAGCCACCTTCCCAGACCATATTTTTAAGTATTAAGCGCCCTCTGCTGCTAAAAGATAAAAACACACTGAGGCTTAGTTTAATTCTTGAGCATTGCATGCAAAAAGGAAGTACACCCTGGGCATCTAGGAGCTGAAGGGAAGGCAGCAATCATCTACTGTCAAGGCCAGGTTCACAATGTTTCCAGGGAAAGTGGGAGTTAAAGTTTAAGGGCTGGGAAGGTAGCTCAATGGTAGAGTGCTTGCCTTGCATGCCTGAGTCCCTGGGTTCGATTCCTCAGCTCCACATAAGCAAAAAGAAAAAAAGCCGGAAGTGGCTCTGTGGTTCAAGTGGTAGAGCGCTAGCCTTGAGCTGAAGAGCTGAGGGACAGCGCTCAGGCCCAGAGTTCAGGCCCCAGGACCGGACAAAAAAAAAGTTATTTTGATAAGCTTATAAAACTCAGCAGGAGTTTATGCATTTAATATTTTGATATACATTTCTCCCTTGACCTCCATAAGGCTTGAACCAATTTATATTTATATTAATGATATAGTATGCAATCATGCCTTGCCTATTTTCCACATTATTATCAGTGTACTCTAGTGTATTTCTATGTTTTTGAAGTGAACAAAACAAATAAAGTAGAAGCATCTCCTTCCAGACTGAATGTAGTTATTGTTTTGTTGTTTTTGTTGGTGGTTGGGCTTGTACTCTGGCCTGGGGGCTGTCTCTGGGTTCTTCAGGTCAAGGCAAATGCTCTATCACTTGAGCCACAGTGCCAATTGGATGAATTCTTTTTTTTTTTTTTTTTGTCGGTCATGGGGTCTAAACTCTGGGCCTGGGCTCTTTAGCTCGGCTCTTCAGCTCAAGGCTAGCGCTCTACCACTTGAGCCACAGCACCACTTCCAGCTTTTTCTGTTTATGTGGTGCTGAGGAATCAAACCCAGGGCCTCATGCCTGCAAGGCAAGCAGTCTACCACTGAGCCACCTTCCCAGCCCAAATGAATTGTTTTATTACCCTCTCTCCCTCACTTTTTTTTTTTTTTGACTAGTCATGGGCTTGAAATCAGGACCTCGGTGCTGTCTCTGAGCTTTTTTACTCAAGCCTAGAACTGTACCACTTTCAAGCCACAGTACCACATCTGGCACTTTCTGATTATACAGTACTGAAGAATTGAACACAGGGCTTCATGCATGCTAGGCAAGCACTGTCACTAAGCCACATTCCCAGCCCCTCCCCCTTTCTTTTGGTAGTACTAGGGTTTGAACTCAAGCGCTCAAAACTTGCTAGGCAGATGCTCTATCACTAAGCCATGACCCCAGCACTCTTTACTATTCAGAAGGCACGTTTATTAGCCACAGCTTCTCTCAGCCCCTATTTATCTGGAAATGTATTTATCTTGCCTTCAGTAGTAGTAGTAGTAGTTGCTGTTGTTTTCTTATTAAACTTAAGTTTTTTTTGGGGGGGGGGTCCGGTCGTGGGGCCTGAACTCTGGGCCTGGGCGCTGTCCCTCAGCTCTTCAGCTCAAGGCTAGCGCTCTACCACTTGAGCCACAGCACCACTTCTGGCTTTTTCTGCTTATGTGGTGCTGAGGAATTGAACCCAGGGCCTCAGGCATGCAAGGCAAGCGCTCAACCACTGAGCCACCTTCCCAGCCCCTAAACTTAAGTTTTAATGGGTCTCAAAATTCCATGACAGATCTTTGGTCATGTTCTTTCCATTAAAAAGTACTGATTTTTAAAACTGACACACACACACACAGGTCCACAAAACATTTTCCTTTCCTTTTGAAGGTTTTACAATGCATTGTTATCATTAACCAGTCTTGAGAGAAACTATTCTGAGACAGTTGTTCCACCACTGCTGAAGACTGAAGTGGCAGGTGTCAGGGATAATATTTATTTAGCCTTCTGAGCTTTCTGGGCAAACATGGTGAGCTTGCCAACTCCAGCAGCCTTCTTGTCCACAGCTTTGATGACACCCATAGCAACTGTCTGCCTCATAGCATGAACGGCAAAACGAGAAGCTCTCCACACTCATGGGCTTGCCTGGAACCAAATGAACAATGGCAGCTACTCCAGACTTCAGGAATTTAGGACCGTCTTCCAGCTTCTTACTGGAATGGCATTCAATCTTCTCTTTCAGCTCAGCAAACTTGCAAGCCATGTGAGTGGTGTGACAATCCAGCACAGGGGCATAGCCAGCACTGGACTGGCCTGGACAGTTCAGGATGACCCCCAGAACAGTGAAGCCCGCTGCTTACATGACTGGATCATTCTATCATTCTTGCTGTCATCAACAACATTGCCCAGGCGAACACATTTGACTGACATGTTCTTTTTTTTTTGGTCAGTTGTGGTGCTTGAACTCTGGGTCTGGGTGCTATCTGTCTGTTCTTCAGCTCAAGGCAAACACTCTACCACTTGATCTACAGTGCCACTTCTGGTTTTTTGGTAGTTTATTGGAGATAAGAGTGTTACAGACATTGCTGCTCAGGCTGGTTTTGAGATCCTCAGATCGCAGCCTCCAGAGTAGCTAGGATTACAGGCATGAGCCACTGGCACCTGGCAATGCTGGCTTCCTTAATGATTTCCTCATATCTCTTCACACCCAGTGTGTAAGCCAGAAGGGCATGCTCATGGGTCTGCCCATTCTTGGAGGTACCAGCTTCAAATTCACCAATACCAGCAACAACAATCAGGACAGTACAATCCACCTGGTGAGCACCTGTAATTGTGTTCTTGATAAAGTGTCTGTTCCCTGGGGCATTAATGATGGTCACATAATACTTGCTGGTCTCAGCTGTCCACAGGGAGATGTCAATGGTGATACCAAGCTCGTGCTCAGGCTTCTGTTTATCCAAGACCCGGGCATACTGGAAGGAGTCCTTTCCCATCTCAGTAGCCTCCTTCTTGAACTTCTCAATTGTTCGTCTGTGGATGCCACCACAAATGTAGATCCGATGTCCAGCAGTGGTGGCCAATGACAACAATGTTGATAAGGGTCTTTTCCTTTTCAATTTTGGCTTTGACTTAGAGGTGGTTTTATGGCACCTGCATTCTGTAAGCAAACCTGGTGTGAAAAAGTTGCCTTCCCTGAGTTCAAGCCCCACAACTGGCAAAAAAAAAAAAAAGTTGCCTTCAGTTCTGAAGGAACGTTGTATGTGTGTGTTGATCCTAGGACTTAAAGTGAAGGCCTGAGCACTGTCCCTGAGCTTCCCCCCGGCCCCCTCAAGGCTGGCACTCTATCACGAGCCACAGCTCTACTTTGAACTCTTTTGATGGTTAATTAGAGATAATAATTTCAGCTGGGTGCCCATGGCTCACCCCTGTAATCCTAGCTATTCAGGAGGCTGAGATCTGAGGATGATGGTTCAAAGCCAGCTCAGGCAGGAAAGTCTGTGACTTTTTTTTTTTTTTTGCCAGTTGTGGGGCTTGAACTCTGGGACGGGTTGTTGTCCCTCAGCTCTTCAGCTCAACACAAGCGCTCTACCACTTGAGCCACAGTTCCACTTCCAGGTTTTTCTACTTATGCGGTGGTTGAGGAATCGAACTCAGGGTTTCATGCATGCAAGGCAAGCACTGTACCACTGAGCCACCTTCCCAGCCCCATCTGTGAGACTATCTCCAATATGCCACCAGAAAACCAAAAGTGGCAGTGACTCAAGTGGTAGAACACTAGCCTTGAGCTGAAGAGCTGAGAGACAGTGCCCAGGCCCAGAGTTCAAGCCCCACAACTGACAAAAAGAAAAAGAAAAAGAGTTTCACAGGCTTTCTTGTCTGGGCTGGCTTCCAACCATGATCTCAGATCTCAGACTTCCAAGTAGCTAGGATTACATGAGAAACTGGTGTCTGGCTTAAAGGGAAGTTTTACTGGAAACAGAATCATTAGTTGGCCTTTCAATTTTTCTCTGCACACTCAGTTTGTAGCCCCTGCCTTCTTTTTTTTTTTTGTCGGTCGTGGGGCTTGAACTCTGGGCCTGGGCGCTGTCCCTCAGCTCTTCAGCTCAAGGCGAGCGCTCTACCACTTGAGCTACAGCGCCACTTCCGGTTTTCTGGTGGTTCATTGGAGATAGGAGTCTCACAGTCTTTCCTGCCTGGGCTGGCTTTGAACTGCGATCCTCAGATCTCAGCCTCCTGAGTAGCTAAGCCCCTGCCTTCTTGCCTCCAGTACTCTTCATGTGAAGTCATACTTTAGTGCTATTCCAGTGAGTGTGTGGTATGGGTATGGGGGGGGTGGTGGTGGTAAATCATCCTTCCTTTGTAGTTTTAACCATTTACTCCTTTCTGTGTCTTCTGTACACCAGTGGGGACTCCTTGTGTTTATCCTGTTTGGAGCTCATTGAGTTTGAGTATATATAGGTGATTTTTTTTCAGTTAATTTTGGTGGGGGGGATGTTGGAGTCATTTTTTTTCCTTCAAATCTCCCCCACATCCTTTCTGATGGAAAAAGACTTCACAGAGAGCATTCACCCTCCCCCCTGACGGCCACATCTTAGAACTGTCCTCGCTGCCAACCTGCTGAATCATCTCCTCTCCCTGTATCCCTGAGCAAAGGCACCAGCAGTCTTGGAAGACAGTCTGAGACCAAGGCCTGATGCTGAAACTCAACAAACACAGAGGCTGTGGAGACTTTGAAACTCCTCAGTCAACATAACATTGCTCATCCACCCTGCCTCCACCTCCCTCACCCTGCTTCCACCTGCCCCTCGCTTCTGCCTAATAGTGAAAAAGACCTAGTTGTAAGGAGGTGGCATCATTTCCCCTTCAGCCAGGCTGAAGGAGACTTGGTCGCCCTTCCCAGACTTCATTCCCAAATAAAGCCTGTTGGTCTGTTGAGTTTTCTTTTTGCCCTTTCTTTATTCTGATACCCTCATGACCGACTCAGTTGCCTTATATCTTCCATATTCTGGAGTTCGTTACACATATGTAGCTGTGCTTGATGTGCTTGATGATGTCACACAGGTTTCTGAGACTCCTTTCTCCTCTTCATTTTTTCTTTTTTTTTTATTTATTGGACATTCTATAGATCTACAAGTTCCCCAATTGTTTCTTCTGATAGTTCAGTTTTTCATTGAGCTCGTCTAGTGAAATTCTCATCTATTATTTACTATAGTTTTCAACTCTAGAAGTTCCATATTTTATCATTCTTATCTCCTTGCTTGTTTGGTAGTTTTGTGTGTGTGTGTGTGTGTGTTTTATTTTTAAATCATTACCGGGGTTTGAACTGGCCCCACACTTGCTGAAGGAGCTCTACCTCTTCAGCCACCCCTCCACCTTGTATGCATTTGTTCTGATTCTTTTTGAGATAGGGTCTCACTTTTTACCCAAGCTGGCCCATTAGACTTTTCATGTAGCTTGGAAAACAGATGTACACTACCGTGCTCAGCTTTTTCTGTTGAGGTGGAGTCACATGAATTTTTTTTCACCTCAGGCTAGCCTTAAAAGACAATCTCCCAGAAGTGGTGCTGTGACTCACGAGGTAGAGCACTAGCCTTGAGCTGAAGAGTTGAAGGACAGCACCCAGGCCCAGTATTCAAGGTCCACAATCAAAAGAAAAGAAAAAGAAAAAAGAAAGAAAAAGAAAAAAAGATAATCTTCTAAATTTCCACCCCCCAAGTACCCTGGATATACTCTGCGTGTGTGTGCGCGCCATGTTTTGGTGTGCTGTGGGAAGGTATTTTGTTTTTGCTTAATGACTTCTCTGAACGAATTCTGCTCTCCCCAGAGTGTGTTGACATGTAAGTCCTGTTTTTTCTCTCTCTTCTGTCCTGTTTCTCTCTCCCTCTCTGTCTCTCTCTCTCTCTCTTTCCTTTTATTTCTACCACTGATTTGCTAAGGTCAACATAGCTTGGAAGAACTAGAGCATGGAGTCTAAGGCGCCCAGGTTCTGGGGTAGCGTGGGGTCCTTAGTAAGGCTGGTAATCTTAGACAAGTTACTTAACTTCTTTGAGCCTTACTTCCCTCAACTTCCAAATGAGGATACTTGGGACTATGTTATAGGCTTGTTAAATTGCTCTCATCTTCTTCACATTGTACATACAGAGTATTTAGTCAATTGTGTATTTCATTACTTATTTGGTGGCACTGGAGTTGAAAATCAGGGCCTCCTGCTTGCTAGGAAGGCACCTGAGCCATGCTCCAGCCGTTTTCCGTTTCCATTCCTCGGGATATCCATTCATCAAGAAGCTAGGATTACAAATGCACCATTATCCCTAAGCCTGAATGTTGAATACCGATTTTTAGACTAAAATCCAAAGATTCCACAAGGTGTGTGCAGCACCTAACTAAGATACCTCTGCTTGGAATTCTGCTATTTGGAGACGCCTTTGCCGGCCTTTTCCATCCTTTTGATCTCTGCAGACACCACCTGCAGCCTTCACAACTTAGGTGACGCTGGGAAGTTGTCTGGTTTACTCATTGCTTACGTAATATGTCTATGTCACTTGAAAGTGAGCTACACGGAATGCGGAATCATGTTTTCCCACAGTCTGCCATCGGCCTCAAACAAAACCAAGGTCGCCAAGGTCTCCCACGGAAGCCGGCTGGGCAGCGCCACCCTGGCCTAAATAGCCTGCAATGAAACCACGCCCACGGTGGGCGTGGCCTCCAATGTTGTGCTGGCGGCGTTCAGGCCCGTGGTCCGCTGGCGTCGAGTTACGTCACACACACGCAGGCGCAGTCTTACACACCTCTGCAAACGTGTTAGGGGCGTGGCCAGTTGCGAGGTCCCTGCAGCGCCGATGCTGACGCCTGAATTGTCTTTGGTTGGTTGGCGGCTCTGGGTTCCCCTCCGCTCAGGCAGTTCGAAAAGCCACTCTGTTTTGGGGTCCTCGCCGCACTTCCACGTCTCCCGGAAGAGGCCGCGGGGCTACGGCAGGTCCGGGAAGAGGCTGAGTCCCGGCCCTTCGCGGGCCGGCTGCGGTGGGGGCCCGGGCCCCAGAGGGCGACGAGGCCCCGGGGGCGACAGAGTCGCGGTGCCGCCGCAGGGAGTCCTCAGGTGAGGCGGCGGCGAGGGCCGGTGGACGAGTCCGGTCCACCCAGGCGTTAACGGCCTCCGTGTGTGCGGACGGCGCTCCGCGGTGCCGGCTGCGGGGCTGAGGGAAGGGGCCGACCCCACCGGGGCGGCTGCGCCGCAGTGGGTCTGCGCCCACCTGGGCCCCACGGCTGACAGGTGCCCTGGGCCCGGCCTCTCGCCCTCCGTGCTGACCCTGGTTCCCTCCGCCCACCTCTGGGGCACGCCACGCCACGCCCGCGAGCCCCGGCCTTTACCGAGGGCTGCGGACCGCCCGGGTCCTCCCCGGGCCCTTCGCCGGCTTTAATTAGGTCCACACTACCTAAGGACGGCGGTGTTTGAAGGCCCCATTAGCTTTAAAATGGGAAGAGCTAATACGTGCCAGCTAGGGTTGTTGTTATTATTATTGATATTATTGCTATTAGAGGTAATTAGCCCCCGACACCACCAGTTTTCACTTTACAATAATATTTTACACCTGTGTGGAATTTTATACGCCAAGTATCTCACCTCCATTTTCATTTGTTTTCGCATGAACTGTGAAATACATAGCACATCATCGTTACTCATCTTATAAAGAACAGGTTTAAAATTAATTTTGGAGCGAGTAAGGTGCTGCACAGGGGTAATCCTTCCTACTCGAGAGGATTGAAGTTTCAAGGCCAGCCTGGGTTAAAAAGTTAGCCCGGAATATTCTTTTCCAGTTTTTTTTTAAAAGGATATTGCAACTTATTACATAATGTGGCTGTGAAAATTAAATGTAAAAATGTTTGCATAGCATCTGGCACACTAAAATTCTATTCAGTATTTATGAGTGCCTGTATATAGATGCTGGGTAATTCAAAACAGACATGCTGTTTATCCAACCATTCCTCCTTCCCCAACAGGGAGAGACGGGTGTTTAAAAAAACAACTTATAATTATAAAACCTGGAGGTCTGTGAGGAAAAAGGAAAGGAACAGGATAATATGACCTAAATTAAATGGGAAGTAAGAGAAATTTTAAACAGATGACATTTAAGTGAAGAGAGACCAAGAGCAAGACTTAGCCATGAAAAGTGTACCAAGCAAAGGAGTGTAGAACACACCCTAGAAATGGTGTTGACTTCCCCCCATGCTCTTTCTTTTATATCATGAGGGTCAATAACTTCATCATTACATTTCTGTGGCACACTTTATAATAGTCCTCATATCTATGTGTTAGTGGATGGTTGTATAATCATATTTCTTACTCTATGCTTAGTGTGTTCATAGCAGATTAGTGAGAATTTGAATTTTTGCAGATGAACTCTAGACGTTTATGTGGATATCTAAATTATGTATAATAGTGTTTCAACATGATAGCTTTTCTATTGATTAGACTATTTTTTTCAGTTTTCAG
>NW_012267218.1:9248682-9258758 GCF_000151885.1 Dipodomys ordii | reverse complement strand
AGTTGTGATAGTTGTAGAGATGCTACTGGCAGCTTTAAAAAGAGTGCTTACAATATGCCAAGCATTTTCCAAAGTTTTTTTTAATTGTGTTAATCTTAAAACCATTCTGAACTGGGCATGGTGACATGCCTCTTTAGTGCCAGTTATTTAGGAGGCTGAAACAGGAAGGTTGGTTGAGCCTAAGAGTGAAGGTAACATTAGGATTGCAACTCAGAACCGTGTCACTCAGGAACTTAGTCTTAACCATTAACACTCTCATGTTACTCTGTACTGATCATTTCTCATCCTTCCTACAGGTTCACCAATAGGATTATTTTGCCACCATCATGTCTTGGTTTGCTGATCTTGCTGGAAGGGCAGAAGATCTTTTAAATCGAGTTGATCAAGGGGCTGCATCAGCTCTCAGTAGAAAGGAGAACACTAGCAATACCACATATGGCAGAAATACTGATTATGCTGAACTTCACCAGCAAAATGCAGATTTGACTTACCAGACTGGACCTGAAGCCACTTACATTTCTCCAGCAGCTGATAATGTCCGAAACCAAAAAGCGACCATTCTAGCTGGCACTGCAAATGTGAAAGTAGGATCCAGGACACCTGGGGAGGCCTCCCATCCTGTTGAAAGCGCATCTGTCCCTAGGTCTTCATTCCAGTTTGTGAGAAGGAAAAAGTCAGAGCCTGATGATGAGCTGCTATTTGATTTTCTTAATAGTTCACAGAAGGAGCCTACTGGGAGGGTGGAAATCAAGAAAGAAAAGAGCAAGGCACCTGTCTTTCCCAGTTCTCAGACATCAAGTGTCAATTCTGTAAATACCAGCCTGACCACTGCCAAAGCTACTGAAGAAAATTCTGAGAGTCAAAGCCACGGTAGATAACAAGTGTTCTTTCTTTCCAAATTAAGAAAATTGAATGCATCATGGGCTAAAACATTCTGATACATTTCTCACCCCCTGCTATAGTATGAGTCCTTGGTATGAGAGCATTACGTATGTCGGTGTGTGATGAGGTCAAGGTGGGCAGTATTGAATACCACTAATCAAAGGGAATTACAGTAAGGATCTTCAAAAACTCTGTTGGGTGCCTTTACCAAACCTACCATCTGAGTGTTTCATCCTCTCCCAACATCCTATAGAGAAGTAGCTGAGTAATTGAACTATGATTCTCAAGTTGAAGATACTGATCTGATAGTGAAGAGTTTAGAATTGTGGGTTTGTTTGTTTGTTTGTTTGTGGTGATTGAACCCAGAAACCTGCCCTCATGTCCTCAACCCAGATTTTTGGTTTTCAGCTATGTAATGGGTTGTAAAGTCACCTCTACAAGTGCATCTCACCAGCAAATGAGGTTAGCCTGGTGGCTCATTGAAGTACCTGCTAAGCATTTTAAAATAGGTAAACATGATTTGCTAAAAATTCTTTATATAGTTGATAGTTAATAGAAACATGTTCTTAAAAGTCAAAGCTTCTCCCATTTTGGCTGTTAATGAGTAGAATCTGTATCTTCAATATAAAACGTTGTAGAGCCTGTAATTCTAGCTATTCAGGAGGCTGAGATCTGAGGATCTCAGTCAGAGCTAGCCTAGGCAAAAAAGTCTGTGAGACTCATCTCCAATTAACCACCAGAAAACTGGAAGTGGCACTGTGGCTCAAGTGGTAGAGCACTGGCTATAGAAAAGCATGGTTTGAGGCTTGTAAAATAAGAGGAAGTAGTAGCATTGACTTAATCATGCTCAACATTTCTGCATTTCTTCTCAACTGTCTTCTGGTTAATTTTTTTTTTCTTGGTTGGACATGGGGCTTGAACTCTGGGCCTGTGCACTGTCCCTCAGCTCTTCAGCTCAAGGCTAGCACTCTACCACTTGAGCCACAATGCCACTTCTGGCTTTCTGAGTGGTTTATTGGAGATTAGAGTCTCAGGACTTTTCCTGCCCGGGCTGGCATTGAACTGTGATCCTCAGATCTCAGCCTCTTGAGTAACCAAGATTATAGTCCGGAGCCACCGGCACCTGGCTTCTTCTGGTTAATTATGTAAATATTTATTTAAAACCTGAGTAAGGATTAAGTATCCAGTGGATAAGATAGATGTATAAACAAATCTGGGTGCTGGTAGCTCCTCTCTGGAGGCTGAGATCTGAGGATCACAGTTCAAAGCCAGCCCGGCAGAAAAGTCCATGTGACTCTTATTGCCAGTTAACCACCAGAAAACTGGAAGTGGCTCCATGGCTCAACATAGTAGAGTGCTACTCTTGAACAGAAAATCTGAGAGACAGCACCTAGACCCTGAGTTCAAACCCTCCCTCCCCAAAAATGTATAAACATAATTTACATATAATGCAGTAAATGAAGTGTTTGTGATGTTAGGAGGAAGTAACTAATTGCCTAAGGTATTAAAGAGAAGGGTTCACTGAGGGTTTGTGTTTTGAATTGAGTCTTTTTGTTTTGTTTTGTTTTGGTCAGTCATGGGGCTTGAACTCTGGGCTTGGGCGCTGTCCCTGTGTTCTTCAGCTCAAGGTGAGCCCTCTACCACTTGAGCCACAGCGTCACTTCTGGTTTTCAAGTGGTTTATTGGAGATAAGAGTCTCACAGACTTTCCTGCTTGGGCTGGCTTTGAACCGCGTTGCTCAGATCTCAGCCTCCTGAGTAGCTAGGATTACAGGCGTGAGCCACCGTTGCCTGGCTGAGTCTTTTTTTAAAAAAATAGGTTTTTTTATTGTGAAAATACCGTACAGAGGAGTTACAATTACATGAGCAAGATAATAAGTACATTTCTTATCAAGCATGAATTGAGTCTTAAAGCATGAAAAAGAGATTGGCACTTTAAAAAAAAGTTGGAGATGGCATTCTAAGCAAAGAGCACAGAGTTTTCAATGGTAAATACATACAAGAAAGGCATAAGAAACTGAATACAGTTTCTGATGGACAGCAATGGAGGAATGAAGCCAGTAAAGAAAGTTGGGCCTGGCACTGGTGGCTCATGCCTCTAATCATAGCTACTTAGGCTGATAGCTGAGGATTGTGATTTGAAACCAGCCCAGGCAGGAAAGTCTGTGAGACTCTTGTCTCCAGTTAACCACGAAAAAGCTGGAAGTGGAATGGTAGAACTATCAGCTTTGAGAAAAAATGCCCAGGGACAGTTCTCAGACCCTGATATCAAGCCCCAGATCTCTTTCTCTTTTCTGTCTCTCTCTGTATCTGTCTCTGTCTGTCTATCCGTCTGTTTGTCCGTCTGTCTGTCTCTGTCTCTCTGTCTCACACACACACACATATACATACATACATACATACATACATATATGCATATACACAAACAAATTTGGGAAGGGTTTGTGAAGGCCCTGTATAGCACTGTGCTTGTTTAAACCTATTTTTCCAGTGGATCATTGTGAAAGTTTGTCCTTGAACATTAGAATCACCTATGTGACTAATATATGAATTATTGAGTGCCTATAATTCTGATAATTGGGTGGCAAGCTTCCAAGGGGAGAGCCAGGCCATGGTTGTTAATAAAAGTTGGAAGTGCCATAGTCAGAGTGACACTGATAGAAGTCTTTAGGCCCATAGTTAACATGAACAGATTTTCTGCTTTTAAGGAAACAATGGGCATTGTTAAAAAAAAAAAAAAAATGATAGCAGCCAAAAATGATGGTGGCCCAGACTAGGAAGGTTTACAGTGGATGTAATATAAAGTGGTAAGATTAAGCTAGTCACCAGTGGCTCACACCTGTAATCCTAGCTACTTAGGAGGCTGAGATCTAAGGATCGCGGTTCAAAGCCAGCCCAGGCAGGAAAGTCCGTGAGACTCTTTATTCCCAATAAACCGCTCAGAAAATCAGAAGTGTTGCTGTGGCTCAAGTGGTAGAGCTCTAGCCTTGAGCTGAAGAGCTGAGGAACAGCACCCAGGCCCAGAGTTCAAGCCCCACAACTGACACACACACACAAAAGACTAAAGTGAACCTGATTGACATGGCCACCCTTTTTCTGCCAATTTGCAGTACTACCTCTGTCATGTAATAAGTATGCAGCTATTCAGTCTTTTTCTGGGTACTTACTCTTTCATTGGATTATTTGAGGGTGGGGGAGTGCGGTCATGGGCTTGAACTCTGGGCTTGAGCTGTCCCTACACTCTTCAGCTCAAGGCGAGCGCTCTACCAGTTGAGCCACAGTGCCATTTCTGGTTTTCTGGTGATTGAAGATAAGAGTAATTGAAGATAAGAGTCTCACAGACTTTCCTGTCGGGGCTGGTTTTGAACCATGATAATTAGATCTCAGCCTCCTAAGTAGCTAGGATTACAGGTGTGAGCCACTGGCACCTGGCTTCTGCCCTAATCATTTTCATCTCTCTCCATCTAATAGCTTGGGGTTTGGCTTGTTCTTGTTTTTCTAGCAGTTTTAATTGCATCATGAGGTTATTTACCTGAGCTGTTTGTATTTTCTTTGTGTGTGCGCTTAGAGCTATACACTTTCCTCTCATAATTTTTCAAATCTTTTACATTTCTTTCTGTGCTTGCTTGATCTAATGATGTTTTACAGTCAGTTTTTACAATTTTTGGTTGGTTTTTATTAGCATGTATTACACAGAGAGGATTCATTGTAATACTATATTCTAGGATGCATACAATGTATCCTAATCAACCTTAACTTCTCCATCATTTTCTCCTTCCCACTCCCCCTTCTTTAAACAATTTCAACATGTTTCATTGATCTATTTTTATTCATGCAAATGTGTTACTTGACCCAAATTCACCCTCATTTACCCTCTCCTCTTCCAGTGTCCAGCTCCCAATCCAAGCCTGTTTAACTTTTTTTTTAGTTTAGTATGTATGAATTGTACTAGGGAGTTTCACTGTATTTCAGATATGCAAGTAGAATATTTTCCTCAGAATAATCCTCTCTATTGCTCTCCCTTCCTCTGTCCCACCAATCCTCTATTGATCACCAGCTTGCATTGAGCTTCCTTATGTTGTCTTCATACAGAGTTGCATTATATTTCTGAGCTATTCACCCTCCACATCTCTTTCCCTCTCTCCTTCCACTCATCCTCCATATTTAGAATCATATTCTGTGTGTGTGTATGTGTATTTATGTGGGTATATATACATATGTTCATGTTAATAAATATATGTGTCCTTTAGGTCTAGCTTCTACATGAGCAAAAAATGCTTATCTCACTCAACATAATGTCTCCAGTTCCATTCATTTTCCTGCAAATGATATGATTTCATTTTTTTCATGGCTGTGTAATAGTCCATATTAGGTGTGTGCTATATTTCCTTTATTCACTCATTTGTTATTGGGCACCTCAGTTGATGCCCCAATTTGAATATTATAAACAGTGCTGAAATAACCATGGGTGTGTAGGTACCTTTCTTGTATATTGAGTTACACCTGTTTGGATGTATGATATTAGTGACGGGATCATACGTTTGTTCTGTTTTAAACGTTTTGAGGAACCCCCATTCTGATTTCCATAGTGGAAGTACTCATTTATATTCCTACCAGAATTGTATGAGTCCTCTCTTCCCCTCACCATTTTGACTGGGTGAGATGGAATCTTAGTGTTATTTTGACTTGCCAAGGATGTTGAACATTTTTTAACATACCTAGTAACCATTTGCACTTCTGAGAACTGTCTGCTCAAATCACCTCCCATTTATTAGATTGCTTGTTCTTTTGCTGTTCTGCTTTTTTTTTTGTCAGTCATGGGGCCTGAACTCTGGGCCTAGGTGCTGTCCCTCAGCTCGTCAGCTCAAGGCTAGCACTCTACCACAGCGCCATTTCCAGCCTTTTCTGTTTATGAGGTACTGAGGAATCAAACCCAGGGCCTCATGCATGCAAGGCAAGCACTGTACCACTGAGCCACCTTCCCAGCCCTGCTGTTCAGCTTTTGAGCTTTTTGTGTATTCTGGGTCTTGCTGTATATCCAGGCTGGCCTGGAACTTGAATCCTTCTGCCATGCCTCCCAAATAGGATCATATGCATGGAGTACAAACCTAGATCTCATTGTGATTTGAATTAGCATTTATCATTAAAGACCTCGAGGACTCTTTTGCCCAGTATAGTTTATGTTTTCATCATTTTAATGCATTTTTTTGTTGTTGTTGATAGTGGGATTTGAACTCAGGGTCTGGGCACTGTTCAAGCTCTTCTTGTACTTGATTTTTTTTTAATCGCATAGATTCTTGTGCCTTCTCAATATTCTCATTGCTGAGACTTCTCCCACTCCCCCTCCACACCTTTTTTTTTTTTTTTTGGTTGGTTGTGTGGCTTGAACTCGGCCTGGGAGCTATCCCTCAACTCTTCAGCTCAAGGCTAGTGCTCTACCACATGAGCCATAGCACCACTTCTGGCTTTCTGGTGGTTTTATTGGAGATAATAGTCTCATGGACTTTCCTGCCCAGGCAGGCTTTGAACTGTGATCCTCAGATCTCAGCCTCCTGAGTAGCTCGGATTACAGGCATGAGCCACCGGCTCCCAGCTTCCCCATTTTTTTTTTTTTTCATGATCTTTTCAGAGTCGAGGAAACAAATTCAGCCACTCACATTATTTTGTTTTTCTTCTTCCCAGAACTGTATTCTTACATTCTCTGCATTCATTTAGTGCATAGGTTTTGGGGGTTCTTAGAGGTCTATAGGTTCTATTTGTAAGAATGGATTTTTATCTATGGTGAATTTATTTTTGGCATTTTAGCTGTAACAGTCAACTCACTGAAAGGCATCCTACCAAAGTAAACTACTAGTGTGTTTTTAGTGACTATGGCAATGTAACAAAATATATTCTGTTTTTGACAGAAGCTGCTAATAATTCAGATTCTATCCCTGAAGAGGATTCTTCAAAGGAAAACATATCATCAGACACTACCTGCACTGATCATAGCCCAGTGCCTGGTGATGGAGGCAAATCACATGAGCTGTCTAACCTCCGACTGGAAAACGAACTGCTAAGGAATGAAGTCCAGTCTTTAAATCAGGAAATGGCCTCACTACTTCAGAGATCCAAAGAAACTCAAGAAGGTTGGGCCTTATTTCAGTTGGATAGGATTAAGAATTTAATGTTAGGGGCTGGGAAGGTGGCTCAGTGGTAGAGCGCTTGCCTTGCATGCATGAGGCTCTGGTTTCGAATCCCCAGCAAAAAGAAAAAAAGCCGGAAGTGGTGCTGTGGCTCAAGTGGTAGAGCACTAGCCTTGAGCTGAAGAGCTGAGGGACAGCGCCCAGGCCCAGAGTTCAGGCCCCATGACCGGACCCAAAAAAAAAAAATAAAGAATTTAATGTTAAAAAATATACTAAAAACTTTATATTGAATCAGACACAGTATAGATGACACTTGTAAAATGGTATATTCATAGACATTTGAGCCTAAAATTAGGCAAAGAGACAAATCCTTTTACCAACCTAAATCATAGAATACTTGACTAGTTTGGTCTTTTTTTTTTTTTTTAATTTAAGACACTTTTAAGTCCTTACAGTTATACTTCAATACCTGGGTTCTTTTGTCTTTTTTGTTTGGTCTTTAGTAATCACTGATGGGAGCTGAACATTAATAGTTGTTTACATTATTTGATTTATTTTCTCTGAACTTTGAGGAAGAACTGTTATATGGAAAGGTGGAATTAAGTGAAGTAGAAGACAGTAATTGGCAGGGTCACAATATTCCTATGTCAGGGGCATAAATAACATGGAATTCTATTTGAATAGTACTTTTCGAAGGTGGCCTGGAGTAAGAAATCTTCACATTTCTTAGAAATGATTAATTCAAAAGGAAATAATCTCATGACCACATAGTAATAGGGGAGGGGTAAATTGAATTATTGGCTGAGGAGAAAATAAGAAATTGCCGCCCTGGTTCCTGAGGCTGAGAGTAGGGTGGGGGCACTGTGGGTAAAGTTTTGCCTAGGCTCAGAAGAAGGCCCAGGAGAGCAAAATAGGAAGATAGTTTTAGGACTGACTCTTTAAGCCAAGTGTGGTAGAATAGAATACACTTGTAATCTCAGAGGAGAATGAATCAGAAGGATTTTGACTTTGAGGCTAGCTTGGGCTATGTAGCAAGACTTTGTCCCCTCCCCACCCCCAAAAAACAAACAGCTTTGCCTAGGTTTAATGAAATAGAGCATTGCCTGAAACCTGTAAAGTTTGCTTCAATATTGAAAAATATTTTTCCCCTAGGGGCACATTACAGCTACAGATTTTAAGAGGATGTGGAAGCAACATTATGTTCTAATGGAACGCTACATTGCTCTTTCACACAGATTTCCTAGGTTATGAGAACATCTCTACAACAGTAATTGAATAAAATTCTTTCCTGCTTTATCTTTATTTTATTTATTTATTTTTTTTTTGTCGGTCGTGAGGCTTGAACTCTGGGCCTGGGCACTGTCCTTCAGCTCTTCAGCTCAAGGCGAGTGCTCTACCACTTGAGGTTCAGCGCCACTTCCGGTTTTCTGGTGGTTTATTGGAGATAGGAGTCTCACAGTCTTTCCTGCTCAGGCTGGCTTTGAACCGTGATCCTCAGAGTAGCTAGGATTATAGGCGTAAGCTACCAGTGCCTGGCTTCCTGCTTTATCTTTAGATTTTGCTGCTGTTATGTCTTCCTAGTAGGGGTGAGGAGCTTCTTTCAGTCAAGGGCAATTTGGATGTTTAACATCTTTTACATTTACAAACTTAGCAATATAGACAGATTGTAGGCAGCCTGTGAGAAGCATACTTAACTGTCCTGTCATGTACTACATATTTCTTAGGCCTTATACATTGACCCCATGGCAAGAGTGTAACTTTGATTTTGATTGTCATTCTTGCTCTTGTGTCTATTAGCATTTCATCAATTCACTAGCCGTTTTAGCTTTGTTGACATTGCTATCTCCTAATTTTGGCTCCTGGTGTTTATGGCGTATGTCCAGAAAAACAACATTGTGTGTAGGGCTTTATGCCTCTTGTTAACTTTAGTGTAGGTGTTAGAGTTGGCCTTGAAAAGTCGGTGTCCCAGTGGTAAAAATGAAGGTATTTTGGCAGTATGTATGTGTGTGTATGTGTGTATGTATGTGTGCTGTGAAAAAGATATGTTTGATTTTGCTTGTGTAAAGAAGTTTTATTTTTTACAGAATTAAACAAAGCAAGGGCAAGAGTTGAAAAATGGAATGCTGACCATTCCATGAGTGACCGGAGAACTCGAGAACTCCAAGCCCAGGTCGATGACTTGGCGGAAGCGGTGGCTGCAAAGGATTCCCAGCTGGCTATCTTGAAGGTTAGACTCCAGGAGGCTGACCAGCTGCTGAGAACCCGTACTGAAGCCCTGGAATCCTTGCAGAGCGAAAAGTCTCGGTAGGTAATTCTGTCAATAATGACAGCATGAGCTAAATGGCTCTCTCTTTCCAGTACAAGAAATGGTAATGGGGGACAGGGGAATGGGTGAGAATGTTGAAAGGGGTGACATTGATCAAGATGCATTGTATTCATAAACTGTTGTAGTGTGCCCTCACTTGTGAAAATTTAGCTTTTTGGAATTTACAAGAGAGAAAATCTCTTAGGGCAATGTCAGAAATGTATATGATTAAAATGGACTCATCATTTGAATCTTGAAATGCAAGTTAAGCAAATTCTGAATTTGAGGGTATTTGAAGAACCTAATCTTCAATATATGGTATGTGCTTATATATGGAATCCTAAAGATTACATTCCATTAGAAAGGAAAAAGAGGGGCTGGGAAGGTGGCTCAGTGGTAGAGCGCTTGCCTTGCATGCATGAGGCCCTGGGTTCAATTCCTCAGCACCACATAAGCAGAAAAAAGCTGCCAGAAGTGGCGCTGTGGCTCAAGTGGTAGAGCGCTAGCCTTGAGCTGAAGAGCTGAGGGACAGCGCCCAGGCCCAGAGTTCAGGTCCCACGACTGGATCCCCCCCAAAAAAAGAAAGAAAAAGAAATGTCTATCCATATTGTGGTCAGTAAACTTGATACAGGTAAGAGAGCAAGTAAGGAAGGATGAGGCTGGAGAAGGAAGGAAGGAAGGAAGGAAGGAAGGAAGGAAGGAAGGAAGGAAGGAAGGAAGGAAGGAAGGAAAGGAAGGAAGGAAGGAAGGAAGGAAGGAAGGAAG
>NW_012267218.1:9244299-9248263 GCF_000151885.1 Dipodomys ordii | reverse complement strand
TCTTTTTTGTGCTTGATTAACACTGAGTCCTGAAAATGAGTCCAACTCATCACTTGTGCCCTGTGGAAACCCATTATTTAACATGCTTCATTTTCTTTTAGAATAGTGCAGGATCACAATGAGGGTAGCAGCCTACAGAACCAAGCTCTGCAAACTCTGCAAGAGAGATTGCATGAAGCGGATGCCACTCTGAAGAGAGAGCAAGAGAGCTACAAGCAAATGCAGGTTAGAACATTCAGTTGTCAATATTTGATAAGGACGAGTGATTGTCTATTCTTCCATAACATATCCTTAAGTAAAATTGTGTAGTGCATTTCAGAGGATTCTCTTTCTGTAACCAAAATCGACATAAACTGAAAAATAAGCTTGATCCTTGCTAAAAATATTTAATTTCGTGTTTGAATGAACTATAATTAAAATAGCTAATATTCGTTAGAGATGCATGTTTCCCTGTCTCTGGTTGTACATCAACCATTACTATTAGTTGAGTAAATGGTGGAATAGGGTCATCTTGATTATTCTCTTCAGTATTTTTCTGATTCATTTATTGCAGTAGGAAATTGAATATAATATTTAGCATTTTATTCCTAAATGAATTATTATATCTAGTTCAGTCTCAGTCCAGGCTGTATAATAGCTGTATAATACTTTCTGATGTTTAGTTCCCACTCTCAGAGAGTCTATTTCCATTGCATGTGGCAGCACTCAGCCATTGACTTATTATTAGCAGTTCTACAGGACTCACAGGTATACCCACTGAGCAGCAGGATTGGGTATCTCAGCAGGTAAAAAATAGTTCAGCCCTAAAAATAAATGTTAGGTTCAAGCCCCATGACCAACCAAAAAAAAAAAAAGTTAGGTAATATGGTTGTTCTTTTATTGTTCTGAAATTTTTAATATTTTTATTTATCTTATGTATTATTATTATTGCTGGTCCTAGGGCTTGTGTTCAAGAGTGGGACTCTACCACTTGAACCACAGCACCACTTCCAGCTTTTTCTGAGTAGTTTATTGGAATAAAAGTCTCACAGACTTTCCTCTCCTTACTGGCTTTGAACTGCAGTCCTCAGATCTCAGCCTCTTGAGTGGCTAGTATTATAGATGTGAACCATTGGTACCCAGCTTTGTTTGTTAATTTCTATTTACTATATTTAAAATACAGTTGAGCAGCCTTAATCTATTTATACCCTAAATCTGAATTTCTTCAAAATCCAAAACTACTTCTATACTTCAGATGAACAAAATTATATCTGATTATCTTTAGGTTTTATATATATATATATATATATATATATATATATATATGGAATTTCACTGGACTTAGGTCCCTCCCCTCAGCTATCTTAGTATGAGTATGCAAATACTCCAAAATTAAAAGCTCGAGAGTCTGAAACATTCTGGTGCCAGGTGTTTTAAGCTTGTACTATCTCAACATTTCAATAGTAAGAATTATTAATGAGATTTTTTTTTTTAAATGATGACTTTTTTTTTTTTTGCCAGTGTAGCTTTTGAACTCAGGGCCTGGGCTCTGTCCCTGAGCCTCTGTGGGTTCGAACTTGGGCTCTACCACTTGAGCCATAGCACTACTTCTGGCCTTTATGTTTATGTGGTACTGAGGAATCAAACCCAGGGCTTCATGCATACTAGGCAGGTATTCTACCACAGAGCCACGTTCCCAGCCCCCTGGCCTTCTTGATTTGCTTTTTTTGTTGTTGTTTTTGTTTTTGGGTCTGGTCGTGGGGCTTGAACTCTGGGCCTGGGCACTATTCCTCAGCTCTTCAGCTCAAGGCTAGCGCTCTACCACCTGAGCCACAGCACCACTTCTGGCTTTTTTTCTTTTTGCTTATGTGGTGCTGAGGAATCGAACCCAGGGCCTCAGGCATGCAAGGCAAGCGCTCTACCACTAAGCCACCTTCCCAGCCCTTGATTTGCTTTTTTGCTCAAGTTTGGCTTCCATCTTTTTGCTGGTTAACTGAAGAGGAAAGTCTCATGGACTTTTCTGGTTAGGCTGGCTTTGAACCATGATCCTCATCTCTCAACCTCTTGAATAGGTAGAATTACAGGCATGAGCCAGCTTGCACGTTGATTTTTTTTTTTTTTTGGTCAGTCATGGGCCCAAACTCTGGGCCTGGGCACTGTCCTTCAGCTCTTCAGCTCAAGACTAGCGCTCTACCACTTGAGCCAAAGTGCCACTTCTGACTTTTTCTACTTATGTGGTGCTGAGGAATCAAACCCAGGACCTTATGCATGCAAGGCAAGCACTCTACCACTGAGCCATCTTCCCAGTCCCCCATTGATTCTTTAAAACATGATAAACTTTGTACTTAGAACACATTTTAATTCTTCACATTTTCTTCAGGGAATACTTGCTTTATATTTAGTTTTCATAAAATCTACGGAACAAGCTGGGCACTGGTGACTCATGCCTATAATCCTAGCTACTAAGAAAGCTGAGATCTGAGGATCACGATTCAAAGCCAGCCTGGACAGAAAAGTCCATTAGACTCTTATCTCCAACTAATGACCAGAAAACCGAAGTGGTACTGTGGCTCAAATGGTAGAGCACTGGCCTTGAGCTGAAGAGCTGAGGGACAGCACCCAGGCCCAGAGTTCAAGCCCCATGACCAACCAAAAAAAAAGTTGTTTTTTGGATCTAATAATTAATCCCAATGTAAATACTAAATAACATAAGATTTGCTGTTCATACTTACATTTCACAGAGTGAGTTTGCTGCACGCCTTAATAAAATGGAAGTGGAACGTCAGAATTTGGCAGAAGCAGTTACTGTGGCAGAAAGAAAATACTCTGATGAGAAGAAGAAAGTTGATGAGCTACAGCAGCAAGTGAAGCTTCATAAATCGAACCTGGAGTCTTCTAAGCAGGAATTAGTTGACTATAAGCAAAAAGCTACCAGAATACTCCAGGTAAGAAGGACATGGTCACTTTTGACGGTTCAGATGTGCTGAATAACTGAGAGAACACTTCGTTTTTTCTTTTTGACAGTTGTGGGGCTTGAACTCTGGGCCTGGGCGCTGTCCTTCATCTCTTCATCTCAAAACTAGCACTCTACCTCTTGAGCCATAGCTCTACTTCCTGTTTTTTGGTGGTTTATACGAGATAAGAGTCTCATGGACTTTCCCGCCCGGGCTGGGTTTGAACCATGATTCTTAGATCTCAGCCTCCTGAGTAGCAAGGATTACAGGCGTGAGCCACCAGTGCCTGGCAAGATAATACTTTCTGTAGCTACCAGACATAATTGCCAAACACAAATTATTCTACTTAGAAATTTTATAAAAAGGACAAAATGTGTTTTGATTCTACCACTTTAAAAAAGTTATTCTTAGCCAGGGGCCAGTGGCTCAACCCTGTAATCCTCGCTACTCAGGAGGCTGAGATCTGATGATTGAGGTTCAAAGACAGCCTGTCAGAGACTCTTTTTTTTTTTTTTTTGGTCGGTCATGGGACTTAAACTCTGGGCTTGGGCGCTGTCTCTGTGCTCTTCAGCTCAAGGCAAGCTCTCTCTACCGCTTGAGCCACAGCGCCACTTCGGTTTTCGAGTGGTTTTTATTGGAGATAAGAGTCTCATGGACTTTCCTGCCTGGGCTGGCTTCGAACTGATCCTCAGATCTCAGCCTCCAGAGTAGCTAGGATTACAGGCATGATCCACGACGCCCAGCTGGCAGAGACTCTTAGCTCCAGTTAACCCTAAAAAAACGAAAGTGGCACTGTAGCTCAAGTGGTAGAGCACTGGCCTTGAGCTGAAGAGCTGAAGGACAGCGCCCAAGCCCAGAGTTCAATACCCAGGACTGACAAAAAAAGAAAAAAAAGTTCTTCCACTGCCTAACTCAGCTCTTCTGAGTATTAGGTACTATCAGGCTGGTTTGTCCTGGCTTATTCTCTGTTGAAATTTTCAAAGCAATTTATCTAGGTGTCAACCAACTCTTTTCCTTCTCTTAGCTCCCTT
>NW_012267218.1:9237530-9243469 GCF_000151885.1 Dipodomys ordii | reverse complement strand
CGCTGTGGCTCAAGTGGTAGAGCGCTAGCCTTGAGCTGAAGAGCTGAGGGACAGTGCCCAGGCCCAGAGTTCAGGCCCCACGACCGGACCCAAAAAAAAACAAAAAAACAAAAACAAAAAAAACCAGCTCAAAGCCAGCATAAATACTATCTTTCAAATGAAGCCTTTTTGTCCCCAAAAATAGTTTTTCTTGCTCAGGACTCTACAGTAATCTGACTGTATCCTCTCAATATTTCAGTTTATTGCCTTCTGTATATTTGTAATTTCCCTTTTAGTTTATGAAGCAGGGGTTATGATCTGGAGTAAGAAATGTCTTTATTATATAGAATACTTATGAGAACTCTTAAACAGGAACCTAATCAGAGCACTTAAGTCTAAGAGCATTATTCATCAGATATCTATTGGAGGATAAGGATGAAAATCCTTATGGTGTTAATAATCTGTAGATTTGCTAGAATGTTTCCATAGTGGGTTAGTTTCTATATGGTGGGATGACATTCAATATTCAAGCTAGCTGGGGGGGGGTTAATATCACAATGGTATTGCATGCTTAGCATGCATAAGGTCCTCAGTTTGATCCCTAACTTAACCAGAAAAGTACACAGAAAATATTCAACTAAACTTGCTTTGTTTAAACTTACTTCTTTGTTTCATAATAGTCTAAAGAAAAATTGATTAACAGCTTAAAGGAAGGCTCTGGTTTTGAAGGCCTAGAAAGCAGTACTGCTAATAGCATGGAGCTGGAAGAACTTCGGCATGAGAAGGAGATGCAAAAAGAGGAAATACAGAAATTGATGGGCCAGATACAGCAGCTCAGGTCTGAGCTGCAGGTAAGATTATTGTGACTCTGCTTCCCAGCCACTGCCCCTCACCTATCAGCTTGATTTCTAATAGGTTCTATATTAGTTGTGGGGAAGGACATTATTGAAATAATGTGTTCAACTGCTTCTGAAATATTTGTCACTATATAGAAGTGAGTCTATAGCAGTAGGTTCCTTGTTCATTGGCTGACTTATTATAAAGGATTAAGAATAATAGGTTCATTCATTCAACAAATATTTAACTTGGTAAGTCTGCCTACGCTTAGTTACTATAGGGAGCCAGATAGAATCTGTATTGGTTCAGGACCACACACTCTGATGGTTAGACACCGATTTGTGTTATTTATACAGCCAGAATGCTTGCAGATATTAGATGGGCTCAGGGATAGGGGTTTTTTTTTTTTTTTGGTTGGTTGTGGGGCTTGAACTCTGGGTGCTGTCCCTAAGCTCCTTCAGCTCAAGGTTAGCACTCTACCACTTGAACCACAGAGACACTTAGAGGTTTTTTTGGTGGTTTATTAGCAATAAGAGTCTCACAGACTTTCTTGCCTGGGCTGGCTTTTGAACTGTGATCCTCAGATCTCAGCCTTCTGAGTAGCTAGGATTACAAGTATGAGTCTTTATGGATTCAGGATCACACACTCTGATGGTTAAACACGAATTTGTGTTATTTGTACAACCAGAATGCTTGCAGATATTAGAATGGGCTTAGGGATAGACTTTTTTTTTTTTCCGGTAATGGGGCCTGAACTCTGGGCCTGGGCGCTGTCCCTCAGCTCTTCAGTTTAAGGCTAGCGCTCTACCACTTGAGCCACAATGCCACTTCCAGCATTTTCTGCGTATGTAGTGTTGAGAAATCAAACCCAGGGCCTCATGCATGCAAGGCAAGCACTCTACCACTGAACCACCTTTCCAGTCCCAGGGATAGACTTTTAATAGAGCTTTATGCGTCATTTTGTAATTTATGGTTTGTATATAATTATAGTATTTAATATAAAAAATTGGCCATTTGGGGCTGGGAAGGTGGCTCAGTGGTAGAGCACTTGCCTTGCATGCCTGAGGCCCTGGATTCAATCCCTCAGCACGACATAAGCAAAAAGAAAAAGCCAGAAGTGGCACTGTGGCTCAAGTGGTAGAGCACTAGCCTTGAGCTGAAGAGCTGAGGGACAGCGCCCAGGCCCAGAGTTCAGGCCCCACTACCGGACCCAAAAAAAAAAAAAAAAAGTATTGTCAGTAAGTCTTGAAAGATGGGAAAAGTTAGGATGTAAAGTAATGAGCCTTTTTTTTTTTAACCAGTCCTGGGGCTTGAACTCAGGGCCTGGGCACTGTCCCTGAGCTTCTTTTGCTCAAGGCTGGCGCTCTACCACTTGAGCCACAGCATCACTTTTGGCTTTTTCTGTTTATGTGGTATTGAGGAATTGAACCTAGGGCTTCATATATACTAGGCAAGCACTCTACCACTAAGCTACCTTCCCAGCCCTGTAAGCCTTCTTCTTCTTTTTTTTTTTAATCTGCCAGTCTTGGGGCTTGAACTCAGGGCCTGGACACTATCCCTAAGGTTCTTTGGATCAAGGCTAGTGCTCTACCACTTGAGCTATGGAGCCACTTCCAGCTTTTCCTCAGTAGTTTATTGGAGATATGAGTCTCACAGACTTTCTTGCCTAGGCTGGCTTTGGACTGTAATTCTCAGATCTCAGTCTCCTGAGTAGGTAGGATTACAGGAATGAGCCACTGGCACCCAACAGGCATGTACTTCTTACAGGTTAGAACTGAAACTGTTACCTTTTGGGATCTGTTGAGTCCAGATCTGTGCACAGTAGTTACTCAGTGTTGAACTGAATGGTTAGCCATTGCTTTCACATGTAACATTCTTCTTTTCAGGATTTGGAGGCTCAGCAGGTTAGTGAAGCAGAATCAGCAAGAGAACAGTTACAAGACCTACAAGACCAGATAGCTGGACAGAAAGCATCAAAACAGGAACTGGAGACAGAATTGGACAGAATGAAACAGGTAAGGGATGAGATGGAGGATTCTGTCTTTTAGTTGTCCTTTGAAGAAACTTCCCAGGGAAGTCTATAAAGTGCGGGTTTAGTGGCAATGGTAGATGGGAAGCATTCCATACTCTGATTTTGTTTAACAGATCAAAAATAGAGGCACAAATGGTGTTGTGACTTATCTAATATAAAGCTAATTAGAGAATAGTGTAAAACTCAGTATTCCTGTCTCAATCCAGAATTCTTTCTATTACCCTGTGTCTGTATTTAAATCTTCTTGATAAGTTATGTATTTGTATCTGTCTAGAAAACTTTGAAACATACAATGTCAACTGATGGTCATTCTTCTTTATTTCTTTCATGCTGGTACTAGGACTTGAACTTGGAGCCTAGCACTGTCCCTGTATTTTGCTCAAGGCTGCTACTATACCACTTGAGCCACAGATCCATTCCTTCAGTTGATTTTCCTTTTATTGCTGGTTCTGGGACTTGAACTCCGGGTCTGAATGCCATCTTTGAGCCTCTTTGTACTCAAGGCTAGCACTCTGTCACTTGAGCCACAGTGCCACTTCCTCTTTTTCTATTTATATGGTACTGAGGAATCAAACCTAGGGCTTCATGTGTACTAGGCAAGCTCTCTAGCACTAAGCCACATTCCCAGCACAGTGCGCATATTTTTTTTCTATCGGTCACGGGGCTTGAACTCTGGGCCTGGCCACTGTCCCTGAGCTCTTCAGCTCAAGGCCCTTGCTCTACCACTTGAGCCACAATACCACTTCTGGTTTTCTGGTGGTTAATTGGAGATAAGAGTCTCAGGGACTTTCCTGTCCAGCCTGGCTTTGCACCTCGATCCTCAGATCTCAGTCTTCTGAGTAGGTAGGATTACAGGTGTGAGCCACTAGCACCTGGAAGTGCCCATATTTTTAATGCAGCTTCAGGTCTTGTTTACTTGGTTTATAAATAAACTTCTTCCCATACTTCATTTTGTGTGTGTGTGTTTGCCAGTCTTATCCTTGAACTATTGACCTGGACTCTGTCCCGAAGGTTTTTTACTCAAGGCTAGTGCTCTACTGCTTGAACCACATTCTAGTCCTGGCTTTTTTGGTGGTTTAATAGAGCAGGGCACTGGTGGCTCACACCTAAATCCTAACTGCTCAAAAGGCTGAGATCTGAAGATCGCAGGTCAAAGCCAGCCTGGGCAGGAAAGTCCATGAGACTCCTGCCCACACTGGCTTTGAACTTCAGTCCTCAGATCTTAGCCTCTTGAGTAGGTAGGATTACAGATGTGATCTACATGCACCTAGCTTTAAATTTACTCTTAACCAATTAAAACCATAGTCATTTTTAAATTTTATTTTTATGAACAGCATATTGCTAAGAATACCAGTCTTCATATGTAGCAAATATTTTCCCAATTTTTTTAGGGGGGGGTCTGGTCGTGGGGCTTGAACTCTGGGCCTGGCCACTGTCCCTCAGCTCTTCAGTTCAAGGTTAGCGCTCTACCACTTGAGCCACAGTGCCACTTCCGGCTTTTTCTTTTTGCTTATGTGGTGCTGAGTACTCAAACCCAGAGTCTCAGGCATGCAAGGCAAGCGCTCTACCACTGAGCCACCTTCCCAGCCCCTATTTTCCCAATTTATCATTATTAATAATCTTAATATATACCCGAGAATTATAAAAGAATGAGCCATTTCTTCACACTGCTGCAAGCTAAAAATACCTTGTGTTGATTTATCCTGTTCACAAATGTCTCTAGGCCTGTGTCACCACACCATGCTAAAGTTTTAGCTTTTCCTCAGATCTCCTCATTTATTCATTCAGAGAACAGCATACTGGCTGAGTGACAAGTACTGGCAAGTACTATTCAAGGTACTAGAAATGGTTCAGGGAGAATACACTTGATTTAGCATTCTTTATTCATGCCTCATTTTGTAGGAATTCCACTATATGGAAGATGATCTGTATCGAACCAAGAACACATTGCAAAGCAGAATCAAAGATCGAGAAGAAGAAATTCAAAAACTTAGGAACCAGGTAGGAATCAAGATGCACAATTTGGAAGAATATATTGTAGTAAAACATTTTTTTTTAGCATGTATATTCTCCTTTTCTTGCTCTTATAACTCCTTTCACTTTCCTCCACCTGGTACTGGGAATTGAACTCAGGGCTTCTTGTACACACTTTTCCTCCCCCAATACCAAGGCTTGAACTTGGGGCCTTGTGCTTGCTGGTCTGGCACTGTACTGCTGGAGCCACACCTCCAACCCAGCTTTTTGCTGGCTATTTTAGAGATGTTTTCTAGCAGACTTTTCTGTATAGGCTGACTTTGAACCACAGTCCTCTGGATCTCAGTCTCCTCAAATAGGATTATAGGCATGAACCATCAGTACCTGGCTTAAGCATCATTCTTTTTTTAAAGCTACAATAAGGAGTGTGTGTGTATGTGTCCGTCTGTGTCCGTCTGTGTCCGTCTGTCTGTCCCCAGTCCTGGGGCTTGAGCTCAGGGCCTGGGCTCTGTCCCTGAGCCTCTCTGTGCTCAAGGCTAGTGCTCTACTACTTGAGCCATAGTACCACTTCCAGCTTTTTACTTTTAATGTGGTACTGAAGAATCAAACCCAGGGCTTCATGCATGCTAGGCAAGTATTCTACCACTAAGCTACATTCCCAGCCCCAAGACGTTATATTTTTATGAGTTCCAGTTATTTTCAGTCTGGCATAGAATTTTTTTCCTTTTTTTTCTTTCCTTTTTTTTTGGGTCGTTCATGAGACCTGAACATTGGGCCTGGGTGCTGCCCCTCAGCTCTTCAGCTCAAGGAAAGCACTCTACCACTGAGCCACCCCAGCCCTGGTACAGAATTTTAATCTACTGCCATGTGAACATACGTTTGCTCTGTGCTATGGCTTGCCTCTGCATATAAGTGATTTACCTATTGCCAGTCACCCAGAGTGTCATAGCTTCTGACTTCATGTGATTGTACCAGTATCCAACGGTACTTTTTTCCCCAAGAACAGTCTAATGATTGGTAAAGTCTATTAATGGCTTACAGGATGCCAGTAAGTCACAAGTTCTTTTTCTAACTCTGAAATTGTAAATCTTACAGAAAAATAATAATGCCCCTGTAC
>NW_012267218.1:9229415-9237120 GCF_000151885.1 Dipodomys ordii | reverse complement strand
ATTATCTAGAAAATTAATATTTGGGCAATGTTCACTTAAATGTTCATTTTTCCCCCCGTCTTCATTTTGCAAAGTGCTTAAAAAATGGTACGTGACTTGCCAGCAGGTCAAAGAAATGAAAAAAAAAAAGGAAAAAAAGAAAAACCACTACTACTTTAATCCATAGGTAAACATTAATACTTATTGAGTAGCTATGATATCTAAAATAATACGGTTTTTTTTTTGTTTATTTAGTTTTAGTTTTGGTGCTGGGTTGAATCCAGGTGTATATGCTCTGCCTCTGACCCATAACCAAGCCTTGTGTTGTTTTAGTTAATCAAGGTCTAGCCATAAAAGTGTGGATTAACCAGTAAAGGATTTGTATTAAAGATTTTTCATCTAATTAGAACTGAGAATAACCCTTTGTTTTATTAAAGGAAATTCACATCGTAGGGAAAACCTCACAAAGAAGCTAAGGGTTCTCCTGAGTGAATAAAGAAAAATTTGTACTTATCATGTTATTTTTAGGCCACCTGGGAGGACAGTTATTTTGTTAAAAAAATAAGTTGCCAGTTTTGAATATTTTTTCATTAAAAAAATAAGTTGCCAGTTTTGAATATTTTTTCATTAAAAACTTATTTTATGGGTGCTGGTGGCTCACACCTATAATTCTAGCTACTCAGGAGGGTGAGATCTGAGGATCACAGTTTGAAGCCAGCCCCTGCAGGAAAGTCTGTGAGATTCCTTATCTTCAATTAACCACTAGAAAATTGGAAGTGACACTGTAGTTCAAGTAGTAGAGTGTTAGCCCTGAGCAGAAGAGCTCAGGGGATAGCATCCAGGGCCAGAGTTCAAGCCCCAAGACCAACCAAAAAAAAACAAACTTATTTTATGAGAATAAATAAACATGAGGAAACATGCACCTTAATTATCCCTAGTTAAGAATTATAAAGTTAAGAAAAGCTAATTTGTGATAATACCTAGGAGGTTAATTACTCCTTTTGTAATATAGGATATATAAAACCATAGAAAAAAATGATACATTGAGATTCATCAAAACTAAGGTTTTCTGCAATCAAAAGACATCAAGTTTTAGTGGCTTAGTGGTAGACTGCTTGCCTAGCATGTATGAAGCCCTGGGTTTGATTCCTGAGTACCACATAAACAGGAAAAGGTGTAAGTGGTGCTATGGCTCAAGTGGTAGGTAGAACACTATCCTTGAGCAAAAGAAGCCCAGGGACATCGCCCAGGCCCTGAGTTCAAGCCCCACAACCAACCAAACAAAAATACATCACATATGGGCTTGTGTGGTAGAATGCTTACCTAGCATGTGCAAGACCTCTAGGGTTCAGTCTCCAGTACTATACAAACACACATGCACACACACACATCAGTGGAAAAAATGAAAAGTCTCAGACTGGGAAAGAAAATGTATTATCTCCTATGTCACATTGTATTTTGAACTCAAAATCCTGCCTCAGTTGGGCTCATAAATATGACCCACAATGCCCAGTCCTATACTATATATATTTTGTAACTGTATAATATGTATAATATATATAATATATAGACTTGTAACCATAATAAGAATTACTATTAATAATAAAAGGATACACAACCTTTTTTGTTGTTGTTGGTCGTGGGTCTTGAACTCTGGATCTGGGCGCTGGCTCTCAGCTCTTCAGCTCAAGGCTTGTGCTCTACCACTTGAACCACAGCACCACTTCCAGTTTTCTAGTAGTTAATTGGAGGTAAGAGTCTCCTGCCTGGGCTGGCTTTGAACTGTGATCCTCAGATCTCAGCCTCCTGAGTAGCTAGGATTACAGGTGTGAGCCACTGGCGCCCGGCTCTATTACATTTTTAAAGTGATTTGTGGTCCACTATTAACAATTTGAAAATCTCTTTGTAGAAATGATTCTGAAAGAATCATTAGTAGGAGTTTCGTAAAATTTTGCTTTCATCACAATTTGCTGAGGAAAATATATAATGTGAGTACAAGATAGCTTTCATTTTATGTAATTGTTTTGTGAACATTTTGTCCTTCAGCTTACCAATAAAACTTTAAGCAACAGCAGTCAATCTGAGCTAGAAAGTCGACTCCATCAGCTAACAGAGACCCTCATTCAGAAGCAGACCATGCTTGAGAGTCTGAGCACAGAAAAGAACTCCCTGGTCTTTCAACTGGAGCGCCTTGAACAGCAGATGCACTCTGCCTCCGCAAGCACTAGCAACGGCTCCTCCATCAATATGTCTGCAATTGACAATGGGGAAGGTAACCAAAGAGGGACACAGCAATGAAGCAGGCTTTTGACATATTGCTGAAACTTCATCTGGTAAAGATGTGAGACCCGGGCCATGGATAGTTAGTACATGACCGATTCAGACCTCGCAGGTGTTGGACCTGAGTGTGGAGCAGAATTCCCTTTAATGACCTCCTATGAATAATTATGAGTACTGAAGCTAATGCATAATTTACAGACTTATCCATGCTCTATAACTTTGATACAGAAATCTGTAGAATCCCAAAATGCATATTCAAAAAGTATTTTATTATAAACATCAACAGATCCATATTTTTTTTTTGTCTTAGAGCTTCAGAAAGTCCTTATCAAATCTCTTAGTACTCTGAAGATTTCTTTTTTTTTTTTTTTTGGGTCCGGTCGTGGGGCCTGAACTCTGGGCCTGGGCACTGTCCCTCAGCTCTTCAGCTCAAGGCTAGTGCTCTACCACTTGAGCCACAGCGCCACTTCTGGCTTTTTTCTTTTTGCTTATGTGGTGCTGAGGAATCGAACCCAGGGCCCCGAGCATGCAAGGCAAGCACTCTACCACTGAGCCACCTTCCCAGCCCCTGAAGATTTCTTTAAAATTAAAAAATTAGCTGGGCGCTGGTGGCTCGCACTTATAATCCTAGCTACACAGGAGGCTGATATCTGAGGATCGTGGTTTGAAGCCAGCCTGGGCAGGAAAGTTTGTCAGACTCTTATCTCCAATTAATCACATAGAAAGCCAGACATAGCAGTGTGGCTCAAGTAGAAGAATGTTAGCCTTGAGCAAAAGGACCTCAATGACAGCACCCAGACCCAGAGTTCAAGCCCCAGGACTGGCACAAAAAACTGAAAGTGGCACTGTGACTCAAAGTGGTAGAGTGCTAGCTTTGAGCAAAGATCTCAGGGACAGCATCTAGGCCACGAGTTCAAGCCCCAGGACCACCCCCCCCCCAAAAAAAAAGGCCTACAGGAATATAGGAAAAACCTTCTAGGTTGCAAAAGAGCAGGTTCAAAGCCCCAAGACAAATGTGTTCTAGGATGATTCAGGAATATCAAGGAGGCTAGTTCAGCTGGAGGGGACTGGGGAGGCAAGAGTAGTGGAAGGTGAATTCAGAGAGCTTGAGGTGTTTGTGCAGACCTTTGTAAGGACTGTCCTCTAAATGAGGTTGGAAGCCACTGAAGGTCATGAGAAGAGAGACTGATCTGACTTGCTATTTTTCAGGATGCCACTGCCACTACGTCAACAATAGATTTGGTCTGATGATGTGGTTCAGTGGTAGAGTGCTTGCCTAGCATGCAAGAGGCTTAGGTTAAATCCCTGCATTACTGTAATAACAATAATAGACTTCAGAGGACTAGGAGCAGAGACAAGGAGGTGGGGAGGCCGCCATTGCATTAACTCATAATGGGAATTGGGGATTGAAGGAAGGATTGATTTTAAAGGTCAGATGATAGAATTTACTAGCAGATTGGATATGAAGTTTGAAAACATAAAGAAGGATTTGGAAGCCAAGTGCTGGTAACTCATGCCTGTAATCCTAGCTACTCAGGAGGCTGAGATCTGAGGATTGCAGTTCAAAGCCATCCCAGGCAGGAAAGTTTGTGAGACTCTTAGCTCCAATTAATTTAGAGAAAACTGGAAGTGGCGCTGTGGCTCAAAGTGGTGGAGTGCTAGCCCTGAGCAAAAGAACTCAGGAACAGCACCCAGGCTCCAAGTTCAAGTCCCATGACTGACCAAAAAAAAAGGGGATTTAGACCGTGTTGTCACAGAATAGGACAAGGAAGTACAAGGACAGGAAGGCTGCCAGTGAGTGAAAACTCAGAATCATATTAGATGAGTTGTCATCTAAGTGGCTGCCAGTGAGTGAAAACCCAGAATCATAATACTAGATGAGCTGTAATCTAAGTGTGAGTTGTCCATTGTTCGTGAGAATGAAGTATGTATTCGTTGTGGGAGCTGAGCAGAAGCCCAGCCTCAATCCTGTTGGCACAGTAACAAAGGTTGTTAGTGTCAACTCCCACCAACACTAGGTATTTGCAATTGTGGTACATTTTTCTACACTAGAAATAGTTTTCATTTTATGATTTTTTTTTTCTGGTTGTGGGGCTTGAACTCAGAGCCTGGCCACTGTCCCTGAGCTCTTTGCTCAAGGCTAGCACCATACCACTTTGAGCCACAGCTCCACTTCCAGTTTTTGAGTGGTTAATTTGAGAGAAGAGTCATTCTGCTCAGGCTGTCTTTGAACTGTGATCCTCAGCTCTCAGCCTCCTGAGAATCTAGGATTGCAGGCATGAGCCACCAGCACCCAGCTGATTATTTTTTTGTCAGTCATGGGTCTTGAACTCTGGGCCTGGGTGCTGTCCCTCAGCTCTTCAGCTCAAGGCTAGTGCTCTACTACTTGATCCACAGCACTATTTCTGGTTTTCTGGTGGTTAATTGGAGATAAAAGTGTCATGAACTTTCTTTCCCAGGCTGGCTTTGAGCCGTGATCCTTAGATTTCAGCCTCCTGAGTAGCTAGGATTACAGGTGTGAGCCACTGGTGCCTGGCCGATCTTTTACTTTTTGTGAAAATGGAAATATATAAATACCTCAGTAATCAAATTTAATTAGCTTTATGGTTTCATGTCCTTTGGTATAATGCTTACAAAGTTGGCCTTGATAATTCCTTCCACATGTAATAATACATTTTCAATTCTAACTTTCTTTTTAAAATTTTTTTATTGTAAAAATGTTGTACAGAGGGGTTACAGTTACATGAGTAGGGTAATGAGTACATTTCATAGTGAGCATTGTTACCTCCTCTTTTATTTTCCCCCTACCATCAATTCTCTCCCTACCTCCCCAACTCCTCCTGCCCCCTTCAGTTCTAACTTTCTTAGAAAGTTGATTTAGTTGTCAGTACATTGATCTTTTTCTTATTTAATAGGGACACGGCTGCGAAATGTTCCTGTTCTTTTTAATGACACGGAAACTAATCTGGCAGGAATGTATGGAAAAGTTCGCAAAGCTGCTAGTTCCATTGACCAATTTAGGTAAGCAGTGCTGGTCAGAGTGAGTGATGAGCCGTAACTATTTTTATAACCGCTTCCCATTGGCAGAGCTGATGTTTGCAAGGACATTCAACTCACTTCATTTGTGATTTTCACTGCCATGAAATTGCTTCAAGAGGTCTACCAGTGCTTATGCTTTATCAAAGATAATGAATGCTAACTACTTCTCTTCTTCCTACAATTAAAACAAAAAACAAACTCCTCACCGAATCTCGTTGAGACTGCAGTCCCAGCACTTGGGTAGCTGAGGCAGAAGGATCAGTTGAGCTTAGGAGCTCAAGATCAGCCTGAGAAACCACAAGATACCATAATTAAAAAAAAAAAAAATGTTAGTCTTGAGGCTTGAACACAGGACCTGAGCACTGTCCCTGAAACTTTTTGCTCAAGGCTAGTGCTCTACCACTTTGAGCCATAATACCACTTGGTTTTCTGGGGGTTAATTGGAGATGAGAATCTCATGGACTTTAGGGGCTGGGAAGGTGGCTCAGTGGTATAGTGCTTGCCTTGCATGCATGAGGCCCTGGGTTTGATTCCTCAGCACCACATAAGCAAAAAGAAAAAAAAAAGCCAGAAGTGGTGCTGTGGCTCAAGTGGTAGAGCGCTAGCCTTGAGCTGAAGGGCTGAGGGACAGCGCCCAGACCCAGAGTTCAGGGCCCACGACCAGAACCACCACCCCCCCCCCAAAAAAAGAGAGAATCTCATGGACTTCCCTGCCTGGGATGGCTTCAAACCATGATCTTCAGATCTCAGCCTTCTGAGTAGCTAGGATTACAGGCATACAGACATGAGCCACCAGGTCCGGCAAGATTCCATAATTTAAAAATTTTTTTTTCATTGAGAAATTCTCTATCTCATATAGATGTGTTCATTAAAAGTCTTATCCCAGTATCTTATCATATGATTAGAAGAAAAGATGCTGCTATATATAACTGAACAGCACTCATTTTAATATTTAATATATAGAATTTATACTATTAACTTTCTAGTCTTATTGGGGGGGCAATAGGGGAATGGTAGTCATGGGAGGTTTGAACTAAGGGCCTTGTATGCTTTTGTTTTTTCAGATAGAGTCTCACATTGTTTCCTCAGGCAAACCTTACACAACAATCCTCCCACCTGTGCCTCCTGCATAGCTGGAATTACAAGCATGTGCTACCATTGCCAGAAACATATTGCTTTGATAAATTTCATGTGTAAATAACATACTCTATACTATTTTTCTTTTAGTGTTTATAATTAAAAGTTTTAATGAATTTTACATAATACAGTAATGTTTTCCTACCCTTCTGTGCTGGAATAGCACTAAGATTCATGAAGCCACAGAACTAGGATGCTTCCAAATGAAGCTCATGAATCTCAGCTACAAATCATTTGCGTCGTGTGTATAGCGTCTTGTGTAGTACATTGTGCTGATGGCAGTAAGCAGAGCAGTGCATGAGTAGGGAGCGTGTTTTGAGATCATAGCTCTGGGTGTCACACTGCTTTTGTATTTGTCTGCACAAGTATTTGCTTGGGTAGCTGTGTCCTGTATTCACATAAAAGCATCCACATTGACTGTTTACAAGTTAATGCCAACCACACTGTTTTTTCATTCTTAGGATTCATCTTTTCTGTAACTTCTTTAATTGTTAAAACAAAATTTATTTAGACAGGGTCCAGGTTTATCTCCTATAATTGTGACCACAGAATTAAGAGAAATGCCTTGCCAAGTGCTGGTAGCTCACACCTGTAATTCTAGCTACGCAGAGGCTGAGATCTGAGGATCACAGTTCAAACCCAGCCCAGGCAGGAAAGTCCATGAGACTCTTTTTTTTTTTGGGTCTGGTCGTGGGGCCTGAACTCTGGGCCTGGGTGCTGTCCCTCACCTCTTCAGTTCAAGGCTAGCACTCTACCCCTTGAGCCACAGTACCACTTCCGGCTTTTTTTTTTCTTTTTGCTTATGTGGTGCTGAGGAATCGAACCCAGGGCCTCATGCATGCAAGGCAAGCGCTATACCACTGAGCCACCTTCCCAGCCCCCGACCATGAGACTCTTATCTCGAATAAACACTCAGAAAACCAGAAATGGCTGTGGCTTAAGTGGTAGAGTGCTCGCCTTGAGCTGAAGAGCTGAGGGACAGTGCACAGGCCCAGAGTTCAAGCCCCACGACAGACAAAAAAAAAGAGAGAGAGAGAAATGCCCTGTGCTTAAAGTTTAACAGCCCAAATAATGATAACACTGTTTACTGTGATCTTTCTGCATAATTATTTTAAGTAATCATTTACAGTCTACTATAAAAAAAAATCATTCTTTTTTGGTAACCACATAGTTTAAATGAGTGACATTTTTAAAAACACTAGATAGTAACAAGGGAAGATTTGTTTTGAGTGTAATTCCTCTCTCTTCCCCACCCATTTGCCAGTATTCG
>NW_012267218.1:9225510-9228925 GCF_000151885.1 Dipodomys ordii | reverse complement strand
ATCCCTGAGGTCTTCAGCTACACAAGCACTCTATACTTGAGCCACAGCACCACTTCTGGTTTTCTGGTGGTTTATTGGAGATAAGAGTCTCCATAGACTTTCCTGCCCGGGCTGGCTTTGCACCTCGATCCTCAGATCTCAGCCTCTTGAGTAGCTAGGATTACAGGTGTGAGCCACCAGTGCCTGGCCTCTTTAGCTAGTCTTTAAGGCTGCTATTCTTACTGTTGTTTTTAGCAGTCAAATTTGAAAGAGGATAGAATGTTCATGTAAAGGTAAAGAAGTTTTTTCCTACCACTGTGACATAAGGTTTTTTTGAAAATCACGAGTATTGAACTGTAAGGATATGGCTCTTCTTTTTTATTTTTATTTTTTGCCAGTCCTGGGGCTTAAACTGAGGGCCTGGGCACTGCTCCTGAGCTTCTTTTGCTCAAGGATAGCACTCTACCACTTGAGCTACAGTACCATTTCTGGCTTTTTCTGTTTATGTGGTAGAGGAATCAAACCCAGGGCTTTATGCACACAGTCTATCACTAAGCCATATTCCTAGCCTGATAGGACTCTTACTGACTTTATAACACAATAATTACACAATAATTATAAATGTAATTACACTATAACATAATGAATTACATGTATTTTTCAAGATTGTTCAGTTTTTTTTACTTTTAGTCAAAGCCAGCTTGGATAGGAAAGTCCATGAGACTCTGATCTCCAATAAAAACCACTAGAAACCCAGAAATGGCGCTGTGACTCAAGAGATAGAGCACTTGCCTTGAGCTGAAGAGTGTAGGGACAGTACCCAGGCCCCCAGAGTTCAAGCCCCACAACCGACAAAAAAAAAAAAAGGTTCCCGTGGCTAATGACCCAGATTATTCTGGTTTTCTCCCATGTTTGAAACCTCTTTCCATGTTCCTGTCCTGTCCTCCTCATGATTTATGATGTTGTGGCATATAGATTTCACTCCTGGACTTCTCTCATCTCCTTATCAACTGTAGATGGCCTCCTCTACAAATACGACTCTAACAAATTTGTAATCATTGACAGTAAACCCAGGACCTCTTGTCTCCTGCAGAGGCTATTTACCAGTGAACTATATTAGATCAAATACAGCTAGGCCAAAGTAAATAATAATCCCCCTGAAACTGTCTTGTCTGACCATCCTTCCTAAATTATCACTTCTCATTTTTTTCCCACTAATTACAAATGCTGATTTCAGTTCTAACCCCCCAAAAAAAATTTTGAAAGAGGGTAAAATTCATAATTGACCATATTTCCTTAAAATAGATTGTAAGTTCATTACATCTGGAATATAAATTGTTTTAAGGCTTTTCCTACAAATAAAATTAGCCTTAGTGCAGTTTGTTACCTCCAATGATAAAAATACAATACTAAACAATCTCTATATTGACATACAGTTGCTTTAGTTACTTTCATATTTTGCTTTAGTTTCTTAAGGCATTTCAGTGATGCTTTGTGATTTGTGTTCTTCTAGGTTCCTTAGCAAAAACAGTTAAAGAAGTTTAGGCATTGTTCTGTGTGTCCTGTGCCTAAAAAGCACCCTCCCTCCCCCATGCATATACCATGTGCTGTGTGTGTCTGCAGCGTGTTTGGGTTGGATTTAGAGGGGCTGTTCCTTCAGGATAAACAGAAACCTGCTTGAAATTTCTCTGTGATCCACTAGAGGGAAGAATTACTCCACTAAAAAAGTTTCTATAACTGGAGGATGGGGAGAACAAAATAAAGAATGGGTCAGAAAGAATTCAGACCAGGGACTGAATTCTTAGGCTGATGTCAGCAGTGACAGGTACAGACCAGGGAGGTCTGGGTGATGGGCCTTCTCAGTGTTGCAGCATCACCCTGGGGGGGTACCAATACCACACCCCACTCCTGTTGAGAATACTTTCCATCTCTTCTTCACCAGAGCCTGTCTACATGCCCTCAAACACCACAAAGCCTTGCAGCCAACTCCCGTCTGTAGGGATTCTAATCAAGGCACCATATTATTTGTAAATCATACACAGAGCATTCTGGAGCTATAGCAACTCCTTACACTGAGCTTTACTTCATTATTCATTTGTCTCTTCACCGTCCAGTAAACATGGACTGGGCCCCACCTATATTTCAGGTTCCTACCCTCTGAGACTGCAAGCAGGGCTTTTGGTAAAGACAGATTTACTGGTAATCCATGAATTGTCTTTCCTTTCTTTAGGCTTTGCTGCACCTTTGGGTCATGATTGTCCTATTGACTTACACACCAGAAATGCACCATGACCAACCATATGGCAGATGAACTGAGCCAGACTGAATGAGTGGTTGTCTTTTCTGGACCTGGGGTTGGCACAAAGGCCAGTTGCCTAAACTGCTGAGAACGGTGTCCGAGATGATTTTACCACTACAGCTTTTAACTTTTTTTTTAAGTTATTATACAAGTGCTCTGCTACCTAGATCTTCCTCTTATTTCCTTCAAATGGTAAGAGTTTCTAAACACAACAATTTAACAAGCTTGACTCTGAGTCCAGCAGTCCTGAAATACACAGAGAGATCCTGGGGTGTTCACCTCTGTAAAGACCTTCGTAAATTTTAAGTGACACTGATTATGGGTTGTAATCAGGGAAACAAATTGTATTTAGTGATAAAAATAAAAAGATTCTTTTTTGATACTTTTCAGTTTGCTTTGTATTTTCATATTTAACTTTGCAAATAGAGATTTAATTTTCACATGTTAAAGGCCTGATTGGTGTAAATATTTTTATAAGTACATAAATAAAATTTATTATATATGTATATCTTTTAATGCTTTTTCATCCCCATTAAGCAAGACTTTTCCAGAAGGTCTTTTGCTGAGAGGGGCAGTGTGTGGAGGCCAACAGTGTTTTGTGGCAGCCCTCATCTCCCCTACAACCCCTGTGTGGTCTCCCTGGTTTCTGTCACATACATTCTGTCACATTCCTGTGACAGAATTCCCTGCTTCTCTTCTCCAGCCTGTACCTGCTCATGGCAGCCATGGCCACTACTTGTAGAACGTAGGACTACAACACAGAATTATTACAGCCTTATCCTTTGAAAAGATGTTTTCAGTTAGTCCAGTGCAGCTCCCTGTTTTGCCTTCCTTTTCATTTTTGCATCTAGATTCTTAAGTTGTTCTGTCACTTAGGTCCTGGTGGTCTCTTCATAGGTAATACCATATATATACATTGGCTCCCTATGAAGAGGAGATGGGGTGCCGATGACTCATGCCTGTCATCCTAGCTACTCAGGAGGCTGAGATCTGAGGATCGCGGTTCAAAGCCAGCCCGGGCAGGAAAGTCTGTGAGACTGTTATCTCCAATAAACCACTAGAAAACCGGAAGTGGCGTTGTAGCTCAAATGGTAGAGCGCTGCCTTGAGCTGAAGAGCTGAGGGACAGCCCACCCAG
>NW_012267218.1:9208485-9214695 GCF_000151885.1 Dipodomys ordii | reverse complement strand
CAAGGCTAGCGCTCTACCACTTGAGCCACAGCGCCACTTCCGGCTTTTTTCTTTTTGCTTATGTGGTGCTGAGGAATCGAACCCAGGGTCTCATGCATACAATGCAAGCACTCTACCACTTAGCCACCTTCCCAGCCCCTTATATACCACATTTTCTTAATCCATTTGTCCATTGAGGGGCATGTGGGCTGTTTCCAAAACTTGGGGATGATGAATGGTATAGCAATGAACATGGCTGTGCTGGTGGCTTCACTGTATCATGACTTTTAATCTTTTGGAGTGGAATTGCTGGGTCATAGAGAAGTTCTATCTTCAGTTTTTTGAGATTACCAAACTGCTTTCCAGAGTAGTTGAGCAAGTTTACATTCCCACATCCATGCCAGCATGTTTGTATTCTTGATGATGGCCATTCCGACTTGGGTAAGATAGAATCTCATTGTTCTGATATGCGTTTCCTTTGTGGCCAGAGATGTTGAGGGTAGGAACTAGACCATGAGGACTTTTGTATCCTGAGAGACTGACCTGGGATATGATGGATGGAGTCCAATCAATAGCCTTCAGAGCGGGGAGGGGGATACTGTCCACTCCACCAGTTAGGCACGAGGGAAACCCCTCAAATGGAGGAGAAGAGCTTTGGGGGATCACCTTTCAAATATTAAGACAATAAAAGTCTTTGAGACAGTCCCTGGAGAGGCCACAGGCCAAGCTTGATGGCCGCTGATCTTCAAGGCTACAGGTCCCATGCAGATGCAGACTTGGGCTCATTGTCCACAGGAAGTTAGGCTAGCAGGCACTGTAATAAGACTCACCTCTTCCAGGATCTCATCTAGTATTTAAACAAGGACATTTGCCCAAATGAGGGTGAACCTCTGGCCCGAACCCCTCACCTCTTAGGCCAGAAAATAGGGCTCCGTTTTCTGTAATCAATTGAGAGGGTGCTAGAGGCAAAGGGCTGTAGCCCTGCCCAGGCAGGTCTGGGGTCCTGCCTGTGGGGATGTGGGCCTGACTGGATGCCAGCCAGAAGCCTCCACACTGGTTCCTAGCATCCTGAGAGCTTGGATTTCAAGAAAAACAAATAGAAAACCTGGATGTGTGCAACTCAGATTTTGTGGCATGGCACCACACATGCGGGCCATGTTGTATAGTTTGCAAAGGTATGGGAGGGTGGCTCCAAGCCGCCCAGGGAACAGCTGGACAAAATAAAAGCAACTCTCTTGGTGTCTTCCAAGTACAAGTGGGATTCTTCCCTAGAGAAATTGGAACACCATGTGGGATACATTGTGGTTGCTTAAGAAAAATGCCAGGCTGGAGTTGCTGTGGTCACGGATACTTGGCTGGAGTCTGACCGCTCAGGGAGGGGCTTTGTGTTCTTCCCCTGACTGCCCCATGCGATGGCTCAGGCTGCTACAATGACATACTGGAGGCTAAGTGGTTCCTATTTACTTCTCCCAGTTCTGCAGGCAGGTGTCCAAGGTCAAGCTCTGGGGAGCCTGGGTGTGTGGTGAGGGTGTTCTCTCTCATTTTCAGACAGCAGTCTTCTCACTTCAACTTCACACTGTTGAAGACACAGCTCTCCTCTCATTTTTTTGCCTGTGTGCCAGTGCTGGGGTTTGAACTTAGGGCCAGGGGACTGTTCCTTAGTTCTTCTGCTCAAGGCTGATGATCTGCCAATTAAGCCACAGCTCTACTTCTGGGGTTTTTGTGGTTAATTAGAGGTAAGAATATCTTGTACTTTCCTGCCTAGGCTGGTGGCTCACACTTATAATCCTAGCTACTCAAGAGGCTGAGATCTGAGGATTATGGTTCAAAGCCAGCCCGGCAGTAAAATCCATGAGACTCTTATCTCCAAGTGGTAGAGTACTTGTCTTGAGCTGAAGAGCTCAGGGACAGCACCCTGGCCCAGAGTTCAAGCCCCACAACTGACCCCCCCCCAAAAAAGGGTAACATTAATAGGTTGATAAAGGCAATTGAATAAAAAGGTGATGATGATGATGATATGATGATGATGATGATGATTATAAAGGGAAGGGAATTGTGGCTACTTGGAGCCAGTATTTCCCATTAATTGATCAAAGTGGAAGTCTTGAGAGAATAACAATAATTCCTAGTATGATGGACATCCCAGCTGAGGACATTCTCTCTGTATACATCATGTGTTCCCTATAACATCCCAAACAGGTGGCACTGGCAGGGGCAGCAAGCGTCCTGCCCAAGGTGACCCTGGCAGGAGGTGATGAGCCAATGTATGAAGCCTTCAGTCCAGCATCAGGACCACTGCCTACTGCACTGATGTCCTGATGTGTGCAAGCCAGGTGAGTGGTGTGTGCACACCACAATCCCTCTGGGCTTCGGAGACTCAGATATGTTACATCCTTGATAAACAAATTTGGGTCCAAGATAAAATAATGTTTGTTAATAGGATGGAAATTCAGGGTATGAGAGGGCCCACCCCTCCAACAAGGACTGGACCCGTGTGGGCCTGCTGCTCACACAGGCCTCACTCTCCCTCTTGGTCACTGGCCCTCCCTGTCTCCTGCAGTGGTGGCAAGGATTAAGGGAGAGGCTGTGTATGATGATCCTTGGTTCCGCCTGGCATACAGCAGGTGCTGCATAAATGCAGGTCCCCTTCCCCGGAGTCTCCTGCTCACTGGGGGAACCCCAGGGGTTGGGAAGGGGGTTTCGAAGCAGCTTTTCCAGGCCACCCAGTGAAAAGAGGGAGCTTTTGCGAGCTCTGTGTCCTCGGTCATCTTTTTGTGGGTTGCTCTCCTGCCAAAGCATAATTGAATGGTGGAGCCGTGAGCACAGATAATGAAGGGAGAGGCTGGTTAGGCGTGACTTCGGTGAACGTCTGTGACTGTGGAAGAGCCGAGTCACGGGCAATTAGTCTTTACTGTGTAATTAGAATGCTCAGTTGGCAGGAAGGCAGCAAGCAGCTTGCCTGTCTGGGGCAGCAGATGGAGAGTTGGGCCTTGCCTGGGCATAGGCCTGATGCAGGCCAGACAGAGGGCAGTGACCTGAGGACCCTTGTCCCTGAAGGCCACACAGAGAGTTCCACCCTGAACGGCTCTGCCTACCACTGGCTCAAGGAGCCAACTTAAAAAGGCTGGAGCCATGGGGGCTGGGAAAGTGGCTCAGTGGTGGAGCGCTTGCCTTGCATGCATGAGGTCCTGGGTTTGATTCCTCAGCACCAAATAAGCAGAAAAAGCTGGAAGTGGCGCTGTGGCTCAAGTGGTAGAACACTAGCCTTGAGCTGAAGAGCTGAGGGACAGCGCCCAGGCCTAGAGTTCAGGTCCCACGACCAACCAAAAAACAAACAAACAAAAAGGCTGGAGCCGTAGCATGGAGAAACAAATTATTTCAACTTTTGCGTTTTGAGTGGAAAGATGATGACACTGCCTTCTTGCAGTTCTAACACTGATATGTATGGACAGACAAGCTGAAAATCTTCCCCCATCCCGGATCATTGTTATTTCTACGAGAAAATTCAAATAGAGGTTCTCTCCCACCCTTTCTCTTAAAAGTATGAATGTGGGCTGGGAAGGTGGCTCAGTGGTAGAGCACTTGCCTTGCAATGCCTGAGGCCCTGGGTTCGATTCCTCAGCACCACATAAGCAAAAAGAAAAAAGCCGGAAGTGGCGTTGTGGCTCAAGTGGTAGAGTGCTAGCCTTGAGCTGAAGAGCTGAGGGACAGTGCCCAGGCCCAGAGTTCAGGCCCCACGACCGGATATAAAAAAAAAAACAAAAGTATGAATGTTAGCAAATAAATTAATGATGTCTTCATAAAAAGGCTTCCCTTTAGGGCCATAAAACGGCTCCATCTGATGCTGGAATGGTGGCTGGGAGTTGTTACCCACCTGCCAAACCTGCAGAACTCTGTAGCAAATCTTCGTCACATTTTCTTATCACTTCATCAGTTGAGGGGCACGTAGGCTGCCATAAGCATGACGGTGTCCAGTCTCCCTTGTCTAGAGTAAAATCTGGTAGACAAAAATCTCTTGACGCAAGGGCTTCAAACTTCCTGTTGAAGTTTAATCGTCCGTGTGATGGTATTAGCAGATGGGCCTTTGGAGAGGACTGGACACAAGGGGAGGGGGCAATGTTCCTTTGAGAGAAGTGTCAGAGAGCTGCCTGGCTCTCCCACCTTGGCTACCATGGGGGGGGCGGCATTCATGTCCTCTACCCGCTCCTCCCAGGGGAGACCCAGCCATCCTAGAAACCATCTTGTGTGTCCATCTGTCGTAAAGTGACAGGGAACCTTGAGTACATATGCTGTGGGAAAGAGGCGCTCAGGAATGTGGCATTCTGCACCAATCCAACTATGTGACACTCCAGCAAAGGCAAGCCTAGAGAGACAGAAAAGGAGATCAATAGTGGCCAGAGGTTTGAGAGGACAGATGGGTGACTATGAGAGTGGAGGGATGGACAGGAAGGTGAAGGGGTGGATAGGATGCAGGGGGGGATAGAAGGAGTTCAGAGGATTTGTAGGACAGTGAAACCTTGTCTGACCTGTCACTATTCATTTGTCCCAGTCCATAGGGAGCCCAGCTCAGGGTGTGATTTGGTGAGTCGTTAGGAGGCCCATGGCTCCACCCTGGGGACGGTCGGCGGGGGCGGGGGACACTGTGAATGTGCTCGGTGCCACTGGACTGCACTCCCCAGAACAGTTAAAGGGGGAACTTTTGTTGTTGCTAAAGATGATTTGGCATGAATTGAGATAACTCAGCTGAGTGTCAGTGGCTCTCACCTACAATCCTAGCTACTCAAGGTGGTTGAGATCTTGAGGATCAATGCTGGAAGCCAGCATGGCTAGAAAAGGTTCTGAGACTATCTTAAATTAGCTAGCAAAATGTCAGGCTGGAGATGCAGCTCAAATGGTAGAGTACTTGCTGTGAGCAAAAAGCCCAAGGGAGAGGCTCTAAGATCTAGAGAGGGAGGAGAGACGTGCTGAGGAGAGGGGAGGCCAGAGGGAGGGGAAGGAAGGGGAAGAGGGGAGGGAAGGGGAGGAGAGGAGAGGGGAGGGAGGAGGGAATAGGAGAAGAGAGAGGAGAGGAGAGGATAGGGGAGAGGAATGGAAGGACAGGGGAGAGGGGAAGGGAGGAGAGGACAGGGGAGAGGAATGGAAGGAGAGAGGAGGGGGGAGGGGAGAATGAAGGCACTGGATGTGTAACCGTTGCTCAGGAAGCAATGGGAATGGAAAGTTGTCACGGGGGTGTGGGGGGAGGGGGCCGGTCACCGGTGTGTGGGAACTCTCTGTCCTTTCCACTCAACTTTTGTGTAAACCTAACCTTGTTCTAAAAAAGAAAGCCCATTCATTTTGGTGTTTTTGATTTTTTTTAACATCCTCTTTTGCTTTTGATTCAAAGCAGAGGCTGGGCTTCGTCCCCAGGCTGTGGTGACAAGCAGCACACCGCCTGTGACTTTGCGAGGGACTGGCCAGGCCCTCAAGCTGGGAGACAGGTCAGCCTTGAATCACCCGTGGGGCAGAGAAGCCACGAGCCTCGGCCAGGACCTGAGAGCAGACATCCATCACGGAAGCGGGGAGTGGCGCTCTGCCCGGCGGCGCACACGGGACAGTGGACGCCCAGTTCCCAGGGTCACCACTGTGATTGTCCCAGGGGGGTGGGACCAGGCAGTGTCAGAGCAGGGCTGGGGAGAGGTGCTAGGGTGTCTGGCAGAAGGTGAGGGTCCAGAACTCACAGAAACCTTCCCTGGCCCTAACTGCTTCCAGCTTTTGAGCCCCGAGTCCTGTGAAATGGCAGCAAAGCCTTCACGCCTCTCCATGCTGCCTCCTGCTCAGGACGGGCGGTGGGGCAGCGCAGCCCAGCCCGGGCTTGGCACGGGATGACACACTCACAGAATGGCTGGACAGGTTCCCAGGTGCTTTAAGGAAAACACCAGCTTTCTCCAGAGAGATCTTGTACCCGAGGGCCCTGAGATTGAGGTTACCTTCCCCCCAACCCTGCTTTTATTCATTGTTTTAAATAATTTATCAGTGTTTTAAGTAACTGCATTTACTGCTTTAAATAATTCACAATTGCTTGAATACTTGCCTTTGTGGTTTTAGATGCTTTCCTGTGATGCTGATCAATGTTCTGAGTGGAACGTTTGAACCACATGGATGGACCAGGAAGGAGAAAGTTCAGATCACCTACATTCAGGCCACTCAGAAATACAGAGGATGTTTTGCCATAGACCCTCAAGATCCTTTCCT
>NW_012267218.1:9184582-9208435 GCF_000151885.1 Dipodomys ordii | reverse complement strand
CTCACCATACTCTGAGCTCTGAAGTCAGATCTGATCTCTAGCAGGAGAAAGTAAGACTTTAGACTTGTTAGTGTACTTTAAAGATTCTTTTTCTCTCCTAATTTGGAAACCTTTCTGGAAAATGATTTGAACCAGGTTACAAACTTAACGTGGAAAAGAGCACATGTTTCATCCTTGTGTACTGCCAGATCTCCAGCTCTGGAGTCCTCCTGGCTGCTTGTTGAGATGTCTGTAAATCTTTTGTTCAGTCTTCTGCATTCTAAGCTTTGGAAATAATTTAAGTAAGTGTTTCAGGAGTTCTTTTTCTGTAGTAATCGAAACCATTGAATTTTAGTTTCCTTACTCTTGACTACGCAAACTAGAATTTGTAAAGGGTTACCATGCACCTACCCTGAGACAGGAAGTTGCCGGAGGGCCCATTGTGTCCTGCCTAGCCAAGTGTGTGTACTTAAAGGCATTTCAAATGGATACATGAAGTTGTGCTATTTTTAGGTGGCAGTTGGAAAGTAAGATTAAAGTTTCCTTCTCTAGGTATTATAGATATGGTGCTTTGTGAAAAACTACAGTTTCTGCTGCTCTAGAAAATTCAACAGGGGGCCAGGTGAGTACTGGGAAAAGCGGGGAAGGGCCTCTGGGTTTGGGGAGAGACAGAAGGAAAGAGCAGGTGAAGCCTTGAGGGGCCCACTGAGAAAAGCAGCCGAAGGGCAGAATCATTTCAGTTCGTGGTTTCAGAGGTTTCAGGCTACATACCAGAAGGTGTGGCAGGGCAGACAGCCCACATCGTGGTGGACAAGTAAAAGGGGATACAGAAAGGGCAGCAAGCAAGTAGCTTGCCCCACCTCCTACCCTTTACCACCTCCCATTAAAGCCACCATCTAATGAATCTGGGAAGAGATTTAGTCATTGCCCCAGAACCCATGTGCTGGCAATGAGCCTGTGGGTGACATTTCATATCCAAACCATAGTGCCACATTAATGTGTTTGAACATTCAGACCAGCAGCTTGGTCTCCACATTCAACGTTAATTATTTGTCTTTGTTCAAGTCAAGGACAAATAAACAAATACAGCCTTCATGTCTGAAGATCAACAGCTCCTTTCCTTTGATTAACCATCTTAGCACAGTCATGCAATCAACTTGCGGTGTGTCTTTGGCTATTTCTGATCCATTGAGGGGAAAGGTGTGTTATTTAGCTACTGTCATGTCCCAGTGTACAGACATATAGATGGCCTAGGGCTGATCTCTGTTGTACTTTACAGACTGAGTTGAGTAGAGCATGAAGCTCATGCACTAGCTTCTTATACCTTCACTCCATGTCTGTCTTGTTCACACAGTCCATCTGAGTCCTAAAACCAGAGCAAGGAAGAGAAACCCACTAGCCAATATGTCAAAAGGCATGTGGAAGTAAATTGGGCAATGTGGCTGGGCTTATCTAAGAAGGAAAAGTGTAAGAGTGTAAAATACCAAAGCATGGGCTAGAGGTGCAGGTCAGTAGTCCAGCCCTTGCCTGGCAAAACAAGCCTGAAAATCATACTAAATGACCAACGGAGATGTTCATAGGTGTTCATAGTTACCTGGTCCATTCAGAAGGCTCTTCAAAAATAATACCGTAGCCGGGCATCAGTGGCTCACTGTAATCCTAGCTTCTCAGGAGGCTGAGATCTGAGGATCAAGGTTCCATCCCTGGCAGGAAAGTCCCTGAGACTCTTATCTCCAATAAGCCACCAGAAAACTGGAAGTGACGCTGTGGCTTAAGTGGTAGAGTGCTAGCCTTGAGCTGAAGAGCTGAGGGACAGCGCCCAGGTACAGAGTTCAAACCTCATGATCAAAAATAAAAATAATAAAAATACCATAGACTGGGGAATTTATAAACCACAGAAACTGAATTCTCAACCATTTGGGGCCTAAGAAAAGCACTAAGCTGCCAGTGTAGGCAGGTTCCTGATTCAGACAGCTCCCTTTCCTTAGAACCTTACGTGGTGGAGGAAAGTAAAGATGTCTCCATTGTACACCAAGCTTCCATGAAGAGGTCAGGTTGGAGCCAGTGCTGGTGGTTCACACCTGTCATCCTAGCTACTCAGGAGGCTGACATCTGAGGATCATGGTTCAAAGCCAGCCCAGGCAGGAAAGTCGGTGAGACTTATCTCCAATTAACCAACAGAAAACTGGAAGTGGTGCTGTGGCTCAAGTGGTAGAGTGCTCACCTCCCCCTGAAGAGCTGAGGGACAGCGCCCTGGCCCACAGTTCAAGCCCCATGACTGCCCAAAAAAAAAAAAAGGCTAAGATCAGAGGATCGTGGTTCAAAGCCAGTCTGGGCAGGAAAGTTTGTGAGACTCTTATCTCCAATAAACTCAAAAAAAGCTGGAAGCAGCACTGTGGCTTAGGTGGTAGAACACTAGCCTTAAGCACAGGCTTAGGGACAGAACCCAGGCTCTGAGTTCAAGCCCTAGGACCAGCAAAAAAAAAAAGGTTATAACTTTATAACTACTAATTTGATTTTACTCACAACAGAACCAGGACATACATTCTCAACAGAGGCCAATATTACCCTCAAGGGAGTGAAAAATTCGTTCTGTGGCGTTAAGACTGAGGAGGTGTACTGATGATGGAAAGGGTGGAGAAAGCCGGACTAGGATGAAAAGGCAGAGACATGTTCCTGGCCCTAAGCCATGTGTGGTCTAGCCCCACTACCTCTCAGCTTCCTACACTTCCCGTACTTTTGCTCCAAATGTCAGCTTCTGGTTCACCTGCAAGTCTACTACTGCCCCAGATATTCACTGCTTATTCCTGCAGGCGAATTTTCTGCCAGTCCTTTTAGGTCAGCTTTGGCCTCATGGTGAAATGTCAGCGAAAGAGATCCGTGCTGTTCCCAGGCAGAAGTTTTGTCAGCTGTGGCTTTGCCAGACTTGTTCCTCTTCCACAGTCCAGCAAGTCCCAGAGAGCAGCTGTTCCCTCTGCAGAGGCTTGGGAGTGCACAAGACCAGGTCTCCTGAAGGAAAAGTACAGCTTCCCTTTGGTGCCCTGAGGTATTGGAGGTTGGTTGTTACTGTGACTTAACTTAGCAACAACTAACTCTTGTTCCCCCCACCCCACCCCCGGCAGTGTACATTTCGAACCTGTCTCCTTGTCTCCTATTCCCCCCACTCCTGGGTCAGAATGTGCAGGACTGGGCCACAACCAAAGAACACAGGCTGCCTCTAGAAGCTGGAACACACTGAACAGATGCTCCCCTAGGTGCTCTAGGAGAAATACAGCCTTCAGATTAGCCTGAGGAGGCCTGTCTCAGCTTTCCAAACTCTAGAATATAGAGTATTGTTTTAAACCAATTGTAACTATCTAGTTGTAAATCGCAACTATCTAGTTACAATTGCCTCAGGACCTAGAATATAGGCACTTACCAGGAGCTCAAGGTAGAGTAGTAAAAGGAATTATGTTTGTAATAGTATTAAGGTGTTATTAGAGGGATTCTGATTTCATAAGTAGGTAATGAGTACATTTCTTTTTGGGGGCAATGTGACCTCCTTTGCTTTCCCTCAGTTTCCCATCCTGTCCCTGCTCACAAGTTACATAGTTCATTTTCCACATAGTGTATACTGAATAGCATAACTGCACTTGTTCATCCTCCCTCCCTCCACCTCTACACCCCCATTTCTCCAGAAAAAAAAAACCTCTAACAATAACCACCACCCCCATATTTCCATTTCCTGGAACTCATTTAAATAAATACTATTTTCAATTTTCAGAGGGTTTACACTTTTATATTCCTCTCCTGATAGTATCCTCCTTTAGACTGACTGTGTGTGAATTCCTAGAGTCCTGCATATGTTATCACATCCAGTTATATTTTAAATCTAGCTTCCATATATGAAAGAAAATATGTGCTATTTTGTCTCTCTGAGTTGGGCTTACCTCAGCATGATTTGTTCTCGGTACATGCATTTCCCTACAATGACATATTTTTTTTCTAATGGATTAGTAAAATTCCACTGTATGTACCACCTTTTTGGATCCACTCATTTATTGTAGGGTATCTGGGCTGTTTCTGCCATGTGGCTATTTGTGAATAGTACATCAATGAACATGGATGCACAAGTGTCTTTACCGTATCCTGACTTGTAATGGTCTGGATAGATGCCTAAGAGTAGTGTGGCTGGGTCATAGGGAAGTTGTTTAGTTTTTTGAGGAACCTCCAAGCCACGAAAAGAATAATGTTCAAAACCAGAACCAGAACTGAGAGGCACAGTGATGGAAGTGGAACCTCACAGCTGTGTGCTCCTGTTCTCTGGCTGGGTGGCTGGATGAGCTGTAGTATTAGGCAAAGTCCTCCATATGGCCCTGCCTCAATGTTCTTATTCTTAACATGAGGAAAACTCCACCACCATTTTTAAAAAAGAAGTGTTTTGTGAAGTGTGTTCCAATTCAATGTTTGGGTTGGTTTTGTTTTGTTTTGTTTTATTGTGAAAATACTGTAGAGAGGGCTGGGAAGGTGGCTCAGTGGTAGAGCGCTTGCCTTGCATGCATGAGGCCCTGGGTTTGATTCTTCAGCACCACATAAGCAGTAAAAGCTGGAAGTGGCACTGTGGCTCAAATGGTAGAGGACTAGCCTTTTGCTGAAGAGCTGAGGGACAGTGCCCAGGCCCAGAGTTCAGGCCCACAACCGACAAAAAAAAAAGAAAGAAAGAAAGAAAATACTGTACAGAGGGGTTGGTTTGGTTTTTTGTCGGTTGTGGGGCTTGACCTCTAGGCCTGGGCATTGTCCCTCAGCACTTCAGCTCAAGGCGAGCTCTTGTGCCACACCACCACGTCTGCTTTTCTGGTGGTAATTGGAGAGTCTCGCAGGCTTTCCTGCCCAGCCTCGCTTTGAACCACAATCCTCATTTGGTAGTATGTGTATTCTGAACTGGGATGAGACCAAGAGAGTGAAAAACAGCCCTGTCGATGACCAGCCAACCACATCCCTGACAGCAGAAGCTGCAAAGAGACAATACCACTACGGCCAATCAACAGCACAAACTCCTGTACCCCCAGCACTGCTCCTGGAGGTGACCTCTGGCAGTGCCAGTGTGTGGGGGGAGCTGTTCTAGTTGGCTGATCCTTGCCACACCCCTGTCCCTATGTCAATGCAGCACTGCACCCTGAACCTCACTTGGGAAGTTTGTGCTTGGTTCACTGTTCATTTGACCCCAGTTGGGGTCTTTGGCACAGAGAAAATGCACTCCTGTTCAAGTCTGTTATTTTACAGAAGAGCCAATAGGCTCAGGGGTACTGCGCCACCACCCCCCCCCCCGCCACTACTTCAAGTGGGATCTGAAACATGTCTTGTTCGTGAAGAGCCTTGTGTTTGGATTCTGCTAACAAAACAGGGCAATTTCTCAGACCTGTCTGGCACACGCACTCATGTTTTGGGTCTTGGCTACAATCTCCCAGTAGCTTTTAGTGGCCAAAGAGAATCTGTCATTTAAATTTTTATTTTTTGCAAATAACAGTGGTGAGGTAAGGCCAGCTGCGTTCTGCTGAGAGGTAATTGTCCATGTGAGAGGAGGCAGGTGTTTCCCCGTGCACCCATGCATATCTCTGGGCTCCAGGACCAGAAACAACACCAGCCACCCAAGCAGGAAATTGCCTTTTTGTAGAAGATAAACAAGAATGTTTGCTTTATTTTTACCACAAAATTGGACCTAAAAACATTACATATCACTTGAGCTCTTTCTGATTATTAGAATAATATTCCTTAATTGTGGAAAAAATACAAAAAAGATTATAGGAGAAAATGTCTTTGAAGAAAATATCTTCATCCAGACCCACCCTACTAAACTAGCCTGTCACATTCTGACTTGTTCTATCCCTCTTTCTTTCTTTTTTTCTTTTTTGGTCAGTTATGGGTCTTGAACTCTGGGCCTGGGCACTGTCCCTCAGTTCTTCAGCTCAAGACAAGTGCTCTACCACTTGAGCCACAGCACCATTTCCAGTTTTCTGGTGGTTAATTGGAGATAAGAGTCTTAGGGATTTTTCTGCCCAGGCTGGCTTTGAGCCATGATCCTCAGATCTCAGCCTCCTGAGTTGCTAGATTACAGGTGTGAGCCACCAGTGCCTGGCTCCATTTCCCCCCCCTTCAGTTGTGAGGCTTGAACTTTGGACCTGGGTGCTGTCCCTGAGCTCTTCAACTCAAGACAAGCACTCTACCACTTTGAACTACAGCACCACTTCCAGTTTTCTGGTGCTTAGTTGGAGATAAGAGTCTCACAGACTCTCCTACTTGTGCTGGCTTTGAACTGCAATCCTCAGATCTTAGCCTCCTGAGTAGTTAGGATTGGAGCTGGGAAGGTGGCTCAGTGGTAGAGCACTTGCCTTGCATGCATGAGTTCAATGCCTCAGCACCACATAGGCAAAAAAAAAGCTGGAAGTGGCACTGTGGCTCAAGTGGTAGAGCGCTAGCCTTGAGCTGAAGAGCTGAGGGACAGCGCTCAGGCCCAGAGTTCAGGCCCCATGACCGGATCCCCCCCCAAAAAAAAGAGTCTTGTGGACTTTTCTGCCTCAGCTGGCTTTGAACTGCAATCCTCAGATCTCAGCCTTCTGAGTAGCTAGGATGACAGGCGTGAGCCACCAACCCCCAGCTCTTGTTGTTGTTGTTGTTTTATTGCTCATGAGTCTTGGGCGCTGGGCGCTGTCCCTCAGCTCTTCAGCTCAAGGCAAGCATCCTACCACTTGAGCCACAGTACCACTTCTGGTTTTCTGGTAGTTAATTGGAAATAAGAGTCTCATGGACTTTCTTTTTTTTAATTTTAATTTTAATTGTGAAACTACTGTACAGAGGGGTTACAATTATATGGTCAGGGGCTGGGTAGGTGGCTCAGTGGTAGAGCGCTTACCTTGCATGCCTGAGGCCCTGGGTTCGATTCCTCAGCACCACATAAGCAAAAAGAAACCTGGAAGTGGCGCTGTGGCTCAAGTGGTAGAGCACTAGCCTTGAGCTGAAGAGCTGAGGGACAACGCCCAGGCCCAGAGTTCAGGCCCCACGACTGGACCCCCCCCAAAAGAAAAACAATTATATGGTCATGGACTTTCTTGCCTGGGCTGACTTTGAATCTGAGATCCTCAGGTCTCAACCTCCTGAGTAGCTAGGATTACAGCATGAGCCACCACACCTGGCTCTTCTTCTCTTTACTCATTCTTTAAACAAACCTTTATTGGCACTCACTGGGGAGTCAAACATTGTCCTGGCTACTGGGAAGTAGAAGTTTAGATGGAACACCCACCCACACACACACACACACCCACACACACACACACACACACACACACACACACTCACGGAACTCCACCCCTTCACTTGCCATTGCCAAGTACCTCCATTTGCTCCATCTGCTCCTCCTTATCCTGAACTACAAGGGAGATGTACTCACCTCAACCCTTTACCGGCCACGGCTTCAACACACCTGCATTTTCCTAGCCTCCTCTTATATAACCACTGTGCGACTTTAAAAAAAACCCTTTAACCTTGATATAATCCTACTATGTTGTAAAACATGATCCCCGTATTCAAAATTGACCAATTGGCCAATAGCATCCCTCATCCCCAGCATCCAAATGTGAGCCACATGTTGCGTTTAGCTTGCCATCTCTCTCTACTCATTTCATCTGCATTGAAAGGCCCTGAGATGCTATCTTGCCATTTTCATTACTTTGATTTCTGGCCAAGCTGACTCTTTCTCCTGGTGCGTATTGGTTGTCGGGATTGTTGTGGGGGGCCTTGCCTGGTGGGTGTCCTTTGTCCCTCTTTCCCTCCTGGAATTTATTTGGCGCTTAGACTTGACCTTCCTCCAAGCTGGCCCTGGGCTGGAGAGAGGGAAGACCCACTTCGCGGCCCTGTCTCCTCCTGTCAGCCTCCTGGCTTGAGTTTTGAAATAGTACAGTTGTCTCCTCTCGGCAAGGATACCCCCATCTGTCCTCCCCAACTCAGGGGAGTACAAACGAGAAGTTCCTGTTTGGGTTGGACATTTCCTACAGGATCTGACCCTCGGCCAGGCGAGGTTCTCTCTCCAAGAGGCCACCTGCTGAGTGTCAGCCGTGGTCCTCAGCCCCCAGGGTTGCTATTGATCATTCAATCTGTTACAGCCTGGCCCTGGTGTCCAAGGCCTGTTCTGTGTCCCACAGAAGGGCCTGTGGCACTGCTGCAAGCTCCCCATGCACCTGCAGGGGGCAGACTGGGCCCCCTTGCTTTAGAAAGACAACAGGCTGACTCTCCCAGACTCAAAACCACCAGCAGGGAAAATAAAGTCAGCCAATGCCACCATGACACAATGTTGATTTTTGTTTTTCTGCTCCTAGCTTGAACCTGGGGCCTGAGCACTGCCCCTAAGATTTTGCACTCAAAGCTAGCATTCTATCACTTGAGCCACAGCTCTACTTTTGGCTTTTTGGTAAGTAATTGGATATAAGAGTCTCATGAACTTTCCTGCCTAGGCTGCCTTCAAACTGCAATCACCAGATCTAAACCTCCTGGATAGCTAGGATTAAACCACAAGTGCCTAGCACTTGATTTTTATTATTTCTCATATTACTCTTCAGTATAGTCATAAAATTTAAAATATAAGAAAACAATCAACTTCACTATTTTGTTTGTTTTATGGTACCAATACTAGGGCTTGAACTCAGGGCCTGAGCCCTGTCCCTTACCTTTTTCCTCACCTCCACTTCTAGCTTTCTGCTGGTTAGTTGGAGATAAGAGTCTCATGGACTTTTCTGCTGGGGCTGGCTTCGAACTGTGATCCTCAGATCTCAGCTAGGATTACAGACATGAGCCACCAGTTCCTGGCTTCTTGATCTCTTTTTATTTGTAGGCTATATCTCTTCCTCATTTGTGCCCTTGCAAACTATTTGCTGAGGAAATGATGTCCCTTGTCCTGTAGTGTTGCATTGGCCAGGTGCATTTTTATAATGTATGGTCCCTCTATTCCCTGTGTCTCTGACAGAACATGGTGAAGCCAATGTGTGTGAATAATGCAAAGAAAGACTGTAAGAAAGAGATGAGTTTCTCTTCAGAGGCCATGGAATAAGGTTTGGAGCAGATCAGAATGGCGGGAGACAGGAGTCTGCCACACAGAGGCAGTTCGGGGTGAGCCTCAGGGACGGGACGGGGGTACAGAGACAGGTGAGGCCCCGGCCTCCTCCGTGAGGCTGACCACTTCAGTTCTAAGCCAGGCAGCTCAGTCCTGGCGAAGCTCAGCCGCCTCTCCAGTCAGCTGTATGGACAGATGGTCTCCCTGCCCCCAGGGCCCCAGCTCTGCACAGCTGCTGCCAGGCCCTGGAACTGGCACCCGGGGTAAAGGCTGGGAAGGGCAGCATTCCCAGTGGGCAGTGGTCACATTTACTGAACACATGGCTGAGGTCCTCAAAGAATGCCGTCAGAGATGGCAGCAGTTTTCCCACAGAGCAAGTCATAACTTCTAGAAATGGTGACCAGGGTTCCTTTCTTTTCTTCTTTCCTCATTCCTTTTCCTCCCATCTTCTCTCCTACTTTCCCCCTTTCTCTGTTTTTGTTTGTCATTCCTTCCCCCCCCCCCTTTTTTTTTTCCCAGTCCTGTGGCTTGAGCTCACGGTCTGGGCGCTGTCCCTGAGCTGCTTTGCTGAAGGCGAGCATTCTACCACTTGAGCCACAGTCACTTCCAGCTTTCTGGTGGTTAACTAGAGAAGAGTCTCACTTGCTTTCCTGCCCAAGCTGTCTTTGCCTTGTGATCCTCAGGTCTCAGCCTCCTGAGTAGCTAGGATTACAGGTGAGAGCCACCAGTGCCTGGCTCATTTCCCTCTTTGACAATCAGTGTAGTCACCTTCCCGTGCACTAGGGGGAGCTGCTATGCAACAAAACCTGCGGGAGCACTGCCCACAAAGAGACACACAGTGGCCTTTGTCCCCTGGGAGAGGACTGTGTTATGGAGGAGTTACACAAAGCGAAGCCATCTCTACCCAATGTGACAGACATGAAAGGGGGTTGGGATGTCTGGGTTCAAGGCCCAGCCTTGCCACCCAGGTGGAAGGGCCCCTTCACCCACCGTGGGCCTGCTACAGGAGGAGTGAGCTGGACCTGTGGCTCCAAAGCCCGACTCTAATCACTTACATGCTAGGTAAACTTGGGCAGGTTGCCCAGCCTCTCTGAGTTTCCTTCAGAGTGAAGGGAATCAGAGAGGCCCTACATCACTCTCTGCACAGACCCAGCACTTGATATTACTCTTTTTACGGTTAGTCATGGGCACTGTCCCTGAGCTCTGCAGCTCAAGGCCAGTGCTCTACCAGTTGAACCACAGTGCTACTTCCAGCTTTCTGGTGGTTAATGGGAGATAAGAGTCTCATGGGCTGGCTTTGAACCTTGATCCTCAGATCTCAACCTCTCGAGTAGCTAGGATTACAGGCGTGAGCCACCAGTGCCCAACTGATAACATTCCTCTTTAGGAGACTGCTTTCCTCTCAGCTTGAGAGCTTGAGAAATGCCATTTGTTCAGGCTTATTGAGGTTAGACATCCAGGCTTGGGAATGCTATTCTGTAACACGTTGGCTGTATTTTCCCCAAGAAAGCAATCTTCCCTGGCCCCCTGGAGACACAGACACACCACCCCTGCAAGGTGAGTAGGTTATACTTGGGGAAAGAATGTGAAGAATGGGATCCAGACAGAGTCCTGTGGTAAGAAGAAGCTTGCTCACGCCGGGGCTTGGCAGTGTGTTTTGTTTAGGAGACGATGGGTTGGCCAGGTATGTGGTTAGAACTGAAACTTGAATTGCTGCGCATATGTCGTGCTCAGAAGGGTTTGGGGCAGAGAAGGCAAAACAATGGTGATGTCCAACATGGTGACCTGAGAGCGGCTTTCTCGGGTAAATCTGATAGAATCACAGTCCTGATGCCTCCCTGGTCACTTTGTATCCTCCACCATCGAGTGTCTAGACAGGGCTCCCGGGAGCCACTGCGGTTCTCAGCACAGGAGAGATTTGGCTAGATTTGCTCTCTAGAAAGATGCCCCAGCAGCAGAAAGTAGAGGACGTCAAGATCGGAGGCAGGATCCTGGGGGCATAGGGGCAGAGTGGGGGGAGGGCAGTGCTGGTGGGGCAAGGATTCTGGCACAAAGTGATACGGGTCTGAACTTGGTGGCCCTGCACTCGAGACAAGAGCAGACTGCTCAGAGAGAACAGGAAATGTAATGGAAAACTCACGAGGCTGGGTGATAGAAATGGAAACGAAAGCCTGCCAGGTACCAGTGGATCACACCTGTAATCCCAGAAACTCAGGAGGCTGAGATCTGAGTGAGGATCGTGGCTCAAAGCCAGCCTAGGCAGACAAATCAAAAAGCCAAAAATGGAGCTATGACTCAAGTGGTAGAGTGCCAGTCTTGAGTGACAAAGCTAAAGGACAGTGCCAAGCCTCTGAGTTCAAGACCTGGTATTGACACAAAAAATAAAAAATAGCTGAGTGTCGGTGGCTCACACCTATAATCCTAACTACTCAGGAGGCTGAGATCTGAGGATTGAGGTTCAAAGCCAGCCCGGGCAGGAAAGTCTGTGAGACTCTGATCTCTAATTAACCACCAGAAAACTAGAAGTGGTGCTGTGGCTCAAGTGGTAGAGCACTCACCTAGAGCTGAAGAGCTCAAAGACAGAGCCCAGGCCCAGAGTTCAAGCCCCACAACTGACAAAAAAAAATAAAATAAAAATAAACAAAATAAAAAATAAAGCCTCAGAAATAAGCTGTTGTAGGTGAATCCAAGCAAAGAAGCTCTTCTTCCTAGGGAAGTTCCTGCTAGGCAGGTGAAGGCGTGCCTGCACCATTGGGAGAGGTCACGGAGACTCCCAGCCTCCTGTCCCCTCTCCTCTCTCTCTGTGCTCTTCCGGATGAGAGGGCTGAGCCACGAGGACACGCTGAAATTTCCAGTGCTCTCCAGATCAAGCTGTGGGGAGCCCAGAAGCCCTGAGGGTGGAAGAGGCCTGCTTTCCAGGTGATCAGAGAGCTAACCGCCACATGCAATCAGAGGCGCTAAGTGCCCTCTGAGCGGCTGCAGTGTGATTAAATTTGCCACTTACCAAATTGCTTTCTATTGCCTTGATCGGATGCAGTGGCAGGGAGATAAAGGGATAATGGGAGAAGCGTGGCTGGTCTGCGTGACTAATGAATTAACTGCCCCCCCCATCGCTTCCTGTCAGCTGGCATCCAGCCCACTGGCCCTTCCCTACCTGTCCCTGCATGGCCACCACCAGCAGCACAGAGCTCCAGATACCATGAGGATTCGGCCGTGGAGTCTCCTTGATGAGTAAGTTGTAGCACACACATTCACACATACACACACACACACAGAGTGAGGAACCTTACTGTTCTAGCCACCAAAGATACAAAAAGGATGGACTGTCTGTGCCACACCTCTTATGGGGCAAACACTGATAGAGTAGCTATGAATTGTGACAGGTGAGCTCTGCTGCACCAGCTGCTGTCAGCGCTGTAAATGATGAACACAGAAGGAGGCTGGGGCTGCAGTCTCACTACAGGGACCAGGCAAGGCCTCACCAGGAGGTGACACTGATCTTGTGAACTGCATTCCAGGCAGAAGAAAGGATGTGAAAGACCAAAGCAAAGGAGTCTGAGGAGCAGCAAGGGTGTGCCGGAAGAAATGAGAGGCAAGGTCAGAGATGTGACTTTGTGAGCCTTGGGAGGACCTCAGAGTCTACTGCCAGTGAGGTAAGAAGGCCCTGGAAGGTTTACACACAGCGTGGCACAATCCAAGCTCAGTATGGGGAGGGTTGCCTGTGCCTTGAGCCAGCGTGGCAGCTATGGGGTGGGGGGGGCTTGGATTCTGAACACATTTTTATTTTTTGTCAGTCCTGGGTCTTGAACTCTGGGCCTGGGCACTGTCCCTCCACTCTTCAGCTCAAGGCTAGCATTCTACCACTTCAGCCACAGTACCACTTCCTGTTTTCTGGTGGTTTATTGGAGATAACAGTCTCACAGACCTTCCTGCCCCTGCTGGCTTTGAACTGCAATCCTCAGATCTCAGCCTCCTGAGTAGCTAGGATTACAGGCATGAGCCACCTGCACCTGGCCCGGAACACCTTTTAAATGTGGAAGCTCCAGGCTGCTGAGGAGATATGTGAGTGAGAGATGACAGGATCGAGTGGGATCATGGCCTGAGCCCCTAAGTGGACATGGACGGACAGATGGATGGATGGATGGATGGATGGATGGATGGGCAGATGAATAGACAGAAGGATGATAGACGGATGGAAGGGCAAGTGGCTGCATGTACAGGTGGATGGATGGATGGATGGATAGATCCTTGGCTCTATGGTAGGTAAGTGGACAGACAGGTGGGAAGATGGATGGATGGATGAGGTTGCTGATTCTTCAGATGGGGTGGGTTTCCAGGGGATCACCTGGGGCGGGGGAGTGAACCTAGTGTCATGAACCTAATGATGTCATCTGTCCTAACAGATACAGAGGCATCTGAGGTGTGAGGTTGGGGGATAAGCAAAGGCCAGCAATGGAGGTATAGGGGGAAAACTAGGAGAGTAAGATTCCTGGACATCTAACAGAAGAATGTGTTTCCAAGAAAGGACTGTTGCCAAATTTCCAGTAAGCTGTTGACTGAGATTTTCCACTAGAGTTAGCCACACAGCAATCACTGGAGACACTATCCAGCACAGTTTTGGTGATGCTATGAAACCCTGGTTGGGGCAGGAGTGAGCGCAAGAACTCTGGGGTAAAGGAAATGGGGAGCAGTGTGGTAAGCAACTCTGAGGAGCCTTTCTGTAAAAGGAAGAGTGTGGCATCGAAGGAGGATTTTTATTTAATGGGAGAAATGACATGCTTGACATATCGATGGGAACAGTGGTACCCATCAATGCATCCCATCGATCTATCCACCTACTCATCCATCCATCCATCCATCCATCCACCCATCTACCCACCTATCCATCTACCTATTCATTTACACACACACACACACACACACACATATCAAATTTCTATCCATTCTCTTTTCTACCGATCCATTCATACATCTACCTACCTATCAATTCATCTACCCATCAATCCATCTATCCATCCATTTATTCATCCTTCCATTTACCCATCTAGTCATTCATCCACCCATCCATCTACCCACCTACCTGTCCATCTACCCATCCATCTTTTCATCCATGAACTTACCAATTTATCCATCCACTTACCAATCCATCCATCTACCTGTCCATCCATCCTTCTACCTGTTCACCCATATATCCATTTTCTTATTCATTTACCTATGTGCCTATCCATCTATCCACGCACCTACTCATCTATCCTTCTGCTTACCTATCCATCTGCCTATCCATCCATCTTCATCTACCCAACTATCCATCCATCTACTTACCTACACAGCTATGCACCCACCCACCAACCCATCCATTCATCCATCCATTTATTCCATGCTTCCTCCTCCCCCCCCATTTCTCATTTGCCAGACAAGTATAGGAGCTGGGATACACAAACTGCTGAGGGAGCTCCCAAGCTGAGAGTAGGAGTGGAGCAGTGCTGTGGTCAGGGGTGTACAGAGGATGGTGGGAGCTCAGAGGCTAACAACACAACGGAGGCTGGTCTTTGAGCTGGGCATTGAAGAGTCTGCACTGCAAATGTGGGAAGGAGGGCTGTGCGACTCAGCCACACACACACAAAGACACAGAAGCATGCGGTTGGGAGAACCAGGGCTGGAGTCTGGTTTAAAAGCCTTGTATTCTTTCCTTGTTGACACAATGAAGCCCAAGGAAATCTTGGGGAAGAGAGTAGTACAGCAGGTGTGTCTAGGGGCAGCTGGAGGTTGGGTTCAGATGAGGACTCCAGGCTGCAGTCAGGGTCAAGGTGGTGACCATAGCCTGGCCATGAACAAGATCTAGGAGGGGACAGATCATGAAGGGAAGAGTGAGGCTGAGGGAGCAGCAGCCTGGAGAGAGGGTAAGGGAGAGCAGCAATGGCGGCGGTCTCTCTGCTGCCTCCAGCCCTGGTCCAGCTGGTCTTAGCCAAATGTCCCTGTCCGACCTCCCCTCTCCTCCATTGATCTGGCTCAATCTCCCCGGCTTACCAAAAGGCAGCTAGCTGGCCCAGCTCCCGCCAGCAGGACCTCAGAGCTCAGCTTCTGCCTACACACTCATGGTCCTGGGGAGGAGCAGTCACTGTGCAAGTCTCTGCTTCCCCCCTCTACTCCTGCTTGTCCTTCTGATCAGCCCAGCTGGCCTCCTCCACTGCTATGGACTGAATGTTCATGCCCCTCAAAAGTTGTAGGCTGATGGAATTAGGAGGTGGGGCCTCTGGAGGGTGATGAGCTCACCAGCAAAGGAATGGGGTGATGAGAGATTCCCCAGAGAGCTGTCTTATCTCCACACAAGGAAGAAGGTTCCCTCTATAAACCGGAAGTGGGGCCTCAACAGACCCAGGATGGCCAAGGACACGAGGCGGTGTTTGTAAGCCACCTGGTTTGGTGACATGTTGCTACAGCCAAGGCTCAACCCCCACTGCTCTTGAGGGGCTCTTCCCTGGGTCCCCAAAGCTGGAGCTCTCACCTGCAGAAAGGAATAGCATTGCTTTTGAAGGCTGAAAGAGTAGCATACATCTTTTGGGGTTTGATTTGGGTTTTTGTTTTGTTTTGTTGGTGTTTTTGGTCCGTTGTGGGTCTTGAACTCTGGGCCTAGGCCCTGTCCCTCAGCTCTTCAACTCAAGGCTAGCACTCTACCAGTTGAGCTACAGCGCCACTTCCGGTTTTCTGGTAGTTTATTGGAGATAAGAGTCTCAGAGACTTTCCTGCCCAGGCTGGCTTTGAACTGCAATCCTCAGATCTCAGCCTCCTGAGTAGCTAGGATTACAGGCGTGAGCTACCGGTACCTGGCTTGACTTCTATTTTTAAATTAGGTCATAGTGAAAGGATTTGCATTCTCTGTCCCCAGTGAAAAATCATATTTTGGTGTGGATTCTACCCAGATGTCTGCATGAACAGGCCCGCCAGGAACTTGCACACACTTCCTTGAGGTAAAATAAAAAGGGCAGGACTGGGAATGTGGCTTAGTGGTAGAGTGCTTGCCTAGCACCCATGAAGCCTTGGGTTCAATTCCTCAGTACCACATATACAGAACATGCTGGAAGTGGCACTGTGGCTCAAGTGGTTGAATGCTAGTCTTGAGCAAAAGGGACTTAGGGATGGTGCCCAGGCTCTGAGTTCAGGCTCCAGGACTGGCAAAATAATAATAATAGTAGTAGTAGTAATAAAAAGGGCAATGTCTGTGCATGCCATTTTGGAACCCACTTGCATTTCACTTCTGTGTGAGATGGTTTCCCGGCCAGCCCATCCGGGTCTCCATCTTCTCCATTTCCTGCAGAATATTCTGTCATGGCTAAAGGCCTCCATTCAATCACCTCTGACACTTTTCAGTCCCTCCTCACCTTCCAGCTTTGGTTCCGAGAACACTCTCGTTCGTAAACCTTTGAGCAAAAAACTTGGACTACTTAAACACGTGGGCTCCCAAGGCCCCCTGGCTCATATCATAAAGGAAATTGATTTTTATTTTCAAAGCCAAGGGTGATTAAATGAACAATGGTTGCCAGGCAACCTGTAAATGAGGCTGTGGGTGTAGGCTGTAGCAAACCATAGCTTCTGCTCCTACCCCGGAACCCAGGCCTCTCCTCTGGGGACCTTGTGCTTCTAAGTAATGAGCACCCCACTGCAGAGCCACCCCCAGCTTTGACTTCTTTCAGCCCAGCGTCCTGTCCTGGCCACCCTAGAAGTGGACGTCAGGGATTTCAGTGTCAGCGCCCTGTCCTATCCGAGGGGCTCAGCAGCCATCCTGGGTCTGTGACTGGGGAGGGGGGGAAGGCAGCCATGGAGCTGTGTGCAGTAGTTCATACCTGGATCAGGCCTATTCACACATCACTTTTCCAGGCGAGGCTTAGGAGTTGGGGATGGCACCCCGTGTCTTTCAGGGTGTTCATTGTTTCTCCTCTGCCTCAGTGCCGTGGTGGGTAGACCCCTCCCCTACTCCTGTCAGGAATGGGACAGCAAAGGATGGGGATGCAGGGAGCTGGTGGCTCACGCCTGTAATCCTGGCTGATCTGAGCCAGGTGGGAAGCAGTGCCCTTCACCCCCCAGGCGCGCAGAGGGCTCTGGGCAACTCCTACAAGGAACCCAGGCTTTCTGGGGTCGCTGTGAGTCAGAGATGCAAATCCCGGGATTTAGGTATTTGGCATTTCACAAAGGCTCCCATCTTAAAAGTCACAGACCTCCCCACTGGCACTCAGTGGGCCTCTTCTATGAGAATCCCTAAGTGCAAAAAGGGGTGCGGGCACCTCCGGCCCAATCCATGGTGCTTCCAAGGAAGCCCCCAACCCCTGACCTTAGTCCATCTCTTCCTAAGCAAACAGGACAGACAGTGAGTTAGAAACGGAACATGTAAGAAGCTCACTAGAAGTTGGTTAAATGAGATCAAATGGAAATGGCCACCCTTGATCACACCATCTTGCTTCCCTGGGTAGGGAACTGAGCAGAGTCCTGCGTCAATGGCAGAAGCCACCTGAGCCAAAGGGAAATACCCAGCTAAGCACCGCAGCCAGCCCCTGTGGGGCTTCGCTTGTGTATGGGTCAGGATGAGCTAAGTTATGCTACAGTAACAAGTATCCCTCTCAGCTCTGTGGCTCAGGACAACAAAAGTTACCCCCCCTCTCTCTTTTGTCTGTCTGTCTGTCTATCACACACATACACACACACACACACAACTTCCATTATTGCTGATCCAGACAACTCTAGAGTCCTGTCTTCTATGAGGTGCCTCAGCAACGGATCAATCAATCTTCTCACACTTCATCATGGCTGTCAGAGTGGGTGAGGGGAGCAGGGAGGAGGGGAGTAGGGAGGAGGGGAGCAGGAGCACAGCACACAATCTCCTAACCATTCTCATCCAGATGCAAAACACATCGCTTCTGCTCACAAGTTATTGGTTAAAGAAAAATCACACGATTACCCTTAAAAGTCAGGGTGTGTGTATGTCAGGGGGAGGGGGGCGGGGACTGGTACCCAAAAATGAAAATAGTGATCTCAAAATCAGTGAGCACTGGGAATGCCAACCAGTCTCTAATTCTGAGAAGCTAGCCACGTTCCTTCCACCATCCAGACATCCTGGCATTTGATCCGTTTGTTTTGACGTGCACAGGGCTGAGTACTTAGCTGGGCCTGGCTGCCTTGCTCATGCTCTTTGGCAGCCTGGTTTGTATTTGGTTCTAGTTTGGGTGCTCCCTAAAGCAGAGCCTGAGACAATGACTCAGTTCTGGGAAATGTACCTGGGGGGCGGGGGGGGGCGGAGGCTGTCCCCGAGGGGCTAAGCTTGAAGGAGCAGTCAGTATGACCCGGAAGGAGAAGCCACCCGAGGTGCATCACTGAACTGGACCCTGCTGTGAGCAACTGGAACTTGGTTCCATCCAGGACTCTCCAAGGAACCATGTAAAATGTCCCGAATGACGGCAGAATTGTCCTGCATGACAGGGAGGCTGGGGTTGTGCTTCCTGACCCCTGACCCCCTGGCCCCTGACCCTTGACTGAAGATTGTCCCTGAAGATGCAAACTTCCACCATCCTTCAAAGCAAAGTGGGTCACATGGGAAGCCTTTAAGCTGGGAAGCCACCAGCAAGCCTAAGGACTGAGCCCCAAGACTGCAGCTCACGTCCGAGGGGCTGAGGGGGACCCCAAGGTGCGGGGCACCAACGGCGCCTCACAGAGATGCTGCAGGAGACACACGGGCTGTCACGGCCCATATGGAAATTCCAACCCAAGCTGCCTGGCATTGGCTAAACAGTGGAGGCGCCCATCTCAAGACAGCTGCCGAGCGATTTCCTCTAACCTCCTTTCCAGAGCTGGGAGGAGGTTCTTCCTCCGCGTGAAACACCGAGGGAAAACAAGAGCCTGTGGGTGCCAGTCACCGGGTGTGGGAAGGGGGTGGCGGGCACCCATGGGTGTCTTTGGGCTCCCGTGCAGCCTGCTCAGAGTACAGGCACCTGGAGGAGGAAGGGCGTAGAGGCTAAGGTCAAAGGGCAGGAGGAGCCCAATTCTAAATGCCTTGGCTTCCTGTCAGGGTGGTCTGTTGTGTCCAGGAGGCCTGTGAAGCCCACCAGGACCACCAGGCATCTGCGCCTCACAACGGTGATGAGAGCCAGGAGGCTGAGATCTGAGAACCGTGGTTCAAAGCCAGCCCAGGCAGGAAAGTTCATGAGACTCTTAATCTCCAATAAACCAGCAAAGAGCCAGAAATGGAGCTGTGGCTCAAGTGGTAGAGTGATGGCCTTGGGCAAAAAAGCCAAGCAGGAGCATCCAGGCCCTGAGTTCAAGTACACATACACACACACACACACACACACACAAACACACACCCCTTTTTATGAGCCAGGTTGCATCCCGTAGAAGGTAGATAAGTGTGTGCACTGATCTAGAGACAAGGACAGGATTTTGCCTGGATTAGCTACTAGTGCCTGGCTTTCTAGGACTTTTAGATAAAGAATTCATAAAAATGAGTACAGGAGCCAGGCTCGCTGTTGGCTCATGCCTGTCATCCTAGCTACTCAGGAGGCTGAGATCTGAGGATCCAGGTTCAAAGCCAGCCCAGGCAGATAAGTCCTTGGGACTCTTAACTCCAATTAACCACCAGAAAACTGGAAGTGGTGCTGTGGCTCAAGTGGTAGAACACTAGCCTTGAGTTCAGGGACAGCGCCAAGGCCCAGAATTCAAGCCCCACGACTGACACAAAAAAAAAAAAGAAAAGAAAAAGAAAAAATGAGTCCAGGATCACAGGTCCCAGGCTGGCTCCAGGTCCCAAGCCCTGCTCAGAACTGAGGTACATGGGGTCGTGTTGCCTGTGATCCTGCCCCCACTCACAGAAGGGTCCCTGAGGAGCACAGGGGTGAACACATGACTCCTTCCTTGCCTACCCCAGCCCCTCCCACCACCCACCCCAGCACATCCCTATAACTGTGAAGTCGAGACCTGCACAAGGGGCGAATGGCAGGAAAACCCAGCCGGGCAGGAGCAGTGGAGCATTGCTCATCCAGCGGCAGAAGGAGGAGGTCCTTGCTGCTGAGTCTCAGGAAGGCCATTTCCATTTGTTACCATTTTGTGTTAGAGATAATTTCCCAGTAAATGTTAGTTATGTTTAGATGTCATTCCGATGGTTCCTACTAATTGATGCATTCAAGCATAGCACCCCTCCGCCTCAGAGTGTTGAATGGATTGAAACACACGACGTACAAGCAGATAAAAGGTTGAAAGTGGATGACATCAAAGAGTGAAGTAGATACTTGATTTGCCCGATTCCATCTAGTTATTATGATATGGTATCCATGGAAACTGCTGACTATTGATACTTGAAATAGACAAGCTCTCTCTCTCTCTCTCTCTTTCTCTCTCTCTCTCTCTCTCTTTCTCTCTCTCTCTCTCTCTCTCATGGACTGCGTGGGGCCTCTGCACTCGCTATGCATGGAGAGCGGGTTTCTCACCCAACTCGACTTCATGGCACAGCCCATGATTGATGGACCTTCAGGACCCACATGTCCCTTAGCTGGGCACTGGTGGCTCACGCCTGTAATCCTAACTACTCAGGAGGCTGAGATCTGAGGAACAAGGTTCAAAGCCAGCCCAAGCAGACAAGTCCAAGAGATTCCGATCTCCAATTAACCAGCAAAATGTTAGAAGCAGAGATGTGGCTCAAGTGACAGAGTACCAGCCTTGAGCAAAAAAGCCAAGCAGGGGTGCAATGCCCCAAATCGAAGCCTCAGTACACCAAGAAGGAGAAAAAGAAGAAGGGGAAGAGGAGAAGTGGAAGGGGAAGGAGGAAGAGAAGGAGGAGGAGGAGGAAGAGGAGGAGGAAGAGGAGGTGGGGGAGGAGGAGAAGAATCTTTTGTGGAAAGAGCGAATGACTAAAAAGGAACAAATGACCATTTTTGAGCAAGTCAGGCATGGAAGACTGAAGCTGCCGACTAAGGACCTGGAGGAGCCTGGGGAAGGCAGACTTCCCTGCAGCTCTGAGCAATTCCAAAATGTCTGTGGGATCAGATCAAATCAAGGAGGAAGCACTGGCTCAGCACTCCCAAGTTTGGTAAACCTCAGTTTGAACTCAAAAGAAGAGGGAAAGGGAAGAGGAGAGGGGAAGATGGGAGGGGAGGCGAGGAGGGGAGAAGGGTGGGTGTCCTCCCACACTCGTCCACTCCACCCTGCCCATTCCAGTCCCTATCTCCCACCCCTCTGCCCTGCACTATGACCCCTCACCCCTGGGTCCAGTACTGAGCCGGTGGCCCTTGCAGCCTCTCTGAGACCCAGGTGCAAGAATGACCAGGTCAGCTGATCCATCTCTGTGCAGGTCAGGCATGGTCAGGCAATTGCACAGGTCCCTTATCTCACTCTCCTGCTCTATTACTTCCCTGGGGAGATGCAGTGAGCCCGGCCTCTCTCTCTGAACAAGCAGTGCTATCCGAAGGGCTGCTGCCAGGGGAGAAGTGTGGAGAGGAGGGGAGATTGCATCTCCGGGTGGCAGAGGCGCCCCGTGCCTCTGGTCAGGGTGTGCTGACCCGCCCTGGGTAACTCCTGGGAGCTCGGCAGGACCTGGGAGGAAGTGCTGGACCCAGAAGAGGAAGTGTGGTCTCACCATGGACCTGGCCCCGGATTTGCTTCTTGCTGAGGGTCTGCATGGGTCAGGTGGGGACAATAACCTTCCCTGACAATCACACTGGCGTGCGACAGGAGACATCTACACAGCATCCTTGTGTTTTTGCGGTGGCCTCTTTTTTAAAACAGCTTTGTTGACATGCATTTGTGCATATTTAAATTGCATAATTTGGTGAGTTTTGACATATGGATACAACAGGAAAATCATCACCACAATCAAACTAGGGAACAGATCCACCACTTCCCAAAACTTCCTCCTTCCCTCCCTTCCTTCTCTCCCTCCCTCCCTCCCTTCCTTCCTTCCCTCCCTCCCTCCTTAGCTCCCTCTCTCCCTCATGTCTTCCCACCCCCACCCCCAGGCAACCATGAACAGCTGTCAGTTAGTCTAGATGTATATGCATGGCCCAGAATTTTATGTAAATGGAGCTATACAGTTCTCTCTCTCTCTGAGTCTGGCTTCTATTTGAGATTTATCCATGTTGTTGTGTGTATCTATGCTTCATTTCCTTTTATTGCAATATTGTAATATCTCAATATATGAACCTACTACAGCTTGTTTAATTACTCACCTGTTGGTAGATATTTGCATTGTTTCCTATTGTGAGCATTGCAAATAAAATTTGTATGGCCATTCATGTCCATAATGCTTTCATTTATCTTGGGTAAATTTGTAAGTGTTGAATGGCTTGGTCCTATGGTAGGCATATATTTAGTTATTAAAATACTGGTGTTGGGCACCAGTGGCTCATTCCTGTAATCCTAGCTACTCAGGAGGCTGAGATCTGAGGATCGCAGTTCAAAGCCAGGCCAGGAAGGAAAATCCCTGAGACTCTAATCTCCAATAAACCACCAGAAAATGAGCAGTGGTGCTGTGGCTCAAATAGCAGAGCACTTGCCTTGCTGAAGAGCTCAGGGACAGCGCCCAGGCCCAGAGTTCAAGACCCACAACTGACAAAAAAAAAAGATACTGGCAAATTGGTTTCCAAAGTGACTGTGCTATTTTACATTACCACCAGCAGTGAATGACCATTCAAGCTCTTTCCCTTCTTTATCGGGACTTGGCATTATCAGAGGCTATGAGGCACAAGGTAATCTTCCAGGACCTGTCTAGACCTGTGATTCCAGGACAAAAGCAGTTGAGACTCAGCCCTTGTGTTGTGTAAAAGGTTTCTGATCTCTCAGGACCATGGTCCTGGGTTCACTTTGGTAAGTGTGTATGTGTGTGTGTGTGTGTGTGTGTGTGTGTGTGTGTGTGTGTGCCAGTTCTGGGACTTGAACTCTGAGCCTAGGCACTATCCCTGCGCTTTTGCATTCCAGGCTAGCACTCTATCACAATCCACAGCTCCATTTCTGGTTTTCTGGTGATTCATTGAAGACAGGAGTCACATGGACTTTCCTGCCTAGTTTGGCTTTGAACCACAATCCTCAGACTCCAGCCTCCTGAATAGCTAGGATTATAGGCATGAGCCACCAGTACTCAACTGGTAATTTTTTCATTCACTAATTCAGGGATATGGCACAAGGTGAGGTAGTTGGATTTCCAGAAGGTCCAGACTTGAGCCTCATCTGAGCCCTGGCCCTGAGCCACCAGCCTGGAGCTGAGAGCCGAGGGGGCTGGCAGGGAGAGGGGGTGCAGTAGCTCCTCCTGCGCCCCCTCCTCAGGGGCGTGCAGCAGCTGCAAACCTCCTGGCTTGTTCAGGCTGAAGGGCAAATGCAGTAGCATGTGCTATGCTCAGCCCTCCTGTTTAGGCGTTGATCTTCTCTCCAGAAGAGAATTCCATTTCCTGTTTGCATCTGGGACCAAATATTTCTCAATGCAGTGGGTTTCCACCTCCATAGAAGGCTGAGCTATTGCATCTGCATAAAAGCAGAAAAGGGAGCGTTTGGCTATTCTCTTAAGATGAGAGATCTCAGGAGTGGAGATCAGAGGAAAAGGCCTTAGAATATTACTAACAATTAGATGTATGACCTCTTGTGAGAAACTGTCTTTTGAATTTGATGTGGGAAAGGTGTCAGGTTTTCTTTATTTTCCAATGCTTCTGGGAAACTGCAGGTAGGGATATGAGAGACAGGGCCAGTGAACCAGAAGCCACTGTGCGCAGAGAGAGAAGGATCCATGAGGTAATCCAGCCAAGGGCTCTTCTGATGTCACTTCTTTTTTT
>NW_012267218.1:9179441-9184072 GCF_000151885.1 Dipodomys ordii | reverse complement strand
AAGGAAGGAAGGAAGCAAGGAAGGAAGCAAGGAAGGAAGGAAGGAAGCAAGGAAGGAAGCAAGGAGAGGGAGAGGGAGGGAGGGAGGAAGGAAGGGAAGGAAAGAAAGGAAGGAAGGAAGGAAGGAAAAGGAAAGGAAGGAAGGAAGGGAAGAAAGGAAGGAAAGAAGGAAGGAAGGGAAGAAAGGAAGGAAAGAAGGAAGGAAGGAAGGAAGGAAGGAAGGAAGGAAGGAAGGAAAAGGAGACAACTGCAGGCCAGATGAGTGACTTGAAGTGTCAAGTTCATCTCAGTGTCGGCTGAGACCATGCGTTCACATTGCTGCAGCACACATCCATGGGTGAAGTCATGAAAACATCCCTGGGAAGGACATGAGGGCACACAAAGCGCCTCTCTCTTCCAATTCCCATGAGGTAGAAAATGTCTAAGTCTTGGAAATGCGATAAAATTCCATACATTTTGAAGAAAAATAGCCATGATTTAAATTATTCTGTTATGATTTTTTTAAGTTTAAACATCTAAGGAGAAAGCCACATCTTAAATCTATAATCCTTGAGACCTCTTTGACAAGAATCGTTAACCAGTGCCCTGCACACTCGCTGGCAAATGACAGTTCAGCACCACGGACAGCAGCCATCCCCCTGCGCTGACACTTAGGACAAGCACTCTTGTCCGCAATTAACCAGCAAAAAGTTCAGGAGTGGAGGCGTGGCTCAGCAGTAGAGCACTCGCCTTGAGCAGGGAAAAAAAAAATAGCTGAGAGCCTAAGTTAGCCTTTGAGGGCTCAGAGTGAAAGGCCTCTCCCTCCCCCCTCCCTCAGAGGCCTACCTACCTGGCCCTTTCTTAGTCCCTCAATGGGTTGCTTTGACAAGGCTGGGGTGCTGCTCCCTCCCTCCCATCCCCACAGCCTCTGCCCTTCACTCTCAGCCTCCTCCCTCCCACAGGTTCTACAGCGTCCCCACTCTGGTCCACATGTATGACTTTGGAGCCCAAACATCACCTGAAAGTCCTGTTTGCGGAGCCCCTGCAGAGCTGTGAGGTGTCTGCTCTGATAGGATGGGGGGGTCCCACCATGGACCCCTGTGGGAACCTGGCCTGCAATCGGGGGAGGAAGGCCCAGAGGAGATGGCTGCTTCCCCTCTGCCCTGCCCCGTCCTTCTTGTCAGTCAGCTGGGCTCATCCTTAGTGATTCAATCTAGGGGTCCACAGCTTGGAGTGTACAGTGCCCTACCTCCACATCTCCCATCATCCCCCCTTCTCTGGCTGGGGCCTCCCAAAGCCTTCACCATGCACTGAGGAGCCTGTAAGCCTCTTCATTGGATTAAAGCGAACATCTGCTGAAGAAAAGCCAAACCTTAATTGGAAGCCCCAGGGATGTTTGCTGAGGCAGCCGGGAGAGGAACTAATGAAATCACCTCGCGTGGCCCTCGGTACAGACCTCAGAGATAAAGCCACATTGCCAGGCAACCAGCTGGGCTTTTCCACCTGCAGGTCTGATAAGGGGCTTGGCAGAGCTGTGTGTTTGGAAAATATGATTTTGTAAGCAAGGCTGAGGGTATGTTGACGTTGCTGTCCAACGCCATGGGCTCCCCGATCAGATATGCAGCTGCTACTTTCCTGGGGGTGGAGGGAGTGGGGGGGATGGAGGCAGAGCTGTTTCCTAGGATCCCAGGGCCTTTGCATTGGCTGTTTGTTCTGCTGTGTGTCTGCCTGGCTCTCTCCCTCGACTCTTTCAAGTCCTTGCCAAGTTATCGCTGCCTGAGGCCTGCCCTGACTACCAAACAGCCTCCCCACACCCCATTCATTCCTTGATGCTCCAAGGCCCCTTACCCTGCTCAGCTCCCTCCTTTCCCCAAAGTCCTGCAGCCTGCAGACCTAGTCAGTGATGCACTCATCTATTCTGGCTCAGTGCTCATCATCTGTGTCCTTAACCCAAAGTACAATCTCCAAGAGGGTCTTGTCTCTTTCTTGCTAGCGTATTCCAGGAATCAGGAGCAGAGCCAGAGACACAGTAGCTACTCAACAAGTGTTCGTTGAATGAAGAAACATCTCCCCTTCTCAGCGCCCAAACAGCTTTGGTAGAACTGAAAAAGGAATCTAGGCCCAGGATCTACCCATCTCTACCACCCCACCCTCCTCTGGAAGAGGGCAGACTCCTCCTGGAGGAAAACCCAAGGCTGAGCACTGGGAAAGTGTGAGGGGAAGGGGGCTCTCGCCCCACTCTTCAATGTGTGTATGACTCGGGATGGAGCCCCAACATTCCCTTTTGGCAGATGATAATACCATTGACTTTCTTCATCCAAACACAACATGCTCTCACATGACCACTTTGGGGGCTGACAGCCTGAGCTCAAGGCTTGTCCCATCTGCTCCACTTACTAGCTGTGTGGCACTAGGCAGCACAGGCAACATCTCTGAGCCTCCTCCTCCTGATCCACCCACAAGTGAGCAACCTTTGCTCTTGGCTCCCTTGTGAGGGGGTGGCTGTCATTTTCCTCCTTTGGAGGACTGTGGGAAGCATCTAGCAGAGGTCCCTGGGTGGAGGCCAGTAGCTGCAAGTGGTCTCCATGTTGGGGTGACCCCAGGCCCCAGGGCTTTTCTCACCCTCCATCAGCCCTGTCCCTAGCTGATTCAAAGCCTTGTTCCTGTTCCTGTTCCAGAGGACTCCATCCTCAGCCCCAGGCTCCCAATTAGCCTCCATCTTGGCTACAGGCACTGAAGTGGCCTGCCATGAACAAGGCCCTTCCTAAGGGGGTCAGGCAGATGAATCCCCTCCAAATTAGGACCCAAGAACACTCAGAATCAAGGGTAGAGAAGGGAAGAGTGAGGATCCTGTTGGACTTCCATGCCTAGACACAAAGCAAGTGCTGGTCTGGGTGTGAGCTTGAGCAGACTGCAGAGCATGCTGGGAGAGGAGAGGGAGACATGATGGCTGCCACCACATCTGTCTCCACACTGCGCTCTGTATCCACAAAATGCTCTCAGCCCAGCCCCAGGCAGGCCCGGTTCTATCCCCGTGATTGGTGGGTGGTTTTTCAAGTCTCAGTGTGATGTCCCCTCTCTCCCCTCCCTGCTCCAGTTGGCTCACGGACTCCTGACCTGAGTCTCACACATCTCTCATTTATGCCTGAAATCATTAGAAATGCTACAGATTCTTCTTTATAGCAGCAGAGACAAAAGTCAGCCCAACTGTCTGCAGATAGAACAGACCTAAAGAAAGCGAGTAGATGATGGTGCTTAAGATGCTGGAACACAGTTATGCCCCGGCACGCAGGAGGCGAGTCACCAAGTTGACATGTCACTGTGACCCAATGTCATAGGCCCTGGGTACTGAGTCTTTCAGCACACAGCTGAAGCCGGGCTGGAAACCAACCTGGAATGAAAGCAGCGGCCTCAACACACAATAAGAGAAGAGCTTCGACTGATTGACGCCCGTCTGGTGGTAGGAGCTCAGTCACGGTCTGTGCTTCCCCAAGAAGGAGATGAGCTCTGTGCTTCCCTTCTGCTGTGTTCCCTGGATCCCCCATCCACTCCCTTGCTTTTTATTGGCTGTGTCAGGCACATGCCCCACCCCTGGCTGGCCACGCCCTCACCTGCTGCCAAGGACACCTCCTCAGACCCACTCTCCTTCAGCATAACCCTGCCCCTGGCCAGCACAGCATCACCGCCGCCTTTGGCTTCTTTCCTTATCCCCTCTGGCTTCACCCTCTAGGACATGGGCTATGTAAGGACTGGGCCTTTGCTGTTCTGTTCACTGTGTGCGCGGTAGCTGATCCTTAGCCCGTGGTTGTTAGGTGCATGGATGGATGGATGGGTGGCGCACATCACTACAGTTCCTCACGTAGGGACAGGAGGAGGCACAGTGTAGGCAGGAGATAGACAGCAATGAAGATAGGCAGAAGGAGGGGTCTGGAGGATGCCACTCAGTGCCAAGAGGTTACCCAGATGCCACTCTAGCAGAGGGGTTCTGGCGAAGTCCCCAGGGAGGGGGGAGATGGGCCTCTGGCGGAAGCAACCAGAGGCAGACTTCACAAGACACAAGACGCGTTAGCAGAGCTATGGCTTAAGTGGTAGAGTGCCAGCCTCGCAGGAAGGAGCTAAGAGACAGCGCCCAGGCCCTGAGTTCAAGCCCCAGTACCGGTGAACACACACACACACACACACACACACACACACACACACCAGGTTCTGAGAACACTCAGAACAAAGAGTTGAGGCGGTGCGAACACCCCAGCTGGGCTGCCCGGGGATCCGGGCCGAGGCTGAGCCGCGCGGCCGGGCCTGCGTTTGGGTCTGCGCCGGGTCTGGGCCCGGTGGGAGGGAGCCCTCCGCGGTGCGCGCGCATCCGCGCGGAGTCCGTACCGTGGCCGCGAACTGGCCGGCAGGGCGAGGGCCGCGCAGGGAGCACGCTTGCGGGCGTGGGACAGCGGAGGGGAGGCGCCGTGGAGGAGGAGGCGAGGCGCAGAGACCCGGAGTGACTTGTGGAGGTTCAGCTGGGCCTCGGTGCCCCCGCCTGGGACCCGGCCGACTACGTTAGCGGCCCCCCGCTACGGCGGCGGGCTGGGGAGAGGGGGACCGAGGCGGCCCGAGGTGAGGCTGGGGGCGGAGCGAGCGGGTGGGGCGGGGGCGGCCCGG
>NW_012267218.1:9086033-9179308 GCF_000151885.1 Dipodomys ordii | reverse complement strand
TTTGAACCATGATCCTCAAATCTCAGCCTCCTGAGTAGCTGGGATGACAGGCGTGAGCCGCGGGCACTGGCTGTTTCTAAGTTACATCTTGTTCTGAGGCAGAAGTACAGGAACACAGTACAGGTGTGCGTTGGTCAAGGCCGGAGGAGGAAGAGAGAGCCCAGCGCTTGGGCAGCTGGGCCCCGACCCCCCAAACTCGCAGGATGGGGGCCCCCCATGCCCGGACTCGGTGCCAGCACCGGCCCCGCGCCGGGCCGGCCAAGGTCATGGGGAGAGGGGAGCTGCTCCCCGTCCTCCCCCCTTCGGCTCGGGGTCCCCCCCTTCTGTCCCCACCGCGCCCCGCTGCACGCCGGCCTTGCTCTCCTCGCGCTGGGCTCTGGGACTCACACCCCGTGCCCCACGGGGCAGGGTTAGGGCCAGCTCCCAGCAGGGGACAGCTGGATGGGGAGCCCCGCCGTGCGCTGACCCCCGTCCTGTCATTTTCTTCTAGTCTCTGCCCTTCCCGTGAACAGCCCTATGAATAAAGGGGATGCCAAGGTAAGAAGGGGCGTGGGGGGTCCCTGGTTAGGGGGAGGCTCCCGTGGACACCTCACAGCCAGTTCTCGGCCGCTGCAGGGGTGACTCTGGCAGAAAGCCAAAGCCCCAGCGTGGCCGCCCAGCCTGAAAAACAAGCTCTCACACACGCGAGCTGTCCCCCTGTGGACTTCTCTGGGCTTCCGTGAGCTCCGCCTGCAGCCCAAAGGGGCCCGGCTGTCACCTGCCTGGGCCAGGCCCAGGCCGCTGTCCCGGTCACTCCAGAGGCAGGAAGGGTGGCTACTCTTTGCCTATGGTTGTTCCTAATCCTGCCTGGGTGCTGGGCTCCCCCCTGGCCTCTCCACCAGTTTCTGCTGGCAATAATCCCTGCCCCCCAAGTTTTCAGCCCTTCACCCTAAGTCCCAGACAGTCGGAGCCTGATGATGCAGTCAGTCGGGAAAGGGGGTTAGGATACTCTTAGCGGCTCCTGTGGGGGTAACATACGCCAGACACACACCTGGAATTTGTTCTCTTCTGAGGTAGGGCTGTTTTCCCATGCGGTGGCACTCCTCTCTCCTCTCTCTCTCCTCTCTCTCTCTCTCTCTCTCTCCTCTCCTCTCTCTCTGGATGTGTGTGTGTGTGTGAGAGAGAGAGCGAGAGAGAGAACCAACCTGAGTGACGAAGAGATTTCTGACAACCCAAGAGTGGTTTCTTCTGTTGGAGGCAACAAGAAAAACAAAGCTCACCTAAGAGATTTCAGCCTCAATTTGCTTGATGATGTTTCCTATTTAACCAATGCATCCAGGCCAGGATTGAAACCTCCGCCTCTCATTCTAAGCCGTGCAACCTTAACAAGGTTCCTTCCAGCTTCCCCTTTCCCTCTGGGGAGACACGAGGAGAAGGAACAATGGGTGGGGAGTGCTTTGCACATAGTAGGTCCTTAGTTGACAACACTGATTTTCCTGGAGGTCCCCCTGATCTCTCTATCTCAGGACCCCTTTCCAGTTCCTGTCTCCCAGAATCTGATACTCGCTGGAGTGCGGTGGCCAGGAGATCCAGGTGCAGGCTGCTGAGTGCTGCTTACCGGGTCCTTTAGAGGAGCATCTCTGGTCCCCATGTCCTGCCCAGCAGTCTGGGGTCATCCTGAGGCTGGGGCTACACAGAGAGAGCGTATGCCAGTTTGCCACTCTGGCTCTGTGGATCGGTTGGTTGCCTTGGCACCCCACAGTGGCAGCCTTCCACCCCCTCGCTCCCCACCAGCACAGCCTGGTGATGTCTGACACGTCCTGCTCCCTTCCCGCTCTGCACTGTGGAAGCCGTCTGAAGGTGTGAGTCCCTGTGTGTGTGTGTGTGTGTGTGTGTGGACACTTCATGCTTTATGGCGTGTCTTCTCATCGGTGTCTCATTACCTTAGGAGGGCATTTGGGAAGATATCCCACTCCCATTTTACAAAAGAGGAAACTGAGGTGCAGAGAGGTTGTGGTTTGCCCAAGTCACACAGCTGGGATACCATCTTCCCTGATGGTATCCAGTTGGCGCCATCTTCTGTGATGATTCATTTATTGGGCACCTAGCTTATCCACAGCACCTTGCTGGACTACAGGAAGACTTGGCTGTGTGCTGCTGGCCCTCCTGCACTGGGGCCCCAATGAGCCCAGAGCGGGGAGGGGGTGCAGGGCAACTATCGCTAAGCCACAGCCCGCCCTGCTCTCGTCCCAGGTAATGCGGTGCATTGTGGAGGTCATCTCCGACTCGCTGTCCAAACCCAGCCCCAAGCCTGTCAGCCACGAGTGTCTGGAGACCCTGCAAGGAGGTAGGGGCCAGTGGCGGGGAGGGCCGGGAGGCCAGGAGATTGGCGCGTGGCTAGTCGGCTTCCTCCTGTAATCCAGCAGACCCTGACCAAGTACCAACCCAGACCAGCACTGCTGGGGGTGACGGGCATAGGCGATGGGGGGGTGCCAGCTCCCATGTCCCTGAATCTCACTGACCAGCAGGGAGGCAAATGTGAGCTGGGCTCAGACACTGTGGGTGAGGATGGCCGTGCGGGGAAGCAGGGGGCTGTGTGGTGGAGCAGAGCTCAAATAAGACCTGCAGGTGGGAGGCTGTTAGGGAGCCTCGTTGAGGCCCCTTCCTGGAGGTCTGCTGTGGGGCTCAGTGGCTGCAAAACAGCGACAGACCCCAGGGGCAAGCGTTCCGAGGCTCACGGTGCCACTCCAGGACTGAGTGTTCAGAAAAAAGCCTGGAGCGTGCGCTCTCCCCCACCCTTTTCCCTTCCCCTCCCATTTCTCTCTGCCCTCCTCTGGAAAGGCCCGTGTCTGTCCCTCTGCAGATGAACGCATTCTTTCCATCCTGCGACACCAGAATTTGCTGAAAGAGCTCCAAGACCTCGCTCTCCAAGGTATTGCCACCACTGTGCTCGATTCTGGGTAGATGCCAGTAGCAGAGTCAGAAAGCCAGGGTGGAAGATGGAGCAGGCTCCTGTCAGGTACCTGCGAGAGAAAGTGGGGCCCTCCGTGCACCTGGCTCAACTGGCTACGGATGTTGGCTCAGAGAGGTTGGGTGACTTTCCCAAGGTCATACAGTGAGCGGGAGAATGCCAGGATCCCACATAGCTCCCCGAAGGCCCCAGGGCCTCTGGAGCTCTGCGGTGCCAGGGAGGTGTTTTCAAGATGAGAATGCAGACAGGATTCCCTCTTGATCGCAGGGAGAGGAGGGGCCCTGTCCCCTCCTGACAACTCCAGGGGTATTGGAAGAGGCGGCGCCCTACCTGCTTCCCCCACACCTGACCTTCCACTCACCCACATGCGGTTGGGAATGGAGTGTGTGTGTGTTGGGGCAGTCGAGCAGAAGTGGGCAGCAGGCTAGGTTGGAGGGTTTGCTGCTGTTGTTCCTGCCCCTCCCCCGCCCCCCAAGCTCCTTCCTGGCTTGATAATCTGATACCCCACCCCCTCCACCACCACGCTGAGGCCTGAACCAAGATCAAGGCTGAGTCGTTAGGACCAGAGTCACTGTTTCCTCCTGCCCAGGGGTCCCAGCTGCCAACCTGGTCTCAAGGGCACTGCACCCACCCCTCCTGCCCCGCACCCTCTGCTCCCCTCAGACCTTCCTGCTGTGTGAGGCTCTGCCAGGCAGGGCTCACTCCCCTTCTTCCTTCCCCAGTGGAGAAGCTTGCGTCTGGGGAGGTGACTTGAAGGGGCCTGGCAGGCCTGGAGCTCCTCGCCCAGCTCCCAGACAGGGAGCAGGGCTCAGCCCCGGGGACAGGCGTGTCAGGACTATCCCAAGGCGCCGTTCATTCTTCCTCTCCTGCCACAGGAGCCAAGGAGCGGGCCCAGCAGCAGAAGAGGCCCAGCAGCTTTGAGGAGGAGCTCTCCCAGGTGCTCCAAGGCCCCAGCAACGCAGCTGGGGTGCAAGGTGGGTGTAGCCTGGCTGACAGAGTGTGCCTGTGCAGTGCACATGTGTGCGTGCGTGTGTGTGCCTGTGTGCATGCGCGTGCACATGCATGTATATGTAGCTAAGTGGTCACAACTCAAGGCCCTGGAAGATTGCTGTAATTTCCCCCCCCCTTTTTTTTCTTTTTTTCTTTTTCTTTCTTTGCCAGTCCTGGGGCTTGAACTCAGGACCTGGGCACTGTCCCTGAGCTCGTCAGCTCAAGGCTAGCACTCTACCACTTGAACCACAGGGCCACCTTCGGGCCTTTTCTGTGCATACCAGGCAAGCACTCTACCAGTAAGCCACCTTCCCAGCCCCAGTTCCTTCCTTTGATCCATGGGGAAATAGGACCAGACAGTTGAGTCCCCGGTTTACATCTGGGCCTGTCCCACTGGGAAGCCTCGTCTGCTCCCCCCCTGCCCCCGAGCTGGCGCTGTGAATACAAAATCTCAGCATCTCCTGGAGCCCCTGGGGTGGAGCCCTGCGTTCCTGTGGCCTACGTGTGGAAGAGCCCATGCGTCTGGCCAGCGGGTGCTGCGGCTCGTCCTCCTGTTTAGGAAAAGCTACAAATGGCGCCTGTGCAGCCTGGCGCTGTGGTGCCAGAGGTTGGTGGGTGACACGGTTCCCAGGAGCTAGCCGTGAGGCTCCAAGGGGGTGCACTGCGGGGACCAGTGGCCTCACATTCCTGCACATCTGGCGGTGGCATGGAGCAGCCCGCCAAGGCGCAGGCAGTGGGGCACGGGTGGTGGCATGTGTCCGGCAGTGTCTCCTCTGTGTCACTCAGTGACAGCAAGTTCAACCATCAGAAGGCTGGGTGCTGTTGTGCATGTCTATAATCCCAGCTACTCAGGAGAAGAAAGCAGAAGGATCCACCCGAGGAAAGTCAGGGAGACCCCGTCTGCAGAGAGCACACTCAAAAGGGCTAAAATTGGAACGATCAATTTGCAGAGTGCTTCCTGGCAAGCAAGAGGCCCGGGTTCAAGCCTCTGCCTGAAAACAAAATCTAAACAAACTAAACCGATTAAAACTCTTTTAATGAAAATCTAAAATACCGAGCAGCTGCGCACGCTCACGCCCACCAAATGCTGAGGACAGAGAGCCCCACGTGGAGGTGCAGTAATGGCGCCTCTTACACAGAGAGGTTCAGGCGTTGCCCAGAACCACACAGCACTTCAGCTCTTGTTCCAGTTTGCGCCAGGGTTCGGGGTGCTTTTTCAAGGTCTGATTTTTTTTGTTGTTGTTTCTGCCTCTGAGCTTTTCTCACTCAAAGCTAGTGCTCTACCACCTGAGCCACAGCTCCATGTCAGGCTTCTTAGTGGTTCGTTGGAGATAAGAGTCTCCTGCCCACACTGGCTTTGAACCATGATCCTCAAATCTCAGCCTCCTGAGTAGCTGGGATGACAGGCGTGAGCCGCGGGCACTGGCTGTTTCTAAGTTACATCTTGTTCTAAGAGGCAGAAGTACAGGAACACAGTACAGGTGTGCGTTGGTCAAGGCCGGAGGAGGAAGAGAGAGCCCAGCGCTTGTGCTGGGCTGGACTTCCCAGAGGCCGAGCCTCGCGCTGACTCTGAGCCTGGCCTGGGGAGCCCCGTGGCGGCCGGGCCCCCAGGGCCTGACTCCACCTGCGCTCTCTGCAGCGGTGACGGTGACAACGACAGAGGCAGCCCCGGGGGATGCCGAGCAGACGAGAGAGGACGCAGCCGAGCCGAAGCCCGGCGGGGCCACCCAGGAGGCCGAGCCCCCAGCCTCCCCAGAGCCCGGGCAGGAGTCCCAGGCTGCCGAGGACAGCCAGGGCCCCAGCCCCCGGGCACCAGCCAGCCTCCCCGCGGGGAGCCGGGAGGACCCCTCACAGGGCCCGGGCGAGGGAGAGCGGGCCCTGAGCCCGGAGCAGAGGCCGCAGGCAGAGGCCCCACACCGGGAGGAGGAGGAGGAGGAGGGGGCCGAGGCCGAGGAGAAGGCAGCCGCTGAGGATGAAGACCCCACTGCAGCGTTTGACTCCCACCCCAGCCTGGGCTCCAAGAACATCCAGAAAGGTGAGAGCATGTATGGTGACGGGGACCCCCGCACTCCCCCCCCCACAACATGGATGGGAGGAGACCTCATTCCGTGATCTCACTCTGCCTTCATACCAATTCTGAAACATGGCCATCCGGTCCATCTTCCAGAGGGCAAGCTGAGGCTCAGAGAGGTTAGTTAACCTGTCCAAGGCCACACAGCTCCTTTGTAGTAAAGCGACTTCCTCCCCTGGCTGCCTGACTCCAGGCCGTGCACCGCCCACTCTTTCTCACAGTACCTCCCGACCTGGGAGGCAAGAAAGTAACAGCACATGGGTGGGGAGCAGGCTGATGGGGGGGGCACGCTAAGCTGCGTCAGAGCTCCAGGGGTGAGCGGGCCAGAGGCCAACCCGTCCCTTTGAGCTTTGAGAGGTTCAAGACGGTTCTATTCCAAGTGGACCCGTTGTGGGGGTGACTGGCTGGCCCCGGGGGGAGGAAACATGCCAAGTCCCCAGGGACGGCAGAGTCGTGGGGAAGCGGCAGCACCCCCTTTCTTGGGTCTTGTCCCCCGCTGCTGCAGGTGGGCAGGACGCGCTGGCCACGGATGGCGCTGGGAAGCCGGGGGCAGAGCAGGCCCGGGGCCCCACGGGGCAGGGAGAGCAGCGGGTGATGGAGGACGAGGAGGAGGAGGAGGAGATGGCCGGGGCCCCTCGAGGCCTCTTCCAGGGCGGGCAGAGCGGCCCGCGGCTCCCCGGGGAGTGGGAGGACGCCAAGCGATGGAGCAGGATGGACCAGCTGGCCAAGGAGCTGAGGGCGGACCAGCGGCCGGAGCGGCCGGCCGAGGACGACGACCCCGACCGCTCCATGAGGCTCTCCTTCCGGGCCCGGGCCCCCGGCTTCCCCGGGCCTCAGCTGCGGCGGGGCTGGCGGCCGCCCTCCCGGGACGACAGCGGCGAGGAGAAGAAGGAGGAGGAGGGCAGCGCCAACCGCAGAGCCGAGGTGGGGCGGCAGGGGCTCTGCGCCGGGTCTCGGTGGGGCCGGTGCACGGCTGGGGTGTGCCGGGCGGGAGGCCCTCCGAGGCCGGGGCGCCCGGGGCAGTGCTCGCCACGCTACACGAGCCTCTGTGGGTGACAGCAGGGCGGGGCGTGTGGGGACACGTGCTTTGCGTGGACACCACGTGGCAAGATGGACCTGGGGGTCCAGGGCACCCATGGCCCTGAGCACTTAAGGCCAGGAGAAGGGGGGGCGGCAAGGGACAGTCATGACCTAGGGAGACTTTGGTCGGTGTCCATGGCCGCCTGGTCCCCAGGGAGCCTCCGTGCCTCTTTCCAGATTCACTCCTGCAGCCATCCCCCCATAGCAACAGGGAGGCCCGCTGGCCCTGGCCCCTGTGCGCGGGCAGGGGCCACCACTGTCTGCTCTTGGCTGTGTGACATGGGGCATGTCATTGTCCCTCTCTGAGCCATATTAGTCCCCCCCCCCCATTTGTTTTTGCCAGTCCTAGGGCTTGAACTTAGGGCCTGAACCACAGCACCACTTTCAGCTTTTTCTGTGTATGTGGTCCTGAGGATTCGAACCCAGGGATTCATGTGCACTCTACCCCTAAGCCACCTTCCCAGCCCCTAGTTTTCCCCAATTTGTGAAATAGGGGTACAGAGTCTTTTCTACTCACCTCCTTATTATGGTTGGAACACATGGGCTTCCAAGAACCCGGCCCAGGGCTCGGCCCAGGGGATGGGCACAGGCCAACGGGGAGCAAGGTACCCGTGCAGCTGCAGCTTTCTTTCTCACAGGCAGAGGGAGTCTAGGTGGCAAATGGTGAAAGGGGGACCCCAGGCTTGTGGGTGCCCCTCCCCATGCCCGAGGGCCAGCAGGGAGGCCCTGGAGCCCGCAGCTCCCAGGCCACCAGCATCCCGCCCTGCTGGACTGCCTGGAATGCAGGTAGAAGACAGGAGGTGGCCTCCTTCAACTCTCTCGTCCATTCTCATGTGTCAAGTGTCCGGGGGCCTGGGTCACAGAGCAAGGCTGGGGGGAGGGGGTCCCCTGCTCCCCTGACCACCTTTGCAGCAAAGGGTTGGGGTCCCAAGGATGAAGGCCCAACAGCTAGCCTGTGCTGTAGTCCTGAGGTTCCTGCAAGTATGGCGGCCAGCCTTCTGCCCCGCCCCCAGCCCGCTGCGCCCTGGAACCTTCCCTGGGGAACGAGCCAGGGAGGCAGCAGTGTTGTTTTTCCCCCATATTCGCGTTGTCAAGAACCAGGAGGCAATGCGGGCTGAGGAAGAGGCTGGGGTGAGCGTGGTCAGGCCCTGCCCCACCCCGCACCCAGTCCTCCCACAGCCTCGCAGTGGCCGCGCTGCCTCTAGACACGAGATGGCTGGCTGAGAGGGGCAGCGCCCCGTCACAGCCCCACAGCTGACGTGCCGGCCGGCCCTCCCTCCCCTCCGTGCCCTGGCACCGTCGGCCTCCAAGGTGATCCTCACTCCTCTCTCCTAGGACCAAGAACTGGAGAGCCTGTCGGCCATCGAGGCAGAGCTGGAGAAGGTGGCCCACCAACTGCAGGCGCTGCGGCAGGGCTGAGGCGCCGGCCGGAGGGGCCCCACGGCCCTGGCCCTGCTGCCCCCTCTGCGGGCCCTCCCCTGGCCAGCCCGCTGCCCTTCGCTCCCCTCTGACCTCAGCGCCTGCCCTGGACGCCCCTGCAAGGGGGCCTCCACCTCCAATCTGGATCACTCCTCTTAACACAGGCAGCTTTCTAGAAGTTTCCTTTCAATCTTCTAATCCAGTGGACACAACTGCAATAACTTCTGATCTTTGGGTGACAGCTGAGAACTTTCCAACTGCAACATATTCCAGATGAAGTTGATCTAAGGAAGAATAAATGTGCTCTGTCTGGGCTCTCGTTTCTCTTGGAGTTTTTCTCCCCTTCACTCTGGGCGGGTGGAGGCGCTGGCTTTCCGAGGAACGCCTTTCAGCCACCTAACCACAGGTGGCTTTGACCTTGAGCCCCCATTTCCTCCTCTGTAGGATGGGGGACCAGCCTGTCCTGGTGGGTGGCAGCGTGGGAACAGGCCTCTGCTGCACCTTCTCTTCGTTCCAGCCATGTGGGAGCTGGGCTGGTACAGCTTCAGCAGACACTGACCCTGCCTGGCCCTCCGCGAGACTGGCAGAACAGTGCCAGCCGGGGGCCGGGCCCAGGCCTGCCCTGGCTTTCCTGACACGAGCCTTGCGTGTGTTTTCCCTCCCCTCCGTGGGAGAGCCTGGGTCCTCACCGGCCAAAGCAGCCGCACGAGCCGTGTTCTCAGCCAGGCGCTCAGAGCCTGCACCTCGCAGGCTCCCTGGGCTGGCTGCAGCCTGGACCAGGGGGTCCAGGGGGCTCAGGGGGTTCAGAGGACAGCCTGGGGCTGATATTCCTGGCCAGTGCCTCTCAGCTAAAATCAAGATGAAGAGGATGACTTCCCCCACCCCCCACCCCCGGCAGTGGGGAGAATGATGCGTGGCTAGGTCTCAGCCTTGGCGGCTGCCTGCCTGGTACTTCTGGCCCGGGTCCGCATGAGCATCGTGGGCAGGAGCAGAGGCCTGCCACCCCCTGGGGATGCAGACAGAGCCGGGCAGGGCCCGATGGGATTTGAGAATCAAGTTCCCGAGAGTCCAGGTCCTGCCTGGTGCGTGGTGTGAGCAGGTAGGCTGGAGCTGGAGGCCTGCCCAGCCATTCTCCGTTGAAGGGCCTTGCAGGCCTTCTTGAGGCTCTCAGAGCCTCAATTTCCTCAACTAGGGAATGGGAATAATACTTGCTACCTCTCCCTAGCAGGTGAAAGAGGCACGGCCCTAGAAAACCAGTGCTCTGGTAGGAGACCAGTTTAGGGATTGCAGCCTGGGCCTCGCAGATGAGGCCGGCTGCCTCCTGCTGCAGTCCCTCCCAACGGCTGCCCATTGCTGGAAGTCAATTTTCATTTATTATTACGATAAAGGTGTCGTACGGAGTGTGTTTACTTTTGTACCTGCACTGGAACTTGAACTTAAGTGGCTTTTTTGCTCAAGGCTGGTCCCGTCACCTCCGCCATACATCCACTTCTGGCTGTTGGCTGGTTATTTGGAGGTAAGAGTCTCATGGACTTTCCTACCCCAGCCAGCTTCACATGGGGATCCTCAGATCTCAGCCTCCTGAGTTAGCTAGGATTACAGGTGTGAGCCTCCAGGGCTCGGCTGTAAGGTGCTTATTTCTTCACCTTTCACACAGGCAGGTTTAGTCCCCACCCCACCCCCAGCAGCTCCAGAACAACCAATACTGCAAGCAGTGAGGCTGCGCTAAGCTGCAGGCCGTCCTCCTCTAAGACGAGTTGGTAAATAACACAGGTACCCCTCATCCCCCAAACAGCCACCGCAGAGACAGCCGCCTGAGTTATCCTAAGTACATGGAGCAAACATGTGACTCCTCCAAAGCTGAGGACAGGGCCATGGCTTTAGACCGCCTGTGGCATCACTTACACATGCATGGAAGTAGATGAAATACAATCAGCATGGAATTCTGGGAGAGACTGAACAGGACAGGGTGGAGTCGAACTAGTGGGCAGTCTGGTGAAGTCCTCCTTAAGCAGGTTGTCCGGCCAGCCTGCGGGCGGTGAGCTCCGCACACCCTGGGCCAGGCTCTCCAAGCCACAAGGTCTCATTTCTGGCAGACTCCAGCTGCTGGCCACAATCAGCAGAGGGCCGGAGCAGCCGAGGCCGGGCCCCCATGGAAACTAGCTGTCCTTTGCAGCTTATGGGACATCCACTTCACGACCCCATAGCTACAGACCCCCCTCAGGAGGGGTGCACCGTGGGAGAAGCCCTGCTCCATCTTCTATTCGGGGGCGGGGGCAGATGAGCACAGCTGGCAGCAGGTGCAGGAAGCAGAGCATCGAGGATGCTGGGGCTCCCTGGCCTCCAGTACCCTGGATGAGGCCGCTGCACCCGTCTGCCTCCATGGTAGCCTGTGCTGGAGACCCTCGCTGGGCACAACCCAGCACAGGGCCCAGCCGGAGCCTCAGGGAGAGCAAGCCAAGGTTCAGGGAAGAGGAGGGGCTGTGGCGATCCACAGAGCCATGCTCTGTTTCTAGGGAACAGGGGGAGGGCAGACGCAAGCCCCAGGGACATCAGCGAGGGCCTCGATGGCTGTGGCCAGACAGCCTGTGTCATGATCGAAGAGCCGAGGAGCAGTGTTCCAAGCTGGACAAAGGACACAGCGTGCTAGCAGACAATGGGAACTTTCCTCAGCTGGCAGGAATCCAGCTTCGGGCCACGGTGTTTGGGGTTGCTCTGAAGCCCACTCGGCAGGTCTCTGGGGCACGCCAGGCTTGCTCAAGGTCGTTTTCTCCCTCACTGGCAGGATTAAAGGCAGGCCAGCAGGCCCACGTGCAGGGTGACCCCTGTAACCACCAGAGGCTTTGGCAGCATCTGACTTCCAGAAGTGACACTGGTGACATCAGAGCAGCTGTCAGTTTGCTACAGCAAATCCAGACCCTTCCATGACACCAGCAGAAAAGAGCCTGGCACAGGGTGGACTCCTCCTTCCTTGGCTCTCTGGGTGAGGACAGCCGCAGATGGCTGATACTCACGTCTCCTGGAGCAGAAGGGAACCCACCTCTGTCCCCAGGCAGGGCTGCAAGGGATCCTGACTAGGCCCAAGGCGTAGGAGAACGTGAGCCCCTGGACCGCCTCAGCCGTCACACCCACTGAACATGCAGGGCCAGGCCATGGAGCAGAAGCAAGTGACCCAGTGGGGCCATGGAGGTGGCTCCAACCAGAGGCAGCACGGCCACACCTGAGCAGACCTCAACCAGGCACAGTGCCCACGGAGGCCCTGGGGATGCCAACCGTGGCTGATGTCTGGGGACAGATGGACATTCAGAAGGCAGGCTTCTCTCCTTCTGACTACTTAAATCTCCCCCAATGGGCAGCTGATACTTCGTTCTGCTTTCTGGACAGGGCCTCATAGCCACCAGGCCTCTGCAAGGCACAAATTCATCCTGATTTCCACCCTAGAAAATGTGACTGCCATCCATCACCACTGTGCAGGCCTGAGTTAAATGCCACATTGGTAAGACCTGACAGTAAGTAATAAGCCACTAAGGAATAAGCACCTGGATCACACCAAAGCCCGACTGCTTTTGGGTAGACCGGGATTGTAATTTATCTGGGACTTGATCTCAGGTCCTCAGCTGGTGTTCTGCCACTTGAGTCATGCCTCCAGCCCAGTTTTTTTGCTAGTTCCTGCCCAGGCTAGTCCTGAATTGGGATCCTTTGGATCTCAGCCCACTGAGCAGCTAGGATTTCTTATTCGCCAGTCATGGTGCCTGAACTCTGGGTCTGGGCACTGCCCCTCAGCTCTTCAGCTCAAGGCTAGTGCTCTACCACTTTGAGCCATAGAACCACTTCTGGCTTTTTCTGCTTATGTGGTGCTGAGGGCCTCATGCATGCAAGGCAAGCGCTCTACCACTGAGCCACCTTCCCAGCCCCTAGGATTTTTATTATTATTAAAAGGTAGACTGGTTTCACTGAACATCTTTCTGAAGACGGTCAACAGAAGAGAGGGAGTGATGTTTGTTTGTAAATACATGTGAAATGCAGTTTGATTTCAGTAGTTTATTTTGGAGACGAAGCAGTGCAAGAGGCCCAGCCGCTTCCCTGCCTCCGGGGCTCAGGGCTGGACCTGGGAAAGGTGACACAGACACAGATCAGGATCAGCACTGGCCTCCTGTGAACTCGCTTAGTCCTGGCAGCCTCTGCCCTCGCCCACCAGCCTGTCCTTCCCCTTGTATCTGCGGGACAGCTCAGGGGCCGTTTTCTCTTTTTAAACTGAGCAGACACGGTAGACTCACACAGGAGTGCTGGCTGCCCACGGCAGGCTCCACTTGCCGTGGGGTAGAGGAGATTCGCTGTCCTCCCCTCCTGTGGAGCTCGGGTGGCCAAGCTCTCCTGCTGTGGTGGAGCCGCGGTGAGCGTGAGGCGGGGCTGCCGCTCCTGGGCGGCCTGGCTTAGCGATGAGTACAGACGGATGGCCTTGGACCTGCTGGACCAGGTAGGGGTGAGCAGGAGCGAGTCGCTGGCCAGGAGGGGCCCAGATGACCCTGGCGTCCAGCACAGGAGGTCCTCATCCAGGAGGTGGCCTTGGAGAAGCAGGCTGTCTCTGGGCTGGAGCACTCGGCCAGCCCTTCAGTTCCCTGGTCTTGACCACTCATGACCGACGACAATGAGATAGAGGCCCCAAGACTCCTGGGAGGATTTGTTCAAAGCCTCGGCAGAAACCTGGGCAGAGGCTGGCATGGGCGGCCGAGCCCGGGCTCTGTCAGGCCTCCTCCCTGCTGGATCGCAGGGAGCAGCCGTGCCGCTGGGAGGGGCCTGTGCGCTCTAGCAGGTGACAGTGGCCAGGACCACGGCCTCCACCCCTGGGAGCTTCCCTCCTCTTGTCTCTCTAGGTTGCGAGCACAACCCAAGTCCCACAGTGCCTTGTTCCCGGCCCGAAGGGGCCCTCAGCCTCCCCCCTGCCTCTGGGGAGCAAGAAGTCAGCTGTTCGCTGCAGCCTCAGCGGGCAGCCAGCCAGCCGTGGAGACTGCAGGAGGGAAAGAAGGGCTGGGTCCAGGTGTGGACTGCAGGGGGGGAACCGTTCACTGCTTGCTCAGCCACACAGCCTGCCCTGCGGGGAGGAGCCGCAGGCCTCCCTCCCGGATCCCCACAGCAGCCACGGAGACGGACACAGACGTGCACTCACACTTGCAGGGCAACCACTCGCACATGCCCCCCCCCCAGACCTAGCGTTGACAATGTGAGCGTGTAAACTCAGTGGGGGTTCTGCACAGCAGGAGCAGGCGGGTGTCCCTCTCCTTGGAGGCTGGGCCACCTGCGCGGCGCTCTTCTCCATCCCCACCCCCCATCCAGACCCCAACATCAGAGAATCAGGTTAACAATTAAAACAAAGAAGCATCAGATCTTCGGGAATTCTTAGTAGCGTCCTCCATGGGAGCCGCTGGCCCAGCGGGCGCGCTCCGTGCTCCGTGCTGCCCCTCTGGGTCCCGGGCTCCGTGGCTACTGCGAGGAGGCCTTGGTGGCCAGCGAGGCCACGCAGTGCTGCTGGAAGCTGGGCGACACCCCCGTGGTGCAGCTGAGTCTCTGGTGCGGCAGCTTCGCAGAGCCGCCCGCGCCCACTCCGCCGGCCTCGGCCTCTCCCTTCCAGGGCGCGTCCTGGCCCATCATGCTGCTGCAGCAGCCGGGGCTGGCGCTGCACGTCCGCTCGCCTGCCAGGCTGCCCGCCTGCTCCGCCAGGAGCCGGCTGTGCCTCAGCGGGGCCACATCCCCCGTGGCGGTGGCGGCGGTGCTCTGGGCCTGCAGGACGCTGGCGATGTGGTTCAGGAGATCCGTGAAGAACTCACTCACACCCTCGTAGCCTGGGGTGGGGGAGACAGAGACATGGGGTGTTAGCCGGGAAGACGAGAGAGGAAGAGGAAGTGATGAGCTCAGAAATTGCGGGCGGCACTGGCTGATTTTGAAACAGATTCTGCTGCTTTCGATTACTCACCGATTTAGAGTTTTGTTTTTTCTGTCGAACATTAATTTGATCCCTTCCCCCAAAATCATGGATCTTGGAGTTCCATTTCCAAAGTTAAAACTTAGTGGCCACAAAATGAAAAATTTACATCTCAGAATTCCAGGTTTTAAAGGAAACACCACTGTAAAAGGCTGCTGGTAAATGCCTGGTGGCAGCGAAGAATCGGGAAGGTAGGGCTGGTGGCATAGGTATAATTCATTTCCTTCCTTGTATTTTCTCAGCAGGGGAAGACAGCCTTAGACAGGGGAAATTTCTTTCATAAGCAGTTCAAAATTGTTCTCTTGGGATATCAGAAAGCAATGTTTTTGTTCTCTAGTATCTCTTATTATTATTATTATTCTTGGCTTACGTTAGCTGTATAGGAGATGGCATCGCTACATTTCTAGATATTTACAATGTATTCCAATCAATCTCAGCCTCTCCTCACTCTCCTTTCTCCTCTTCCCCCTCCCCAAACAACCTGAACAGGTTTCACTGTCCTTTTCCTGTGGTTGCAATCGATTTCGTCCTCTTTCATCCTCCGTGTTGCCCCACCCCGGGAATTCGGGTACAGTAACAAGGCTGGTTAACATGCGCCAATGTGGCAAGATGCAGCAGGGCCAAGGCCCAGTCCTCCTGCTCGGGATGATGAACAGATGGGTGCCCTGGGACCCGGGACCGGGGACCCAGCCGAGTCTAGCTTCAGGCCTGACTGGTGGCCACTGTGTCTGTTCCCAGCCTCCGCTCCCTTGCTCGTGTGTTGAGAGCACTCTGCCTCCAAGGCCATCACAGAGAGTCCCATACCTGGGTGGTGTCCGAACACCCCCCCCCCCCCCGCCGTAGCCACGACCCAAACTGAGTTTGTTCTTCCACCCAGCAACACCACAGGCAGCCCTCTGGGCCCCGTGCTCTGAGAGTCAGCACCCAGGAGCAGACCGACCAGGCCAGGCCTGGGTCTCTGGAATAGAAACACTCCACACACATATGCAAATGTCAGCAGGTTCCACACTGAGGGTGAGGATCTTGCTGACACCGAACGAAGACCCAGAATCCAGGGTGCCCCTCTTTCCCCGCTGGGCAACTTTGCGGGGTTGAGAACAGTACCCAGAGCGAGCAGGTGAGAGAGAGGTGCGCAGGCGCAGGGAGGCCCTGGGCACAGGCCCCCACAGGGCTGTGACCACCGCTGTGGCTGGCGGTCTGGGACAGATGCTGGCAGGGGAAGGGTCCTGGGGGCCGGGCTGTGCTGGGCCAGGCCACCAGGAAACCGGGCAGGCCGTTTCCCTGCAGCTACTTCATGGCAGATGAGGCCGCACACACCAGGGCAGCCATGTGCTTCCCGAGTGGGGCGGAGCAGCCACCGAGGGCTGGAAACCCGCTGGGCACCGTACAAGCCATCCTGCCATGTCCGCAGGAAGTGAGCACGGGGCTGAAGTGAGGGGCCCTGAGCCCTTACAGATGGAAAACGCAGGGGCAGGTTTGACCTCAAGGTCAGAGGCCAGGCTGGGGCTGCGAGGCTTCAGTTCTGGCCCTGCGACTGGGTTCTCCTAAACTGAAGACAGGTCTGCCAGCCCCGGCCCCACACCACGGGTGAGCAGAGCGGGTGGCAGTCTAGTGCTGGCCTGCAGCTGTGAGGACGAGACGAGGCTACCCCAGCTCTCAGGGCAGGCCGGGCGCGTGGTGGCAATCACGCATGCTGCTACTGCTGCTCCTACTTTCCAGGCCCCAGAACTGGGCCTATACCCCCAAGAGGCTGAGGCAGCCCTTGGGGCGGGAAGGAGGGGTGTAGTGGGCCTGAGGCACTGTCCCCCTAGGCCTGCTCACAAAGCTATCTCCCAGGTACCAGTTCCCAGCTGTCTGGGGCTGTGGGGCCGTCTCTTAGCGCTGAGCTCAGGGCCTCTGCGGGGCTCAGCCTCACCCCTGCAGCTGCAGACTCACCTCTGGTGTGGCTCCTGCTTCATCTGTGATCTGAGCACCCACAGGGCCTTCGTTCCCCCATTCTATGCTGCCACCAAAACCACCCCCAAAACACCCAGGCGACCAGGGAAGCAAAGCACCCTCCCGGGAGTCTGACGGTCCTTGCCCAATCACAGAAGGCCCCTCTCCAGCCCCTGGAGGTCCCTCTGTGCCCTCTTGGGTGGCGCCTCCTCCCTCCTCGTCGGGCTGGGCTGTGCGGTGCTGCCTCCCAGAGGAGCGGAGGAGCCCCTCAGCCCCTCAGCCCTCCTGCTGTCAGGAGAGGAACCAGCAGCCCTGCCTGGAAAGTGCCAGCTGAACGGCTGAAGGTGCGGGTGGGCTCCTCTGAGCCTGGGTTTTTCCACCTCAGACTGTGATGCTGGCAGCAGTGGCTCTCTGCCCCCTGGCAGGGGGCGGCCTGGTGGAGGGAGGAATGGCTTTTGGAAGGCTCACGCAGTGCTTTGGGTTGCTCTCCTCCTCAGCCAGCACTAAAGGAAGGCAAGTGTCAAGCCAAGGAGATCCCCGCTGCCTGGGAGGCTGAGTCAGGAGGATCGATGGAGCGCAGCAGGTTGGTGGCGATGAGCAAGTACAAGGGCCTGTTTCTGCCATGTACAACCAAAGCTCATTCGCCTCTAATCTCAGTGAGGATGCGCAGGCCGCAGGGCCAAGGCGCTCTACACGCACCTGGTGAACCCCAGCCACGCCACATATGTGACCCCCATTGTCCCCGCCAGGCCAATGGTCTCAGGCTGGGGCTCGGCTGGGGATAACGGCCAAGGGCCCCACAGCTCAGGGCAGCGGCAGCAGCGCCTGCCCGGGGTGCCTGTCCTGGACATTCATGTGCTATGTGATCTGGGGCCTTCGTTTCCCAGCATGCCAACGGTGGGGGCTTGTGTCCCCTTCCAAGTCCTTCCAGCTCCTTAGGTCTGGGAGGATCCAATCAGTTAATGCTGATGCAAGAACCAGTGCTCAGGCTGTGTGGGCCTGGAGCTCCCTAGGGGCTCGATGCCCGGGGTTCCTCCACCCTGCCCAGGACTGGCAAGCCCTACATGTGTGGCAAGGCTCACACACACTGGCTTCGCCCCCATGCTACAGGCCGGGCTGGGGCTGCCCAGAGGGAACAGCAGCCTGACCGCACGGTGGGGCGGCCGCCTGAGGACACCGGGAGACTCGAGGAGGCCGGGAGGCCAAGTGCAGGGGCACCGGGCCCGCTCTCACCTGGGAAGGCGTTGATGTCGATGATGGCGTGCTGCCCCGTCTGGTTGTTGATGATGATGTCTATCCCGAAGAGCGACACGCCCAGCGCCTGCCGCAGGGCGCTGGACAGCGCTCGGATCACCTCGTCGCTTGGCCGCTCGAATACGCCTTCGATCTTGTCCAGCTGCCAACACACACAGAGGTCAGGCTGGGGGGAGGAGGGGCCCTGCCCTGCCCCACGCAGACACACCTGGCTGTGAGCTGCCGTCCTTGAAGCCAGGAGGCAGGGCAGACCCAGGACCACCGCTGTCCATGTCCTGCCAGGACCGGGCATGCGCTGGTGGGTGATGGCAGCACTACCTGGGGGCAGTGTCGGCGTCTGCATTTTACATACAGGGAAATGGGCTCAGAGAGGGGCTAGAGTGGATCCAGGGTCACACAGCCTGAAGCACAGGGATTTGGAGCCAGATTTTCCAATCTCTAGAGACTACCTAGACAGTGAGCTGGGCCTTCAAGGTAGGAGGATTGGGCCCTGGGCAGGGCCCAGCCGAGCAGAGCACACAGCTTGAGTGTTTGCAGGAGATGGCGGGGTGCAGAGCTAGGCACGGGTATGCACAGACGTCCTGACCACTACTACCCCTGCCTACCTTTACTGGTGGACTGAGGGCGTGAAGTTTTTAGGGTTTTGAGGAGCGGCTGTCAGTCCTCACAGAACTCGGAGGCAGGCATGTCTGTCTTCCTAACCAGTGTGAACTAAGGGAAGCTCCCATCTCGCCAGCTGGCCTTTCCCAAAGGGGCTGCTCACTGCTGTGCCCACGACTCTGGGGTCCATGTCCAGCCCTTAGCGAAAGGCCCCCTGCTCTCTACCCTGCCCCCAAAGACACCCAGCCCACTTGCTTTCTGCTCTAGCCTGACTGGGGACAGGCACGGAGGAGGAGGAGTCAGGGGATCTGGATTCAAATGCTAGCAGCATCTCCCCAGTTCTGGGACTTAGGAATAAGGAGGTCTGTGACATGGTAGGGACAGTGAGACCTGAGAGGTACCCCTAAATCCTGGGGAAAACAACAAGGTACATATGAAGTGCCTGATCATTACTGGAGTTCTTGCAGTGGTTCTCTGAGGGTCAAAGAAGAAATGCAGCTGGACTACAAGGTTACAGTGAAAACTCCCACATGCCCCAGCAAGTCCTGGTCCTGGCAGGCTTCCGTCCGGGGCCCGAAATCGGGACTCACAGAGACGCTGACCCCAGTGCTCACTGCAGCACTATTCCCAATGGTCCAAGGTGCCAGCAACCAGTGTCCATCAACGAGTGAATGGACAGCTCAAGGACCTGTGGTCAGGAAACAGTGTCTGACCACAGGAAAGACAGACTATGATAAACCTTGGGAGGGGAGAGAAGCTGTGTTCCATTTATACAAATGTCAGAAGCAGGCCAACACACAGATCAGAGCTGCTGGGTGCTGGGAGTAGAAGGAACGGGCAGAGTGCTCACAGGAACAGGGAGAGAAAAGGTTTGGATCTAGACAGAGGGGCAGCTATGCGAGGTGGATGCCAATGTGCATTGCTGGCTTTAAAATGGTTAAATTTATAGCGGGGCACTGGTTGCTCATACCTATAATCCTACTACTCAGGAGGTAGGGTGGGCAGGAAAGTCCCTGAGACTTTCTTTTTGGTCGGTTGTGGGGCTTGAACTCTGGGCTTGGCGCTGTCCCTCAGCTCTTCAGCTCAAGGCTAGCATTCTACTACTTGAGCCACAGCACCACTTCTGGTTTTCTAGTGGTTTATTGGAGATAAGAGTCTCACAGACTTTCCTGCCCGGGCTGGCTTTGAACCGCAATCCTCAGATCTCAGCCTCCTGAGTAGCTAGAATTACAGGTGTGAGCCACCAGTGCCCGGCTTCTCTGAGACTCTTATCTCCAATTAACCGCCAGAAAACCACAAGTGGAACTGTGTGGCTCAAAGAGGTAGAGCACGATCCTTGACTGACAGAAAAATAAAAGTTAAATAAAATGGTTAAATTTTTCAAAGTGGCTCAAGTGGCAGAGCACCAGACTTGAACAAAGACAACTAAGCAAAGCAAGACCCTTAGTTCAAGCCCCAGTAAAAGCACCAAGGAGAGAAAAAAAAAACAAACAGAAAAAAATGAGTTAATTTTACAAATCTTAATCTCATCTCAACTTTTTAAAGACTTCAAAGCTGGGTCAGGAGGGACAAAGGCCTGGTCACAAAGACAAATGGCCTTTGACTTGAACTGGACAACAAGGACTTCCTGGCATGCGTACCTCAAGCCAGTCCCGCCCGTTCTTTGGAACAGGACCAGTCTGCTCCTGGGCACATGCCTGCTGTGTCACCTGTGGGGAAAGCTGCTGGTCCCCCAGCCCAGCGTCTTCATTAAGTCCGAGAACAGGGCAGAGCCTGGCCCCGCTGCACGCCCGAGCTGCACAGCAACCTCCTAGACCTCGTTTGTTACCCCAACACATGGGGTAACAAAAACACCTAGGCCAAGAAACTGGGAGAACCAGGGGACGGAGGCGCAGCCCGCTGCTGGGTGAGGCGCAGGCCCCGAGGCCTGGCAGACAGGCAGCTCTTTCCATCTCCTGATGTGCGGTTTACAAAAGCACTTCTCAGCTCAGTGCTGAGGAATCTCAGAAATCCTCCTGAAAGCATTTGATTATCCCAATCCGAACAGCCAGCCTGGGACCAGAGAAAGGCACAGAAATCCTGCCTGTGGGTTGAACTCCAGTGAAGGGAGGGAGGGGCTAAACACATATCACACAGGGTCCCAGATGGCCCCTGGCCCCTATCCTGGCTGACATGTGCCAGTGAATCTCACAGAGACACTCTGGGGCAGGATGAGGAAACTGAGGCTCAGGGCCATGGATGGCAGTGGGTCCAGTCAGGGCCCATGCCTCTGGTGGTGGTTCTTCTGCCAGCACTGGAGATGGATCCAGGGCGTTGAGCAAGAGCTCTCCCCTGAGCCACACCCCAGTGAGAGCCCATGTGCCACTCAGCACCCCTGCTGTGACTCAGAAGGGGACCAGGAGCGTGGTCCGCAGGCTCAGGTGGAGCTAAGTCCATATCAAGGGTACCAGCTGAGGAAAGAGGTGAGATTTCAAGGCCAGTGGGGTTCTTGTCTTGCTCTCCCAACGGCCCCAGTGGGTATGGGGTAGAAAGATGAATGTGGGCATGCTTTTGGTCACAAGTGGCTGGAGAATGGAGCCGTTGGGCCCACCGGTGGCCATCTGGCAGACTGCTATCCCCAGGGGTAAAGGTGGCACTGACCACATGGGTATCTTTGCAGTGGCAGCTTCATGGAAAGCTGCCAAATGCTGGCTCCCACTGACAGCCCTCACGAGCAAGCCTCGAGCCAGAGTGGGAGGAAAGCCTCAAAGATCTAGATGTTTACAGGTTGCTGCCAAAGCTTTTCTGACTTGTTCCTGGGGGAGGATGGCGCCCAAGTCCCTGTCTACACTGCTCTATCGACTCTGCAGCACATCCTGGATCCTCAAAGGAACTAGAGCCTCCCGGGATGGACAGGCCATCTGGCTCCAGCGGAGCAGGAGACCGGGGCAGGTCCCTGGCAGGAAACACAGAGGAGCCAGGAGGGACACTGGGTGGGTGGCAGCTCTCACTGGTGAGTCCATCAGGGGGAGGAAGAAGGGGAAAGCCACGCCTCCCAGGACACAGGATGGAAGCAATGTGGCAGAGGGCTCTGACTTTAGCCATGGTGGCAAAACCAGACCTATGCTCGACTGCGGCCCCCAGGTGAATTGTGCCTCTGAATGCGAAGGAAGTGACTAAGTCTCTTTGAGTGGTTCGCTTTTCCTAGGAGGCTTAAGGCTTCTGGGCACCTGGGCTGCGGCCTGGCACACAGGGACATTACTGACCCCCAGCCAGGATGTCTCACGCTACCTCAGTAATCATAGAGGCTCTTAACTGTTCATTGGACTCACCTGCGTCGGGAGGGAAGGGGCAGTGGTGTTGCCTTGGCCCCATCTGGAGACCAAGGGAAGGAAGATTTTCCACCAGACCCTGTGTGCTCACCACTCACTGCCAGTCGTGTGCACAGAGCAATGCCCACCAGCACAAGGGCCTGAGATAAGCACAGGAGAGGAGCTCTGGAAGCTACCTGGGCCCTGGGCCCTCCTTCCCACCTTCGCTTGCTAGAATGATCGGTGGGGTACCTCACGGCAAACAGCACCCCCATTCCTAAGCCTGGATAGGTGTAGCTCAGAAGAGACATACCTCGGTGAGGACGGATGATGACTCTGGCTTTGACACATTGTGGCTGTTGAAGAAGATGGACTCTCGATCTGAAATGGCAGAGAGGTAGACAGAATTAGGTAGGAATGCAATACCACCACTGAACACTAGAGGACAGCACCACACCAGCCAGGAGCGATCATGTGTCAGGCTGTGTCCAGTGGCAGCACCCTGGGCTCTAGGTAGTTGGGAGCCCCTAGTTGTGCCCTGAATGGACATGTGTCCATTTGAGGCTCCCATTTTAATTTCTCTGCCCACATAAAATGGTTTACTAGGCCCTCTTCACTATAGTCTTACAGTATCTGACCCGGGTGTCATACACATAAGGCCTAACCTTATGTGTACACAGAAATGTCACCAAAAGGGGGCTGGGAGGAGGGGGCTACGTAAGTGAGACAAAGTCCAAAGGGAAGAGGTCTAGTAAATGCCATTTGGTCCAGAACCCCCATGCGCATGGACTCAGGTACCACTAGTGTGAGAGCTAAAGATACAGTTTTCTGATGTTTTCCCACATTTTAGAGAAAAAAAAAAACAAATTGGAGATGAGAACAAGAGCTTCCGGAAGGCCCACCCCAGAAAAGACAGAATGACTTCCGTCCCCTGAAAACACTCCCACCCCTGCTGCCAGCACCCATTCCTCCGTGCCTCACTGGGGCACCCAGAGAGGCAGACCCATTCCAGGAATGCCCAAGTGCTCATCCACGGTGGACACATGTTCTTGGAGAGGAGTAAGCCAAGGTCACTCTGGGGGACAGGCGGAAAAGTTTCAAGCCCACTTGGAAGGGGGCATACAGAAGGAAGGCAGGGATCACAAAGCTACAAGCCCAAGTCTCAGTTCTGGCGAAGCGTCTCCTGGTTGGCGTCCCCTCCAAGAACAGCACAGGACCATTCTGGGCTAGGAAGCCCCCCAAGGGACCCTGCTAGCTGGGCTCCAGTTTTTGCAGAGTAGGGTGGATTTTATCCCCAAGACACAGTGACCATCGCTAGGACCCAACCCCTAGGGAAGGGCACCGGTAAGGGCCTGTGTGCCGGCACTAGGGAGCCTGCTCCGATCGCCAGGCCCCAGAAGCCCAGGCACTGTTGGGCGCCGCACCAATCATGCATGAGGAAGTGATTCGGGCAGAGGCCAAGCAGGCAAGCACTGAGGTGTACCTGGCATCTTTCCCGCTAGTGGGGCACACAGGCCCCTGGCCACCCGGGTGTGCCCGACAGTCCTCCCGCTGCTCCGACCAGAGCCAGTCCAGACGGGGGGCACGAGAGATGGTCCTGGGGAGGAGCCTGGGAAAAATAAACACCCTGCGGGACTTGTGCCGGGCAATCCCACTGACCTCGCTCCGGGGCAACAGCCCAGAGCCAGCCTTGTGGGGTGGCCAAGCCCGACAGGTCAGAGGCTAGCGCAGAGCTTCCCCACTTGTGGTGCTTGCTCTGGCCTTCTGCAGGCCCTGCCTTCCTTCTCCTGTTCCACATGCTCCCGGCCCCAAACTCAGGCCTTCTTGCACAGTGAAGCTCAGGGAGGCGAGGAATTGGTAGGGGGAATACATGGTGGGCACCCAGAAGCGATGAGCTGCGCCAGGAGCCTGCTGTGCCCGCCGAACTGGGCAGCCCACATCCCCTTCAGCTTCTTGTGGCAGGATCACATGAACACAGCTCTGCAGGGGGGGTCCCCACCCCCATCTCTACTACCGTGCTGTTCTAGCCTGAGGACTGCTCGGGGCTACTTGCTGCCCACTGCATAGCCTGCACAGGCCTGGCACCTCACTGCATGGCGGGGGGCGGGGGGTGGAGGATAGAAAACAGCTCCTAGCACTGTCTGTCATCAGAAAGTAACTGGGGAGGTGGCGGGGGGGGGATGAGGGGGGGAGCGGTCAAGCTCATCATTTTTTGTTGTCGGTTGTAGGGCTTGAACTTGGGGCCTGGACATTGTCCCTGAGCTCTTGAGCTCTTTTTTTTTTTGCTCAAGACTAGTGCTCCACCACTTTGAGCGACTTCAAGTTTTTTGATGGTTAACTGGAGATAAGAGTCTCACAGACTTTCCTGCCCAGGCTGGCAAGGAAAAGGAGTAACAGAGCTTTGCTCTCAGTCTACAGACGAGAAAAACAGACTCAAAGGAAGGAGCGACGTGGCAGGGCAGCTCTGTGCTATGGCCGCTAGAGCTTCGGCCTCTCTGCCGAGGGTGGCTATGCTGTCCCTTCCCCCCACTGTTAAGTACCACCTATGCTGAGGACAGCTCCGCGTGGCTCTCTCACCTAGAGGTCTATTTCCCCAGGAGTCCTCATCACAGGGGACCATCAGACCTTTGGACATTTCCTCTATGAGCTCTCTCTCCCCACTGTCAGAGGGTGAGAATCTGGCTGACGGCCCCTGCTTGGACCCCAGTACCCCACACAGCACTGTGGGCCTGTGGTAGGCTCAGTAAAAACAGCCTTCTGTGATGCTTAAGGGGATCTGGAGTCAAGATAAGCAAGATACAGAATTCAAGACGTGTCACCTGCACCTACAGAGTTCCTAGCTCACTGGGGATAACTACTGTTTGGCCTTTTGCAGACATCTCCTAACCCTGCCCTATATACTAGAAAGCATCACTCCTGTCCAAGAGGAGCATATAGTAGGCTCCTGTGTAGTGCTGTGTCAGAAATCAAGGTGGGCAATAAGGGACCCACCCTGCAGAGCAGGAGCAAGGAGAGCAGCCTGGAATGTGAACCCCAGGCAGAGAATCCAAGTGCATTCCTGCGTTGTCCTTGGCAGTTGGCGCAAGCCCATCTGACCTCAGCTCTCCTGCTAAGAGCTTCACCCTCGAGACGCCAGGGGCTGTACGAGCTGCACACCTGACTTCGGAGCTGCTGACACAGAGTAAATGGAAGTGGGTCTGAGAGTCGAGAGAGAAGGGTAGCTGTGGAGAAGACAATCCCTGCTCTATCCCAAGAAGGGCCTCATGTCCTAGTGTGGATGAACGCTGCTACCTGCCATAGTGGGCAGGGGCGCCCCCTTTCTAGCTCATCCAGAGCTTGGGGGCTGTGTGGTTACATGCATCTGCCCCAGAAAGAGCACACACGGGAAAGCCAAAACACACCACTTTACCCCAGAACCCTGTGGGCACAGAACAAGAAGCACACACTACAAGCTACTAGGCCCTCACGTGGCACTCTGTGGCCTAGAAATGGCCATGAGAGAAAACCTGTATTTGAAGAGTCCTGGCTTTGTGCTCCCAGCATCCAGTGCGGGGCAGACACTGGCCTAGCACTTTACAAGCAGGAAGAGAAAGAAGCAGACAAACACTTCAGTAAATAAGAATGGAAATCTGGCGCTCAGCCTTTTAGAGATGAAGTGATTTGGTGCTGGACTGGGACTCAGTGCGTCCTGCACACTACCACCACGCTGAGCCCTATCCCTATTCTTAGCTTACTGCACTTTTCATAGCCATAAAGAAGATGTTTAAAAAACATAAATTTGGAAGCCGGGTGCTGGTGGCTCACGCCTGTAATCCTAGCTACTCAGGAGGCTGAGATCTGAGGATCGCGGTTCAAAGCCAGCCCGGGCAGGAGAGACCGTGAGACTCCTATCTCCAATAAACCACCAGAAAACCAGAAGTGGTGCTGTAGCTCAAGTGGTAGAGCGCTCGCCTTGAGCTGAAGAGCTGAGGGACAGCGCCCAGGCCCAGAGTTCAAGCCCCACAACCGACAAAAAAAAATAAAAATAAAAATAAAAAACATAAATTTGGGACTAAACTCAGGAGTCTTGTTCTCCCTCTAGCCCTTGAGCCATGCCTCCAGCCCTTTTGCTTCAGGCCTTTCTTTGGTAGGGTCTCATGTTTCTGCCCAGGGCTGGCATCAGACCATGGCCCTCCTACCCTTAAACTGGGAACTGCAGGCATTCACCACCTGGCTTACTTATTGAGATGGGCTCTCAGTAACTTTTTGCCTGGGTTAGTCTTGAACCATGATCCTCCCGATCTCCATCTCCTGAGTAGTCACTGCACCTGGCCAAAACATGGATTAAAAAAAAACAAACCAGGAAAACACTGAAGATGACGTAGTAAAAAATGTTAATTTTTTTTTCCCATCCACAATTTGGAAAACTGCCTCTAGGCAGCACACATCACATGTGCTTTTCCCATCCTTCCACGGCCCCCGTGAGCCGTGCTGGCCGGCTTCAGGGTGGGGCTGCCCTGAACTCTATCTCAGAAGGCCACCTGGACTCAGAAGGGAAATGAAAATCGATGCTCACTTCCAAAGTGCTACTGCAAAGAAAATAGTGACCCAAGGGAAGAATGGTGGGGCGGGGACGGTAAGAGCAGCTGCCTGGATGTGACGTGAGTGAGGACAGGAGTCTCGGGCAGGCCGGGAGGGAGGTGCACCCTCTGCTTGCTCAGATGGAGACGGAGCCGCCTGGACCGGCCAGCGGCTTCACAGAGGGCATTTCCTCGCAGGGAGGGGTAGGCAACACAAGGTTCCCTGGAAAGCTACATTCATCCCCAGGGCACCGATCTTGTTCCAAAGAGCTTTGGAACTTGTTCAGAGAAGCTTCAGGGCCATCACAGCATTGCTCTGAAGAACCCCATCACAGCACATCTTTAACTGAGAGTTAAGTAGTGTTTTTGCCATAATCAAGGTTTAAACCCAGGCTCTTGAGTTGCTTGGCTAGCCTTCTATTACTTGGGTCATGCCTCTAGACTAGCTTTTTGCTGGGTTTTTTGGTGATGAAAGTCTCTCCAACTTGTCTGCCCAGGCTGAGCCTGAATCATGATCCTTAGCACTCGGCCTCTTAAGTAGATAGGATTATAGGCATAAGCTACTAGCGCCTGGTGTCAGTTTTTAAATGGCCAAGGACAACTAGTGGCTGGCCTGGATGAAAGTGAGCAAATGGCTGACACCTCAGTGGGGTCTACAGTCTGTTTCCTAGAGAACCAGCTCCAAGGCCTCAAGGATAACAGCGTTGGGAAAACACTACCGCCACGTGACATCAGAGGTCCGCGCCATCGATTCGGAGCCCACTCACTGATAAGGGGTGAGGACATGGGAGGGTGGCTATGCCACTCACTGGTCTGAGGTTCCCAGGGGGAATTGCAGAGTGGATGTGCCTTGGGTCACAGCTAACTAACACTCGGTGTCCTCGTGTGGAAAGGGCAGCAGGGCAGAGCGGCAGGCACACAAAGACCCTAGAGAGCTGGCCAGCCACGCCCTCTCATCCCTGTAAGGTCCAGAAAAGGTCCTGAGTGTGGGGAGCTGTTGGGGGCTACCTGGAGTTACCAGTGGCTCTGACCGCTGCAGCTTATAGTGGGCTGGTTAGAACAGGGGTCCCCAACTTCTTCAGCATGAAGTCATCTCTCCACCACTCCAGGAGTAGCCCACCCAGCCCCGCCCCAGGATCTGGCACAGCCCTGGCCAGCAAAGGGGTGTTACCTGAGGTGCCCGCGGAGAAGTTCTTGAGTGAGGGCCTCTGGACCACGGTGTATGACTCGCCCACCACAAACACCTTGTAGAGCACAGCATTGTGGTTGATGAAGTTCTGGACCACGCAGGGTGGCTGGATGGCACTCAAGCCCTCCTGGTTGAACACGATGGCCATCTGGGGAGACAGAAACCAGAAGCTGCATCAGTCCACTGCCCTCCAGCCAAGTGCTCGTCACCTACCCAGGGTGCCTCCAGCAGAGCCTGTCCCTGGCTCTGCTGCCTGAAGACTCCCCCAGGAAGGGTCTCAAGCCAGAGGGAGAGGAGTGGGGTGCAAGAAAGCACCTGTAGATCAACTCATTTGTGCTGCGGGCCCTGGGAAAACCCACATCCATTGGGCTGCCATGGAGAGTCGAGAGGTCGCACAATGCATTCTTCTCTCTAGGCCAGGCAATGAGGCCTTCTTAGGGTGCCACATATGACACCCCAGAGGTTCTTCCACAAAGACCCAAGAAGTGAGACAGGAAGTGGAAGAATATAGACCAGGAATTGGAGGTCTTTGGTCAAAACTGCCTCTTGCTGAGCACCCATGACCCCCAGGCCAGAGCTGGTCATCAACGGCTTCTGTGAGCCACCTGGGTCTCCCTCATGAATGAAGACACTGAGGCCCCGAGCAGCTCCTGCTGAAGACAGTGCGGGGATGGGCATCGGGGCTGCCTAGCACCAGCCATGCTGATCGCGCAAGGTGATCAAAAAAGAGGAGCACGCTCTTGTGAGCCCGTCCCCAGCTCCCCTGAGGACAAATGTGCCAGGTGGAAGGCAGGGTAGGACTGAGACAGGGTGGGCAGAGGGGCAGCTGCGTGGAGGGGCTGGTGCACCCCTTGGAGCCAGCTGCCAGTGCCAGGCCACGCTAGTCCCCAACCTACAGGGCACAGGAAGCAGCCACATGCATAGTCTCAGGCTGCTGAGCAGCCTAGATAGCTGGCTGCTCACGCTAGGAGCTGCCCTGGTGCCAGCAGGCATGGGGTGCCACCCTGCATGCCTGGCACTCAGCTGGGCAGGACGCGACCGAAAGCCGGGCTGTGTGGCGAAAGCACAAAGTGCTTAGCATATGTGCGAGGAAGGCTGGAAATGACCCTGAGCCAGTGTAAGGGGCAGGGAAGGACCCAGGGGTGCTGGACTCTGTGGCAGTTTGTGTGCACAGCACAGGCCATGCCTGAGCCCCACTGTCCTCATCTGTACAACAGCACCCACAGCCATCAGGGAGGCTTTGGGGTGCACTGAGCTGCGGGGAACAGAGAGACAGGGAGGGAGGGAAAGGGGGTGACTGAGCTTATCCCTCCTCACATGGCCTGGTCTAAGCGCAGCAGCATTCACACACACACTTGCACACTGAAACACAAGTGTTATTTGGGGTAGCAGGGCTGGCAGCTGTTGGGGGGTGGGCGGGGTAGGGACTTTAGCTGCTCTGGAGTCTGCTACTTCCTCCTGGGTCTGCTCATGCAGCGTGCTCCAGGCTGCTGGGGTGACAGAGAGCCTGGGCGGCCATGGCACGGAGAGAGTGCCCACAGTGGACGCCAGAGCTTGTGACCTCAGCAGGCAGCTGCCCTTTGCCGCAGGCGATGGCTTCCTTCCCACGGCAGAGCCAGCCCTGTCATAGCCTGTCCCTTGCTACTCTGACACTGCTGTTTATAGACATTTCCCCATAAATATCTGCCCGAGACAAGAATGCAGCCCAAATCTGCTAAGGTCACTGTGGCCAGGTTTCCACGCTTAGTCCTCACTGGGGGAGCACAACACTGCCCTGGGACCAGCTTTCCCCAGCCTGTGGCGAAAAGAACATACAAACACCTCCTGGGGCTTCGGCGGGGCTGTGCGGGATAGCAGCATGGTGTCCAGGGAAACCCCCTGCCCCCTCCCCGCCCGCCGCTCCTCCGGTCCCAAAGTCCTCACATGCGTGCTGTCTTCCCGCACATCCCGCAGGGCCCTGCCTGATTTAGCAGCTCCCTGGTGCCTGTGCGAGGTGGGGGGGGGAGGAGAGGGGTCAAGCATGGCTGGGGGGCCGCCTGCCCTCTCCAGCTGCTCTGAGCCAGCAGCACCAGCAGAGCTTCCTGTCAGCAGCCTTCCTGGGCTCAGCCCAGAGCCGCCTGCCAATGACCAGAGGACAAAAAGTCGGGGACAAGCTGCATGGCTGTGCCTTCCCTTGGTGATATGTGTGTCCCCCGAATCCCTAAGCTGAGCCCCTCACCCTAGCGAGGTATAATGTGAAGGTAATGATGGCTGAGAGGTCTCAGGGGTGGGCCCCTCCCTGTGGATTCGGGGGCCTTTAGAGTAAGCTCTTGGGTCTCCTGGTGCCTCTGCTTGGCTCCTGCCCGCCAGGGAGCTATGACTACAGCAGGCGAGGCATGGCTCGGCCTGCAGAACTCAGCAGGGTCCCAGGAAGATATGGCTGACATACAGGGGGGCAGGGCAGACAGTCCGGTCCTCCACTCACCTCGTGAGAGTTGGTGCCATGGGCCACTCTAGTTTTGCAAACTGTAGGAGGAGAAAGAAAAGCAGAGAGGAATTAGGGGGACCATTCACCCATACAGACACGGGGCAGATATAACAGGAGTGGGTGCTTCCAGAAAGTTCTTAGAATCCCTGCAGCCAAAAGGCGGAAGAGGCAGGTGGGGCCAAGATACCCTGGTGACAAATGTCTGCGTTCAGCGCCTATGGACAGACGCGTGCAGGCCAGGCAGGAAGTGCATCCTCGGTCTACATGTGAGGACCTCAACGGTGTGACTGCAGATGGAATCCGGCGCCGCCCCATCCCAGTGCCCGCCAGGCAGACGCAGTACGTACTGAAGGGGAACGCCAGGCCGTTCTGTTCCAGCAGCCTCATGGTGTCATCCCCGCACAAGCTGGTGAGCTCCATGAAGGGTGGTGAGCAGATCCGCTCGTCTAGGGCAGAAGGAAGTTGACTGGTCAGCACCCTCCTGGGTCACCCACAAGCCCACCTCTGCCCCTCCCAGCCAGACTGCCCCGAGCTCTGCAGTCCTATGTGTGTGTTTTGGTTGGTCATGGGGCTTGAACTCAGGGCCTGGGAGCTGTCCCTGAGCTTTTTTACTCAAGGCTAGTGCTCTACTACTTTGAGCCACTGCACCACTTCCAGTTTTTCTGGTGGTTAACTGGATAAGATTCTCTTGGGCATCTCTGCCTCGGCTGGCTTTGAACTGTGGCAATCCTCAGAGAATAGTTGCTAGAATTAGATGCAGGAGCCCAGCGCCCGGCTTTCATTTCACTTTCTAGTAAATATGTTAATAGTTACAAGACTTGTACATGCTAATTGGGAAATCTGAAAAGCATAGAAAAATACAGAAAGTCATAATCACAGATACACAACTAATTTCTCAGCCTTTATTTTAAATGCGCATAAATTTAGACATCGAGGGGCCATGTAACAGGGTACTATTTTGTCTTTTTTTTTTTTTTTAACTGAGGGGAGGTTGGTGAGTCAAGGTCTAACTACATAGCCCAGGCTGGTTTCAAACTTGCAATCTTCCCGTCTCAGCCTCCCAGGAGCCTGAAGTACAGTGAGGCCCATCACACCCGATTTGGAGCCCACACTGAGGGCCAGGCACCTGACCACGGCCATCCCCCGGCACGGACAGCGGAAGCGCTCAGCCTCCCACTCCCAGCCCTCTCAGGTCTGCTCCCTACAACCCTCCAGCAGCTACGCCTGCCTCATGCTTTCCTCGGTGCCCACCCCGTGGATCCAACACTGGGTTCAATTTTGGGGAAAGTTCTGGAAGTCGGGTTGCTTTATAATCATGGGGTACCTGTGGCTGGGTACTGAGGGGGCGAAGACAACCACTGGTGAGAAAAGGCAGTCCCTGATTACTGTTACTGGTGTGCTATTGCCGCTGCATAGTCCTCTTCCCTGAAAACACCAGGAGCTCCCAGGAGGTGGGAGCACCCTGTGCTTCTGGGCACAGAGGTCAGAAAAGGCCGAGCATGAGTGGGGCCTGCCACCCACAGACTTGGAACCCAAGCGCAAAGCAAACCAGTAGAGTGCTGTCCCCAGAGCTTTGAACTGCTTGGCTAGCCGGGAGGTCTTACTTAGCTCTGAAAACCATGGCGAGACCTGTATAGGCGTATCAAAGTGTCTGTACTTCCCTCGTCACCCCACCCTGCAAAGTCCATGCTCCAAACAGGCACGACATCTCGGGGTGCTGGGATGGCTCCAGGCCCTGGGAGGAGGTCGGGAGCCAGCAATTGTGTGCTCTCTGCACGGAGCAGTTACTTCACCCTCAAAGTGCTATGACAGCCCCTGGTGGCACAAATTCATAAGCAGAGGCCGAGCGCCATCACTGTCCAGGTCACCCAACGGTCCGCAGCACGGCAGGCACAGGCTGACCTCGCAGGGCAGCAGAAGAGAAGTCAGGAAAGCCGGGGGGGGGGGGGAAGAAGCAGGTCCTAGTGCACAGCTTGAGCCATTATCCAAACAAGGGCCCTATCTGCATCCCCTCCAGAAGAAAGGTCTGGGCAGAAAGGCTGGAGAGGGCTGGCATGGCCTCCCACAGCCACCCAGGGAGGAAGCAGCTTATACAGGAGGCTCACTGCTGCAAATGCTTGCCCAGCCAGGCACATGCTCAGGCCCAGACCCACTGTAGGATTCTGCAATAAGCAGGCTGAAGACCAGAACTCCCTAGCCTAGCAGATCCTCACTCCCATATGGAACAGGACAGGACCTGGCCCACCTCTCTCTCCCAGAAGATTCACAGCTGCTGGAGAAAAGGCCAGCTCCTGTAAGAGCTTCTAGAACAACCCCCACATACACCAGAATTATCAGAACAGGTACACTAGCCTGCCTTCCTGGCCTTTCAGATTTTAGTACCTCTCCCCTCACAACTCCTCTTATTTATTTATTGTCGTGGGGCTTGAACTCTGGGCCTGGGCGCTGTCCCTCAGCTCTTCAGCTCAAGGCTAGTGCTCTACCACTTGAGCCACAGTGCTACTTTCAGCTTTCTCTGCTTATGTGGTGCTGAGGAATCGAACCCAGGGCCTCATTCATGCAAGGCAAGCACTCTACCACTGAGCCACCTTCCCAGCTCTCAAATTTTTATATAATGTAACACCACCACCAACATCTCAATCCACTGCCTGCATGCCACTGTTCACATAACTACTGTAGCTCACTGCCTCTGAGGAGCCCCATGACGTAGCCCCACAGCCACCCCCTTTTACAGACGAGCAAATGGTGGCAAGTGGTGTGGCTAGGGGTACCTGCTGGGCATGCTAACCCTCAGTGCACACTACTGACCACAGTCCCTGCCCCCAACAGGAAATGTGCCCAGCAAGAGCCTGGCTCTCAGTTTTAGGAATCACTAGGTTGGAAACACATCCCTCACCATAAGGACCAAACTCAAATGTACAAAAAACATTTGAGCCAGATATTGGTAGCTCACACCTGTAATCCTAGACGGTTGAGGTCTGGTTCAAAAGCCAGCCTGGACAGAAACTGCTGAGAGATTCTTATCTCCAATTAACCACCAAACATCAACAACAAACAAGAAAACCAAAACCAAAACCAAACCAGACACGGAGCTGTGGCTCAACGGGTAGACTGCAAACTTTGAGAAAAAAGCTCAAGGACAGCACTCAGACACTAAGTTTAAGCCCCAGGACAGGTGCATGTGCATGCCCGTGTGCTCACGCGCGTACACACACACACACACACACACACACACACACACACACACACCACACACACACACACAGAGCATTTGACAAAATCTAATGCCCTTCTCTGGTAAAAGCAATCTAAGTCTGAGGTGACGTCCTAGAAGGGACAAAGGGAGCCATCTTTTCCCAGATATGTTTGGGGTACTCATGAAGTTCAAGAACAAGAAGACATTTCCACTGAGCCACCTTCCCAGCCCTGAAGACATTTCCAAATGAATGGGTTGCATGGAGCGCTAGTTGGACTCGCAGCGTCCTTCACTGAGCCTCCAACGGACGGCAGCCTACGTGGTTGCAGTGGCCAAGTGGGCCAGGAAAGAGAGGGTACATCCGCCTGCTCATGCTCCTGATCTGGTGCTGGCTGCCCACACGCTGAGCCCCTCTGGCTGCCAGTCTCTCTCCTCAGTTGGGAAGAGGGCAATGAGACTGAGCGGCCCAGCGGCCCAGCGGAGAGATGCTCCCATCTCAAGCTCAGCACCGCCACAGGAGCAGGACTGAGCCAGGGCAGCCCGGAGCCTGCAGAGCAGACTCAACCCTTACCAGGCCACAGACCACAAGAGCCCCAACTGCTCTGGCCTCTGACCCCAGTGTCCAGGCTGCATGAGCCCATTTCTGGCCTCCATTCATGCCGACCCAGCCATCAGCCCCCCTTCACAGGGGGAACGAGGCCAGGGCCCAACACTCAGTGCAGCACATATGGGGCAAGGCACAGAGGTCACCAGAGGCTGGGGGCAGGACCACGACCTACAGCACGCAGGTGGGTGCTGTGGCTGCTTTCACTGGCCAGAGGTGCTCAGTGCAACCCTGCCATCTTCCTCCCGCAGACACACCAGCCTTGCCCACACAAGGACAGCAACAACCTCAGGCAGCTCAGGCCGGCCTCCGCCGCGGCCAGCACCTTATCCCCCCTCTGATAAGGCAGTGTTGGGAGCCCTCCAGGCTATTTCTGTTCCTGGAGAAAAGGCTACTGTTGCTTATTTAACTGTCATCTTTATTTCTGGATGAGAGTGGAAAGAGGCTTTTTTTGGTCAGATGGTGGACTGTGTTCTTCTGAGAGCTGTAACATCAGCCCTGGGAAACAGCAAGGCCCCATCTTGCCTCTCTGCTGCCTGGACCAGAGAGCAGGAAGCCGGAGGGCCTGTGAAGAGGACCAGGCCCCAACCATGTGCTCTCCCAAGTTCACAGCAGGGAAGACTGTACTACCATGCCACAAACACTTGATAACCGCTGTCCCGTCCACTCTGCAGGTGCCACAGAATTTGCAAGAAGGCAAAAAGAGCCAGGCACAGGTGGCTCACATCTGTAATCCTAGCTACTGAGGAGGCTGAGATCTGAGGGTCACGGTTCGAAGCCAGCTTAGGCAGGAAAGTCTGTGAGGCTCTGATCTCCATGTGTGCACTGGAATTCTCTTGCCTGTCTTCTGCGTAGCTGGATGACAGGCACCAGGCCCAGTTACTGGTCTTTTCAAAAGTTTGGCCAGGCTGGCCTCAAACCAATCTCTACCTCACAGGGAGCTGGGATTAAAGCACCAGCCACTGCACCTGCTCTTACAGCACCACTTCTAAAGGCATCCTGGAGAGGCCAGGGAAGACTCCTTGGGCGGGAGCAAAGTGAAAAGGCCTGCGTAAGGCTCAGGTTCCAGTCTGTATGAATTCCGTGCTGCAGCTGCTACGGCCGTATGGGTCTCCCCAGGCTTTCGGCAGAATGGAGGGTCAGGAGGGCACATGATGGCCCACGGTCACGGCTGCAGCCCTTGCAGGTGGGTAAATAAACCACGAATGAAGCACCAGCCAGGCTCCCGCCTACCCCGCTCAGAGAGAGGAGGTGCTCACAGGCCTCTGGTGCCGGGCGCCTCAGCTGCATCTCTCAGAGCTGGGCCCAGTTTTGCTTTCTTGGCCATTCCCTGTTCCCAGGGCCCTGCTGTATGGCAGGAAGCAGCCTCATTCATGCGGGGGCCAAGCAGGGGCCATTGTGCCCAGGGTGTGGCAGCATAATCCAGGTTCTCACTGAAGTTTCCGAACTCAAGAGCTGAGCAGAACCTGAGCATGCCAGACCTGCCCGCCCTGTAGCCCTCCCTCTGCCCCCTTTGCGGCCTGGGAAAGTCCTGCTTCTTCCTTGAGATTGCCCTGGTCAGGCCACTTCCCTGGTCTAAGCAGCTTCTTGGAGCACCCTCCCCCACAGTCCGGGAGGAGCTCCCTCTGCTGTGCGCACCACCCCATCTCAGCTCCCTTTCTACCTGGCTGGTGGTCCTGCAGAACACCTGAGCTACCCGATCTGAATCCCACCTCCACCTCACATCCGCCATGTACCCGCACTCTGGGCCCTCGTCTCCTGGCTGGAAGGTGAGGACAGTGGTGCTATCCGGGCCACTCCCCTCCACAGGGGGCGCCGCGCAGGGCAAGGATGCACTTTCAAGTTAGGAATTCGCTTAAACTGTGTAAGAAACATATGAGTGCATCTTGCCATATTTGCTTTGGATCCTTTTAAAACAAGAAATAAACGGTGGCAGGTATAGCCAGGTTCTGCTACTGGCATGACAGGCCTGTCACCTCATGGTGGTGGGGGGGGGGCGGTGGGCGGCACTGCCTTCACATTGCTGAGGAAGCTCTCAGGTTCAGGTCCCGTCCCCTGGGACAGGTGTCTGAGCAGCTGGCCACACTGGCCTCTCACCCCAGGACTGTCATGTGTAGGCAGAAGTGTGGTGCACTGGGAAGTTCTGCAGGGAAGGTCACTGGCCGCACCTGGCACCCTGCTCCCATGCTCACAGCGAGGGCGATTGTGGGAAGGAAAGCGTCACTCCGGAGACCAACCCAGAAAGCAAAATGAGGACGGTGAGGATAACACTGGAGGCTCCAGAGCCAGCCTGGCTGACAGCACCCGGGCCGTGGGTCAAGCCACTAATGCTGTCTGAGCTGATCTGCCTCATGCGTAAGATGGGGGAATACTGCTGCCCACCTCCCGAGTTGCAGCTGGAACTCAGTGAGACCACACTTGAGCAGGACAGACTCAAGAGGTGGAGCTAGCCCTGGTTTCTGGGACCCTGCATTCTCCAGGAGGTGGCTGGCGCCCATCCAGCACCACCCCTCTGGACCTATGCTCTTGGACACAGATCAGCCTCTAGTGGACTGGGCACTAGGACTTCCTCTTGGCTCCTTACATGTTCCTGGGGTCTTAATCCATGAAGCCTCACCCTAACAATACTTCCCCACATGGGGTGCTCTGCTCCCAACCCAGAAGACCCCTGGCATCCTGTCCCCTCCTCACCGCCTCAGACCTGCCTCATCATCTCACACTCTCCCTGCTCAGGTAGCTCCTAGCTTAAGCACTGAGCCTAGCACCTTGAAAGAAGCCTCCCCAGGCCTCCCAACCTGATCCTGTGAACTTCGTGGAAATGCATACTCCAACCTGAGTCTCTAAGCCTCAGAGCAGGACTGTACGGGAGAGAGCATTTTTAATGACGTAATTAAGGTGAAATGAGTTCGTTAGGGTGGGTCCTAGTCCAATGTTGGCATCCTTATGAGAGATTAGAACAGACACAGACAGACAGACAGACAGACACACACACACACACACACACACACACACACACACACGTGTCGACACAGGGAGACACATCAGCCAGCCAAGAAGAGGCCTCAGAAGAAACCAACCCAGCCCACAGATTTGAATTTTCTGGCCTCCAGCAAGGTGAGATTTTGGCTGATAAAGGCCTTCATCTGTAGTTTTGTACTTCTAGCCATACCCCAACTCCAGGCAGAGTAGGTTCCCCACATCCTATTTCTGGGGTTTTCTTCCTCCTTCTAAGCTTCCTCCTCCCCCTACTCCTGGTCCTCACTTTTGTGGCATTAACTGGCTCTTTCAAGCCCTGCTGAGTCCCACCTCTTTCCTGAGGCTCTGCAGAGCAAGAAGACTGATGATTCTGCCTCCCTACCTGTACTCACCCAACCTCTTCCCATTTCCCTCCCCAGTCCTGCCTTGTTCCTCTCTTGTGCCCCTAAATGTTAGTAATATGTTTGGGTTCTGACTCAGCAACCAGGCAGTTTGCTCCTTGGGGACAGGAAAAGGCAGGCTTTGGTAAAAAACCATCTCTTTGACAAGTGTGTGTGCATGAAGATAAACAGATGGAACAGGATGACAGATGGAAAAGGAGCCAGGAGCTAGTGCAACCAGGAGAGGGATAGGAAGTATCCTGCAGCACCCCATCTGGACACCAGGTGGCGCTGTTGATCTGGGGCAGCTCTGACAAGGGGCCAGTCTATGAGCTCAAGAGCCCACAACTCATTTAGTGCTGTTATCCATAATCAAGAGCTACATGTGCTTGAACTATAGATAGAGAAAGATGTTCTGTGCGTTCTAGGAACCTCATTTCAGCATGACAGTAGCTCTGAAAGCAACTCAAAACAGCTTGCTTTTGTAGTAGCCACGATGATGGCATGCACCTGGCAATACTCCCGCAGAGAGGCAGAGACTGTTCCATGCCTGTGGAGCATGACCCAACACCTATTCCTGATGGTTCCTCCCCCACTCGGTAATTAAAGGTGACTCGTTCTCTCCTCTCCGGCAGAGCTAGGCAGCACCCAGCAGGACTAGATCTGTGTCCCTTCAGAAGTAGAAACAATGGGATAGCAGTGACGTCAGCCTGTGTATCTCTAGGCCTATTAATAATCCTGGGCGAGATAAAATTGAAATATTGTGTCTTGTCTGTTAAGACATTTAGAAGTTCCAGGCTCTGAAGCCAGCCTGCCCAGGGGAATGTGGGAACATCCCAGATACTGCTTGAAAATCTACTGCAGCTCTCGTTCAGTTCCCAGGAACTGTGATCTCGATCCTTGCAGCTGAGGCAGCCACTGGTGCCAAGGGCCTGAAGGGCTCAGGACTAAGTCAAGGCTAAGTATGCCCAAAGCCTGGTCTGGAGCTTGGAAGAAAACAGGCCTGTAGCTTGAGATGGTAACTGTGCATTAACGTGACTGGGCCACAGGGAGCCCAGGCATTTGGTCAAACATGGTTCTGGTTGTGTCTGGATGAGACCAACACTGGAGTCAGTGCACTGAGTAGAGGAGATGGCCCTCCCAAAGTGAGGTGAGGGAGAATTTACTGTCTCAGTGCTTTCAGGTCCTACCCCTGTCCTCAGACTGCAACCCAAGACAGTCAGCTCCCCAGCTAGGACTTTGGTCTTGGACTAGAAGTCACACGATTGGCATTCCTGGGGTTCATTTCTAGTTTGTAGGTGGCAGGTCCTAGGGCTTCTCAGTCTTGATCACTGTGTCAGCCAATGTCTTGATCACTGTGTCAGCCAATGTCTTGTAAGCCTCCTTTTGTCACAAAATGGACGCTGACCGCCATCCCTGTGGGTGGGCTGGCTCTGGGGCCCCACAGAGAAGTAGAATGTCATTCTGGGAGATAGGGGTAAACAGTGCTCTTCTGGAATACACATCCCTGTTCCCTGAGGCATCAGGCTAGTTAGTCTGTCATAGCCCAGTGAGACTGTCCTGGAGATGGTGCCTCTCCACCCTGGAGACCTGGTGGAGCCTAGTCAAGCTCCAGATTCATGAGCAAAGAAGCTCCCACTATTGTTTAACAGCTGTTCAGGCTTTTGCAGTAACAGACAAGCAGAATAGAGGCTACGGATGACACCTGGGCCATGTTGTACGGGGCTGGCAGGGCTAGCAACCACAACAATTGGCACAGGTAGCCCAGCTCCAAGCCAGCCCCGTGCTGAATCTGGAGGACCTCAGCTCCCAGAGACTTTGTAACAGAGCAGGGGAGTGGATTACTGTTAGCACCTCCACTTGCATAGGTGGCAACAGAGGCCCTGGGTGGGAATGTGCTTGAGAGCCAGAGAGCAGAGCAAGGCTTTCAATCTCTAGGCTCAGTCCCCTTTACCCCACCTTCTGCCACCTCAACAGGTCCCTAAGCACCTCTCCTTTGATGCTGAGCCATCTCCAACCTTACCTACAGGCCTGACTCAAGCTGGATTCCTGACCCTGGAGGAACTGGCTCTGCCTTTCTCAGGCTACCATACTTCAAGCACTGCTTCCTCAAGAGCCTATGGGCACAGAAGTCCAGGCTGTCCCCACTCTGCCCCAAGCTCCCCAAGTCCCCACCCAGGTCACCATGTCAGAGCATCCGCTCCTTATGCGTCTGAGTCTTGAGGTCATCCTTCCTTCATTACACAGTTATTGGGCAGGCACCACACCCAAGCCCTGCCCTAGGGATTGCAAATCCCCAAAGACAAGCTTGCTCCCTGTGCTCAGGCCTCACCATCAGTGGAGCAAGCAGACAGCAGCGAGCAGAGAGGGCAGCAGGATTTTTGTGTGACTGAAGGTCTGGGGTAGGGAGAAGACTCTAGCTCCACAAGGAGAAGGGAGTAGGCAGTAAAGTGGGCTTCTGCAAGGAGGTGGCCTGCCTCGGCCACCAAAGCTAAAGGCAGTCAAGGGGACTGAGGTTATTATGAACAGACAACACCATGGATCAAGCTGGGGGGGCCAGGACGGGCCCCTGTGTGGTGCAGGAAGGTTGTGGTAGGAAGTGCGAGGGTCAGCATGGCAAGACGGACCCTAAAGCAAAGGTGGGCAGGAGCCATATGCCACAGGCGATGGCATGAGACTTGACAGACAAGGGGAAGATACCAGGTGCCCCGGCGCACTTGCCCGGCCCTGATCTGCGTGACAGCTGGGCTGTTGATACCATGTGGCCTTGCATGGCGGCTGGCTCTGGTATGATGGTGACCTGGGAATAGAGAAGTAGCCGGAGGGACCTGGCTTCATCTCAGGGCTCAGAGCTGACCACTGATCCCTGGGTGTGGCCTGAAGGTGGCCGGCCAGATGTGAAGGATGGTGGCACCGCAGAAGCCGACAGTGGCAGGGACGGGGACCTCAGTCCTACAGCCACAGGGACTGAATTCTGCCATGTGCACTTGTGTGCCCATGGGGGTGACGCTCCCCAGGTCACCCTTGATTCAGGCCTCTGTGCCAGGAGCCCAGGCACACGATGGTGCTTCTGACCCACTTGGCTGTGAGACAAGGCCAGGGCTGTCAGCAGCTGCTCAGTGGCTGTCCTCGCTCTGCACAACAGGGAGCTAAGACAGGAAGGTAATGGTGATGTGGAGCCACGGGAGAGGAAGAGGAGCAGCAGCTGCAGCCCCACCTCGGTACCTGAACGCTTTGCAGAGGCCCAAGGTCTTGCCTCAGCAGCTCCCTCCCTTGGCCAGGAAGCCAGACGGGAACAAATGACGGGGGGGGGGGGCGTGATGCCCCAGCAAGGGCTGGTGTGGCTGGATGAAGTGAGCACGCCGTGGTTGGCAGAATGAGTCCTTTTCCTCCAGCCCGTCTGAGCTAGCTGCTGACCACGTCACCTCATGGGGCTTAACAGCCGCGTGCACTGTTCAAAGCCAGGCGCGGAGGAGTCAGGCACCAGCCCAGATGGAGACAGACGCTCCTGAGCCCCGAGCGGCGGCTGGAAATGTGGATTAGCTGGGTGGCAGCTGTGCGCACAGACTACAGTGCCCACCCCCGACCCCAGACAGGGCTCTCCATCCCCCCACAGCTTCAGCTCCCCATGCTTTGTCTCCACATTTATAAAATTATGTTTGGAGTGCTCTTTTGGGCAGTATAAATACTAGAAGAAGAGGAAACTGTTAGATAGGCTCCAGGGTGAAGATGATGCCTGCACTGGTCAAACCCCATATTTCTTTCTTTTTTTTTAACAATGGGACAATTTCCTTCCTACACAAAGGGCTCTATTCAATCAATAAAAAAAAAGAATAACAACCCAATAGAGATGGGGAAAGAGCATGAAAAGATTCATTCACAGGAGAAATGCAGGTGTCCAATAAATAGACGGAGAAATGCTCGGTTTCCCGTCACAATAGATTAAGATGAGGTGGATGTCACTCCCTCAGGCAGATGGGCATGATTAGAGGAAAATTGTTCAAACTCCTTGAAGGGTAAGCCAGCAAGATCTGCCATTTCACCGAAACATAACCCAGTTTGTTAAGACAACAAGAAATCCAAACAAATCTGGAATAACCCCATAAGCCCAAACAGTCAAGTAAGTTGTGATTTACACATGCCCTGGAATATTATATTGCTATCAAAAAGGCAAGTGTAATCTCCTTCATCTTTACTGGCTGATGTTCAAAGCCAAGACTTACATAAAGGGTCACAAACTATACCAAAATACACTGGAGATGACCTCGCTTCTATTTCTTTAGAAGTACACTTCTACATACTTCCTGTAAAATATAAAAAGGCTCTAGGCCAGACTCCAAACTGCAAACAGTTGCCACTGAAGATCGGAATAACTGGCAATAAAGGTCCAAGAGGTTAATAGAGGATTCAAGAGCAGATGTGTCCCTCTCAGGGTATGGAGCTCATGGGGACGTCCCAGGCTGTGGTTTCTGAGTGTGTGGGGGTGGAACAGGCCTCTCACCAGAAACCCTATAAAAAGAGAGAGGGAACAGACCCCAGCTGATTACATGGAGAAGGCCATGATTTTTTAAAATTTTACTACCTTTGAAATTGATAGGTCTCATAACTAGTGGCAGGGCACAATTTAGTTACCATTTTCCATGTCTTACTAGAACATAAAATCATCAGTGTGTCTTACAAGTGGTGGTAAAATGCCACACATCCCCACCCGGGACTGAAGATTCACACAGAGCATTAGAGGTTCTGAGAAGTCCTGCAGTGAAAGAAGCCCATAATCTAACCCATTTCCAACACAGCCGACTGTTTCCCATTCCTCATTTCTGCCTTTCCTTTATTTAGGTGAACCTGCGCTGCGGCTCTGTGAGGGGCCACACAGTGCCCTGTGGCTCTGGGGACGGCCGTGCTCCTGGTCACTGGAGTGCAGCTGAGTGGAGAAGGCACAGGATGGCATCACATGATAATCACCAGCCAGTTCCACAGCCGCGAGCGGCTGAGAACCCGAGCACTACTGCAGCAGGGCAAGGGCAGCACGGGAAATGAGAGAAAACACGGCTTCTTCTCAAAAGGAGCTTGACAACTATGAAGAGCAAAATGGAAACTTCCCCTGGAAAACCAAGTAACTGCTGTTGAGTGGCAGAAGGCAAATCGTTGGCACGGCTGTCCCCTGCTGCAAGAGGCCTGGGGCAGGACAGGAGAGGGGAGGGGGCGGCGGGAGGTGCTCAGGGCCATCTGTGCTCAGTGCATTCCTACCTCCACCGAGGCCAGAAGAGTGAGGGCGATGGGCCTCATCTCAGCACAGGGTGGGGAATTCCCTGAAGGGTGGGGTGGCTGAGTGGCAGCCCAGGTGCCTCCTGGTTCTAGGCTCCTGCAGCGGTGTGGCCTCCGACCTGCCACGGGGGTCAGCAGAGGGCAGGAAGGCAGGGGGACCTGACTTCAGAGAAGTAGCTGCCCGGCACACACTGGGCTTCAGCTCTGAAACCTCAAGGAGCCAGGGCCCGCCTCCAAGGCCCTGCGTCCTCATGTGAGAGGGGCTGCTGGATGAGAAGAGGAGGGAGCCGCTGCAGCGCTGGCCAGGACCCATGCTCAGCTCCCAGGCAGGTGAGGACACAAGACAGGGGGGTTCACCAAGCCCCAGGCCATTTTCTAGTACAGTGGGAAGTCAGCTTGGCCCACAGCTGCTCCACAGTTGTGTGTGTGTGTGTGTGTGTGTGTGTCTGTGTCTGTGTGTCGCACGGGGGGGGGGTGTCATATGAAGCTTGCTGTGTAGACCCAACTCTTGCACTTCAGTGTGGGGCCACTGCCTGGGAGGGGAAGGCAAGAGCCTCCACACTCCCTACTCTGCTACTCTGTCTGGGTTCCACTCCCACAGCCACAGGCTCTGGGCCTTTGTCCTCCTTGCACCTGGCCCCACAGCCCAGGCTCACAGACTGGGCAGACACAGGCTGGCTGGATAAGCCCAAGGGTCCCTCTGCCAGATCTGAGGTGGGACAGTATCTCAGGAGGCCCCCGAGCAGGACACAAGTGATGTCAACCATGCTTGCAGATGTACAAATGTCCCCGAGGGGCAGGGGCTTGCTCAAGTGGACTGCAGGTCTGAGCCAGGTCTGTCCGCACACCGTGTCCTTCCCCCTTTCTCGCGCTGCTGTTCTCAGGAACAGACAGGGCTGTGTTCCAGGGAGGGATCCCATGGGGGAAATACCGGGTGGCCATCTGAAGCAGAGCAGCTAGTAGCCAGCAGGGACCTCGCTGGCCAGTGTCATTTCCTGGCTACCAGAGGGCACCTCAGGAACCAGGGCCTAGGCTGCGGGCCAGAGGCAGAGACCCCATAGCATTGTCTCCTTCGGCCCTGGACAGGGGGACAAGAGGCCGTGCATAACGAATGAGGCACTGGGCTCAGGAATCTGGCTAAGATCGAGTCAAACAGTGAGGGTGCAACCCAGACCTGCCAGCAGCTGTGGGCTTGAGTCCACTTAGATCAACGCACCTCCGTGCCCTAAAACCGGCGTGGCAACACAGCTTCCCGTGGCAGCACAGTGCAAAGCACCCACCACTGAGCAGCCACCCGAGAGCCAGCTGGTGAGGCCCTCAGGCTCCGGGGAAAGGGCGGCCCGAGGCCTGCGCTTGGGTCCCCAGCCCTACGGCCAACAGGAGTGACAGCAGCGCTTCCCCCCAACAGGGGCCCTTCAGGCAATCATTTCTCCTGGGCTCTAAGGAATGTTCTTTTCTCTTCCCTTGCTGTCTAGATTACTCAATTTCAAGCCGGCTTCCAATCACCTCCAAGATGAACCCTGATTAAATTCCCATAAAACCACAGGCAGAGAAACTTGATCTGTGCTGTGCACCCTCTTCCCCCAGGGGGCCTGGCATCTGGGACAGGCCATCTGTCACCCTAGAGTTGGTGTGTGGGAGGTTCTGGGAGAGGCGAGCAGAGGTTGCAGAGCAGAAAGGAGCCATGGAGCTGTTGTTCCTGCCCGAGACCCTTCACTTCTGTTCTCCTGGGGCCAAACGCAAACCAACCCCCACCATTTCTCCCCCCCCCCACCCCGTGAGAAGTCTGGATGCCTTCTCTCACATGCTCTGGCCCGTTCAGGAGCAGGCTACAGCCATGCTCAAAACCACTCAGCTTGGTTGAGACGAGCCATGCCCGTGTTCTGGCCCTGGCCCTGTATGGCAGAGTGGGCTGTCACCGTGAGAACTTGCCTAAAATTGCATGCAAGGCAAATCATGGTGTGTCACCATGGCCTCCCCCCACCCCCGATGTCTGCACCACGCAACATCCAGATTCTGGGAGCTTCTACCCAGCTTCCACCCTCTTCACTTGAGGGGTGTAGGTACAGGCCTGTCTGCAAGTGCCAGCCGCCCAGAAGCCAGCGGGAGCCATGGTCTGGATGTGGCTGGCGTGCTGATCCTGGGCTCAGGCTGCTGTGCAGGAGGGGGCTGCTGCTGAGATCACAGGTTGAGGCGGCAGCCCAGAGCAGCATCGACTCCTCTCCAAATGCCATTCACTGTGAACATGCTGGGCCCAAAGCAGGAGCCCCTCTCTTGCATGTGCTGCAGCACCCCACTGATGCTCCCCACGTTTACTTTAGTGGTTAGAAAACAACAACAACAGGACTGGGAAGGTGGCTCAGTGGTAGAGCGCTTGCCTTGCATGCATGAGGCCCTGGGTTCGGTTCCAAAGCACCACATAAGCAGAAAAAAAAAAGCTGGAAGTGGCACTGTGGCTCAAGTGGTAGAGCGAGCGCTAGCCATGAGCTGAAGAGCTGAGGGACAGCGCCCAGGCCCAGAGTTCAGGCCCTATGACCGGACCCCCCCAAAAAAAGAAAAAAGAAAACAACAACAACAAATTCCTTTTCTTCTTTGGGGGCCTCAGGCTTTTGAGGCAGGCACTCTACCTGAGTCAGGCCTACAGTCCTTTTTTGCACTGGTTATTTTGAGACAGGGTCTTGCTTTTTGCCTGGGCCCATGTCTAGACCCTGAACCTACTGTAGCTGACATGACAGGCACCTCCCACCTTACTTGGCGTCAGTCTTGAAGATGTTTTGTTCAGGCTGGTCTGGAGCTGAGAGCTTCTCAGCCTCATATTACTAGGATGACAGACACGCACAATCATGCCCATCAACTGGTTGAGAAGGGTCTCGTGAAATTTTTTTACCCAGGCTGGCCTTGAGTCACAATTCCCCTGATCGCAGCCTCCTAAGTAGCTAGGATTATAGGCAGGAGCCACTACACTAGGCTTTTACTTTAGTTCTTTTTCTTTGGGGATAAATCTCCAAATTCCAGCTAGACACCCACCTGCCCAGACCAAGAGCTACATTTCCTGTCTCCCTTGCAGCTCAGCATGTGGCTACTTCTGGACAATGACAGGGGAACAGCATGATGCTGTAGCTTCCAGGGTAACAACTTCAACAACAACAAACAACAACCTCTTCCTCCTCCTCCTCCTCCTTCTTCCTCTTCTTTTATCATTACTTTAAGTAATTGAATAAAGAAAGGAGTTGAGCCAGGTACCAGTGGCTCACACCTATAATCCTGGCTACTCAGGAGGCTGAGATCTGAGGATCATGGTTCAAAGCCAGCCTGGGCAGGAAAGTCCATGAGGGTCCAGTTAACCAGAAAACCGGAAGTGGGGCTGTGGCTCAAGTGGTAGAGTACTAGCCTTGAGTTGAAGAGTTCAGGGACAGCGCCTAGGCCCAGAGTTCAAGCCCCACAAATTAAAAAAAAAAAAAAGGAGTTGTCATTTAACAAAAGAGTTTATGAATACAACACAGATCTTCCTCCCTTTCGCTTGCTCTCCTCCCCAGCACCTAGATCTCGGATGTGATTGCTAGATGTTCAGCCACCACTGTGGACCAGAAGGCCATCCTAGCAGAGAAAGACGACCCAGAAGTGGCCAGGGTCCCTGCTGTTGTACCCCAGAACTAGGCGGCCTTCCTCTGGGTCTTTACATCAGAGAGAGGGTCATCCTAGCTCTGTGAAGCCAACTTGTAGCCGCTGTCCCAGCGGCCAGTATAAGGCAGAGCATGGGCCCTGCTTCCCTCTCTGTCCAGGTACTGGAGACGAGCTCTGGGAAGGTGGGACTGCAGCACACTGACCACACTCAGGCTGCTAGGCACTCAACAGATGCTGATGCAGAGGGGACAGTCCTCCACAGGAATGCTCTGCGAGGGGACAGTGGGCACCCGAGCGCGGATGCCTGTTACTTCTGGGAGACCCACTCCATGTCTCCATGTGCACGACAGTCAGGAGTTTGGGTCAGCTGTGTCACGTAGGAGTGGAGCCTCCTCACAGCAGCCTCCCCCGGCTTTGCTCCCCACAGCCTAGGTTCTCTGACAATGGGGAAGGCCACCTCAGCTGGGGGTCTGGCAGCTGGGGAAGGCTTCCCAAGCTCCCCATCCCTTTCTCTCAAACAAAAGCTGTGTCACTTGCATCACTATAATTATCCAAGGGAACTCTGAGGGTAATTACGGCTATTCACAGACAGACGCCTGAAAGGGCCATGTGCCTCCAAAGCAACAGGGAGCAGGTGGGCCATGGAGACCCAGGACCCACCTCCCTGGAGGGTCTCTGCACCTGCACAGTGAAGGGAGGGGGAGCAGGAAAGGGCTCAGGAAGTCCCAGCCTCAGGCTGCCCTTCTGAAAGAATACCAGCCAGCTTGGCATGCACAGTAAGGGAAACCCAGAGTGCAGCATTCACGGCCCCCCACCCAACAGTTCCTGCTGGCGCAGAGCCGAGCCTACCTTAGAGTTCAGACAAGGGGTTCGGGTTGGCACGAGGGGCCCAGGCCCACTCTGCGATCCCCTATCTCTTCCAGTGCAGAGCTCCTGGCAGATGGCAACTTGGACCCACTCGAATGGCCTCTGTGTCACACTGTGGATCCCACACAAGTGGCCACACAGATTCTCCCGCTGGATTTCCTCTACTGTCCCATCTGCAGCCCATGAGGACACACCTTCCATCCTTACCCACCAGGGACGGTCCTACTCCAGGAAAATTGGAGGAGGGAGGTAAGGGGCAGGGAGGCGCCCAGGAGGCAGTGCCCTCGTGGCTCACTGCTGCTGCTGCTGCAGCTGCGGTCACACTGCGCTGGAGCGCAGTCAGCTGATCTCTGTCTCTCCCACACCCTAGAACAGACAGGGCCCACAGCTCTACTTTTGAGTCTATGGAAACCAGAACCCCACCCCTGAACATCAGGAAGGCCCAGGCCTGGCTCTAATAACCAGCATGACAGGGAGGCTTCAGGGAGGGGACTCAAGTCAGATGAGTGAGCCTACTGCTAGCCTACCAGCCGTGCTGTGCAGAGGGGCCCCTGGCTTGGTGTCTACTGTACAAGGCCCATGAACCCATCAGGCACATGGCAGGGCACGCATGGATGCTTCTCATACACTCCTTGTCAGAACCATCTGCCCGTATTGGTAATTGTGCGTGCCTTGTAATGGTTATAAATATTCAAATGGACGTTAGCAGAATAAAGGTTCCCCATTCCTTCAAGCAGTCAGGGGACAGACCACCATTTGGTGGGGCCTGTTGGGTGGCCCAGGCCCCCAGGTGAAGGAAGCCAGACGTTCATGGGACTTGGTAAAGCTCCAGAGAGCAACCCCTGCACCTGAGGGAGGCACGGGGGCCCAGGTACTTCCCTCTGTGATGTGTCCCTGAGTCTCCTCCACTTCACTGGGGCCCGTCTGTGCTGATCTCTGCTTACACACTCCAACGTGGCTTCTCGTTGCCCTTAGAGCCAGGCAGGTGGGCAAGAGTTCCCAGCTACCAGCCTCCTAACCTACCACCTGGGATGCCATCTCCTATGCATACCACCAAACCGCCTCATCCCCAGGCTGCTGCCCTTGACCTCATTGCACATGCAAGCCCCGGCCTACCCTCTACTTCCAAGCCTTGTTTCTCCCTTGAGAAAGCTGGCATAGGCACTAAGACCTGATCCCCATGCCCAGGACCTGCTACAGCAGCAGGAGTGGCACCACACCATGGTTCCCGGGTAACCCACCGGGCAGTGGGGCATTGCGCCAAGTCTCTACAGACATTCTGCTAGGTATCCTAACTTAGGATCTATCCTAACCCAGGAGAGGCCATTTGTTTCCCACATCTTCTACCACATAGGCAGCCCAGACCAAGCAACCCAGAACCACATGGCCAGCTGCAGCCTAGTCTTTGTTCCCTCAAAGCCTATGCTTTTAGTTGTAAAAACAAAACAAAAACAGTGCCAGGCACTGGTGGTTCACGCCTGTAATCCTAGCTACTAAGAATGCTGAGACCTGAGGATTGCAGTTTGAAGCCAGCCCAGGCAGGAAAATCCATGAAACTTCTATCTCCAATTAGTCATCAAAAAGCTACAAGTGGCTCAAGTAGGAGAGTGCTTTAGTGAAACAGCTAAGGAGCTAAGGTACAGCACCTAAGCTCTGAGCACAAGCTCCAATACTAGTGTACACACACACCACCCTTCACTTAATAAAGATAGCCTGTCTTGGGCATTTTGTTACAGAAGCAAAAAGTCGATGAAGACAATCTCAGTGTCTCATATGTACCCCCAAGAAAGAATATGGAAAGAGAGAACATAAGACGCTTAACCCAAATGAATGCAGGCGCAGGCCTATGGTCCTACCCAATAATGATGTTCCCATGTTTCCATGTCCATGGCTGCCTCTGGCCCTGTCAGCCAAACTGTGCCCTTTGGTCCCACAAGCATAGGAAACGGCCACCATACAATCGGTACAGAGGGGCCTCTCCTGATCCTAGTATGAATTCTCATACAGCCACAACCTCAGGGCTCGGGACTTTTGCTTAACATTTAACAAGAAGGGGAGGAGGTCACTATAGGCACAGATCATCCCAGTCCCTTTTGTAGAAACACACACCTTGAAACGGTATCTGGACTTCTCTGGGGCTGCCCTGCTCCTTGGTGAGATCAAGTTGGGGAGAAAAGTCCTGAGGACAAACGGCCATAGCCAACAGAAGCTCTGCAGCTGGGAGGGAGGCCCCACCTGGACAGCATCACGTACCCCACAAGGCCAGGCAGCCGCGCAGCCTAGTTCCCTATGTTTGATTAAAGGCCCTAATTTCTGTTTGTCTCCTTCACCCAGTTACATAAGTCCATGGCCTGCCTGCCTGCTGCTGCAGGCAGCTCTGCACACACTCTGTTCCCTAACCACTGTTACTGGGAAACTTCTGCACCCTCTGGGGATTTAGCGCAGCCAAACAAAACCTTCTTGCAGGGATCAGAGCCACTCTCCCAAGGCTTTTATTTCTTAACTTGCTGGTCACAGACAAAGAAAGGACCTCCCCAGAATGGTTGCCCCAAATGAACTCAATTACTTCCTGTGACAAAGCACTTAGAAGGACACACCCCTACACTTGCCTTGTACAGTGCCCACCTGTGACCAGGTGTCAAGTCACGTATATCTGTGTACCTTTCATGTAGGCTTCAATCTTCCGGATGAGCTCATAGGACTTGGAGCGGTCAAGCAGGGTCCGGATGGCAGGGAGGGGGTCCAGGACGATGGTCTCGGGGTGGGCATCTATATACTCCTGCAAGAAAAGCCCACTCCTGATTAGAGAGAGGAAACTGGTGGACAAAACAAGGAAGATGACAAGATTTCGTTCCTCCAGTCCTTCATGCATCCATCCCTCTCTTACCCCTCCCCACATCACACAACTCTGGCTAGACCAATTAGGGTGCTGGGTCAGAAAAGCTTGTGTGACCCTGAGCCCATCCAATCAGAGGCAGGTTCAGGGCTCCTGCTGTGAATGCTTAGGACCTGGACATTCTCAGGCAGAAGAGGAAAGTGTGGAGACTAAACCAACAGCGGTAAGCGGTAGCCAGGGGGATTTTTTTTTTTGGTGCGTTTTTTATTGTAAAAATGTTGTACAGAGGGGTTACAGTTACATGAGCAAGGTCATAAGAACATTTCCTATTGAACATTGTTGCCTCCTGCCCATGGGGATTTAAGGAGAGCTTGCCTAAGGTCTGAGCTCAGGAAGCAGTACTCAGAATGGAGGAACACCACCCAGGTTCTGGTCAGGTCCTCTGACCCTGGCTAAAACCTTGCCAGAAACATGTCTGTTACAGCTGATGACTCTGATCCATGAAAGTGCCAGCCCAGCCAGGCACTGGTGGCTCACACCCAGAAGCCTAGCTACTCAGGAGGCTGAGATCTGAGGATCCAGGTTTGAAGCCAGCTAGGCAAGAAAGTCCATGAGACACTAATTTCCAATTGACCACCAGAAAACTGGAGTGGTGCTGTGGCTCAATGTGGTAATGCTCTAGCCTTGAGCAAATAGAGCAAGGACAGTGCCCAGGCCCAGATTTCAAGCCCTATGAATGAGAAGGGAAAAAAAAGTAGTAAAAGAAAAAAAAAGAATACAACCTCTCATGTGAGTACACATAATAGCACATGCTTACAAACACAATTTGGATGACTAAAGTATAGCATATACAGGAATGAAACTGCACCAACCAAACCTTTCTAACCATTAGCAGAGAGTTTAACAAAATGAGGATCAGGAGGGTGAAATGAGATTGTGGAAGAAGAGTGAGATTGCAGAAGAGTGGTGGAGGAAAGAAAAAGGGAACTGGGGACACATATAGCCAGAACACTCAGTGTACACATGTGACAGAGGAGGTGGGAAATGTGAAATGAGTCTGGGGGGAAGGAACAGATGGATGGGGGAGAGTAATGGAAGGGTTGGCTCTGAACACAAAGCTCTGCAACTTACGTGGACATGTTTGTACAATTGTTTGAAGTTCTGGGGAAAAAATAATTTTAAAAGGACCTATTTGTTTCCTAGAAATCATTTTAAAAGCAGCTGAGGCAAAGCCAGAGATTCAATTCACTGTCTCAAATCTGTCTCCCCATGAATTCCACACCAGAGCTCTGGTTGTGGCTCCTTCTGGTCCTTCCTCACTGGATGTTTAACGGCTCCCTCTCTCTCTAGGTGGCAGCAGGGTACCACCTGGAAGCCTCTACAATGCCCTGCCCCTGCTCACATCCTCAGCATCCCTACCCGTACGCCCAGTGGTCCGGTCCCCTCCTCTGTACAAGTCGTGCTGCAGGCCTGACTGTGGAACACTAGCTCTCCTACTTCCTCCTCTGAACAGACCTGGCCATCCACAGGTCAACCTGCCCCAATCAGCAAGCTGCTAGTACAGACTGGGCCAGGCAACCAATGGAGGAACATCTCTGCCTGCCAGACACAGGGTCACAGCCCAGAGGCTTCAGAAGAAGGCCTTAATCCAGAGTGCCCTCAGGTCACACAGACATGGGCAGCCTTACCCACATGCCTGTGCCCCTGGCCCTTGTGTGGGGGTCCCCCATGCAGGTAGTCCTCTTGGCACCATTCCTTTATCAGAGGGGACCCATGGAAAACCTAGTCTCTGCTTCCACAAGAGCTCATCATTCACAAATCCCTCCCCCTGCAGCTCCCACAGGCAGGTGATCCTCGGCCCCACCCTCCTAGTGCTAAATGGCCATCCACTGAGAGCTCCAACCTTGACCTGGTATAGTGGGGAGATATCACCTCCTGGGCCACTGGCCTTCTCAGGGTCTCTGAGGGGTTATTTCATGTAACCTCAAAGGTCCTTGTGAAGATAGCCTTAAGTAAGTTGGATCTGCAGAGGCCGTGAAGCAGTTCTGTGGAGGCCTTCAGAGTACATGGGGCTGTGTGTGTTGGGTAGGTGGGGGACAGACTGGGACAGTCACTTTCTGGAGTCACTGCAGGTGACACAAGGCTACCCGCACCCCTGCCCCCTCCCCTTCACAAAGGAGGCAATGTCAGAGATGCTCACTGGGCTGGGATGGATGTCCAGGAAAGGGGAGAAGCTGCTCAAAGCATGGACACATACCTTTCTACACTCCAAGGCGTGGGTGCCAGCTGCTGAGAAACAATGCTGGCACTGGTCCTGTGTTCATGCACCACAGCAGTGTCATTTAGAGAGAGGACTTCCAAACTCATGAGGAAAAGAAGCCACATGAAACCAAAGGAGGCAATCGGACAAGCTGGAGCCAACAAGGTTTAGACCAGGGATGAAAGTGCTCCCAACAGAAGGAACGTAACCAGCCACATGCTCTCCTGGGACAGGGCCAAAGGGTTTACCACCCTGCTATCCATAAGTGCATTTTCCACAGGTCTTTTAGAGTTACCAAACAAACAGCATCATAAATGAGAAGCATGTGTCCCCTCAGAGGGCTGGGCCAGTAGAGCATAAACCATATAGGTCCCAGCAGTGAATGGGAGCCTGGATTTACCAGGAGTGTACAAATCTGGCCCACTCAAAGTACAAGGTCTCCAAGCCAGTGAATGCTGCCAACAGGGCGGGGCCACCAGCACTCTGCAGGATGGGGAGAGACAAGATTCACCTGCTGCAGAGGCTGGGAAGGTGGCTCAGTGGTAGAGCGCTTGCCTTGCATGCCTGAGGCCCTGGGTTCGATTCCTCAGCACCACATAAGCAAAAAGAAAAAAGCCAGAAGTGGTGCTGTGGCTCAAGTGGTAGAGCACTAGCCTTGAGCTGAAGAGCTGAGGGACTGCGCCCAGGCCCAGAGTTCAGGTCCCACGACCGGACCCCCCACAAAAAAAGGTTCACCTGCTGCAAATCCAAGCCAACTGGAGGACCAAAGGGACATACATCAGTGGCACTGTTTGCTCTGAGTCCTACACACAGTGAATGAGATAAAAGAACTTTTCTCTTATCTAGCAGAAGAGGCCTGTAGAGCTCGAATCCTGCCTCTATCATGCCCTCCATGTCTGGGAACAAGAGGCTGGAGTTCCCTCTACAACTCTGCAGTGAAAGCTACAGTCTAAATACAGTGACCACAGGGGCTGCTGTGGAAGGAGGTCATGAAAACAGAAAAGGATTCTCTTGATTCTGCAACACAAGACTCAGGACCAAACTGGACCCAAGGTGTTAGCTCATGGAACCCCATCCCGCCCTGCTCTGCAGAGGGAGCCTGCCCTGCCTGCTCCATTGTGCCCTGCTCTGGAAGAAGAGTCCACCTTTGCAGCAAGAAAGGTTTGTCTGCTCCCCTGTGGTCTGTGGCCCCTGAATTCTCGGGGAGATAACCATCTGTGCGATTCCCCCCAAACCTTTTTAGAATGTGGCAAGTCCTCCTCCCCAGGAAGCCTTTCTTCAGTCCTGCAGGGCTGAGTTCTGCAGCCTGACAGCTCTGTGACCAGGATGTGACACTCCACATGGTGTAAACATGAAGTGAAGCCCCAGGAAAAGAGAACACACTAGTTTTGCAATCTTCACTTCCAGAGGTGGATATGTAAATGTCTGGAACTGGCAAAGGCTGAAGGGTCCTCAGGAAAGTGGCAGCTAGGTAGAGGTGACAACAGGACATGGCTAGGCAGAGACTTCAGCTCCATGTTTCTCCTGCCACCCCAAGGTTCAATTTTGTTCACCGTGGGCCACCTCCTACTGCCAGACCAGAGTTATCTGCACCCATTTCCGACTTGGTCAAGATGAACGACCACAGGCACCTCTTGGTAGAGTATGCACATGGCAGAACCAAGTGGCAGTTCAGAGAATCAGCTGGGAGGAAAAGAAATATGGCACCGTGAAGGGTGTGAGAGGCTCCTCATGGTAAAAGGGCCAGCACAATGCTGGGCACACAGATGAGCCAAGGTAGACATCTGTGAGGAAGGGGGCCCTCAGAGGGGCCAAGGACAGTCACGCCTCCAAAGGTATTATGTGGCTCTGCAGAAAGAGAAACCTGTACCAGGAGGCCAGGGCCAGGGAGGGTGAGGCTGTACAGTGCTGCCTGCTGGGAAGGATGGCTACTGGACCCTCTGCAGTGACTTCTGGAGCTGACATCACCCAAGGCCAAGGCCAAACAGGCAGAACCTTCCCAGCCCCTCCTAGAGCACACTGCCTTCCGAGCACCACACACCACATGTTCTGAGAAGCCTTTATGGGCTTAAGGGTTCAACAGGAATGAGGGAGGCTGCCGCAGAGCGGGAATTGATATTGGAGATATGCACAGATAAACCTTGTAGGTGGGCTCAAGAGAAGGTTGTGCTGACCTCCAACATACACCAGGGGCAAGGACACTAAACCTAGCCATATACAGGGGTGCCATTCATAGCAACTACCACTGAAGAGTACAGTGGGCAACCTGTGCAACAGTCCCTGGCAGGCAGCCCAGACTGCTGTTTTCCAATCATTGGCAGACTGTGTCTTTCAGCCCAGCCGTGCCTGGCCCAACCCAATCCCAACACAAGAACCCCGAGGCACTGGCAAGTTGAGACAAAGGCTGAGCTAAGAAACAGGCTGAAGTCCTGTACCTGTCTAAGTCTTTATGAATCCATCTAAGTGACTTGTAACTCAGCCCTGTCAGGGATAGGATACATGAAGAGAATAATTCTCCACATCTCTTACAACTCAGGGGCTCTGACTGCAAAGTGACCAACAGAACACAAGAGACTTTTGTGTTCCTACCGAGCCAGGCCTGAGCAGTGGGATAGGACCCCTGGGCTGCTGCCCCTGGAGCACACCACGTGTGACTGCACATCCTGTCACCTGTGGGCCAGCAAGACCTGTGCCAGACAGCAACGGCGGAGGCAGACAGGACAAGGGTAGACTCAGCCCCCTCTGGCCCAGGCTGTCCTTCGCTGTCCCCTCTAGTCAGCCTAGGTATGCTGAGGTTGCATCCTCACTGACTACTTCCTGTCTGCCTTTTCCAAACAGCTCCTCGAGAGAGCCAGGCTTCCCTTCAGCAGATGCCTTGGTCTTAACCAACTCTCATTTGTATTCTGGAGAGCTCCCTGTCTGAATACTCAGCCTGGGGCCTCCAGGAGCACAGGAGACCAGCCCCTAGGAAGAGTGCATACATGTGTGTGTGTGTGTGTGTGTGTGTGTGTACAACTGGGGGTACATATGGGGGTGTAACTGAGGGTGTATCTGTGAGCGTGCACAGAGGTGTAGATGTAAAGTGTATTATGTGTGGGAATGTGCATGTGTGACTGTATATATATATGCGTGTGTTTATGCATGAGTATGTGTATGAGTCTGTGACTTGTGCATGTTATGTGCATGTGAATGTATGAGTGTGTGCACATGTGCATACACGAGTATGAGCATGGTATCTCTTGTGCATATGTGCACCAGTGAGTCCAAGTGTGTGAATGAGATGTCACTGAACATGCCACACATGTATGTACATGTGAATGTAATTGTATGAGTACATTCTATGCATGCATTATGAATGATCATGTGGATGCATGTGTATGCATGTATGAACAAGTAGCTGTGTTCATATGTCCATGCACACATGAATGTGACTGCATGTGTTGTGTAGTAGGCACATGCAAACATGTTATTATACATGTCAGCGTGCATATATGTAAACACATTTGAGTGCTTGTGTGTGGATGTCTGTGTATGCATGTGGGTGTATGTGTGCAAGAATGCATATGAATCAGTATATGTGTCAGTGTGTGCATGTATGCCCGTACATGTGTGTGCATGTGTATGAGTGTGCATCTTTGTTAGTATATGTCATTGTGTACAAACATGTATACATGTGATAGCACGTACGTAAAAGTGTGTGGTGTGTGTTGGGGTGAGTGTACATGTATCTGTGTGTGCAGGCATGTATGTACATGTGAGCGCTTGTGAGTAGTATGTGTGAATGAGTGCATTGTCAGTATGTGCAGCCACACGAATGTATGTGTGTCTATACATGTGAGTATGGGCGTGTGTTGGTGTGTACATGCATGTGAGAGTGTGTGGGAGGGAGGCTTCTAGGCAGCAAATGTGCTACCTCACTTCACTTAGAGGGCTGGGGGAGGTCCTGAGAACACTGGCTCATGAACATAGGACTCATGAACATAGGCCAGGAGGAGAAAGGTATTCTAGGAAGAGGAGGCAGCCAAAACAGATCTGGGGTGAGGGAGCCCAGAACCCCAAGGATGCCAGGAGCTTGAGGTGGCCATAAGCCTCCAAGAAGAAGGGTAAGGCCAAAAAGGTAGGAGCTAGTCTGCTGGAGATGAACTAGCTAAGGAATCTGGACTTGATCCTAGAGCAACAGCGTGTTTGGCCAGAGAATGATAAGGATGGATTTGAGTTATAGAGTGATCAGTCCAGCAGTTTGCAAGACCACGGATGGAGCTAGGAAGAGAACATGCAAGACACAATGTTGGCCTTGGGTGCACAAGCTGGATCTCACTATTCAGGAAGGTTCGACAGGCTGCCTGGATCCTTTGCACAACACCAACATGATTTGTTCCAGATCTATGTGCTTCTTGGCCTGTTATTTAAAGCCAGGAGCTCATGCTGAACTGCTGGGACCCTGCTGTACAGGGAGTACAGAAGAGAAAGGCCCAGGGGTGAACATATAAGCCCTGATCAGAGGCAAGGCAGGCCACCGGTGGCTGGCCTTCCCAGGGCCTTGAGCATCTGGAAGCAAAAATCTAACAAGCAGGAAGAGATTGGTCTACTCTGGAACTTCTAACACACAGTAGCTTCAGGCAAAAGTAACACTGGTTACCAGTGGGGGAAAATGGACCAGTGTGGTCAAAAACATGGTCCTAAGCACCAGCTGTGAGAGGCACATAGTTTGATTCTACATGCATCCAGTTTTAAGCATGTCCATAACAGCACAAAGTACCTGTGACATAGGAACACCGCCTGCACTCAGTACACAGAAGCCCCTGAAAATGCTTGGGCCACTGGAACCAATGGCCACTCTAGAAGGAATAGGCTGCCTGGGCAGTGGAAGCTGGTGTTGCCTAACTTGGGGCTGGCAGAAAGCCACATCTATGACATGCTGGGATCCTGGAGGCTGTACAGCTTGGAAAAACCCACAGACCCAGGCCAGAGAGAGTGAGGAGTCACTGGAGCACAGGAAGAGCAGAGGCATTTCTGTGGAGTAAAAAGCAAGCCAGCAGCAATTCTACCCCCTTCTGGTGAGCAGAGGTGCTATGTAGTAAGTCAGGGGATCAAAGGCCCAGAGGGAGTCAGCACCAGGCCCCAGACTTGTACACAACCCACACTCCCAATGAGGTGCTGGACGCCCCTCTCTAGCATTGTCCTGCACCCAGGACACAGGCACCCTCATCCTGAAGACAGAAGGCACACACACTCATCCACACGGCATACCTCCCAGGTGGCTGCAGCCTCGGGGTCACACACTCCGTTCAGCCACCATGAGCAGGGAAAACTGTGGCTCTGGGAGAAAGTGCCATTCCAGACCTACTGGAAAAGCCTGTGAAAATAGCATTCCAGCCCCAGACGGAGGTGAATGCTCAGAGGAAAGGCTGTTACCTTGAGTCAGAAGATTACACCCCTCGCACGCAGTACCCATGAAGATGGTACCTCCCTTTTCATCTCAATTTCAGCACCAAACCTGGAAGTTTTCTCTTGTTTCAGCAGGAGGCAGACAAAACACCTGGCCTGGTGGGCTGGCCAGATGATGGGTGTCACTTGTCCCAGGTCCCACAGTCTTAGATCCTCCAGACAACAGGGGAGACAGAGGCCATGCAGAGGTGCAGTGGGGGGTACTAATAATATCTAAGGGGAAGGATCACTAGACACCCTGAGTGCACCAGACAGGCCCGGATGACACACAGTTGTAATGTCAATTGTGCTGAGGCTAAGAAAACCCTATGATGATGCCCACAAAGTTCTTAGCACAACCTTGGGAAATGCTTTATTTATTTTGTTTTTGGTGATCCTCCCTGCCTCAGCCTCCCAAGTGCTGGGATTACAGTCATATGCTGCCACACCCGGAAAAAATGTCCTCAATAAATATTTGTATTTCTAGAACTCTCCATGCCCCAAACCTTGACTGGTAAAAACCTTGACTGGTACACACCCCCATCAAAGGGCAAGGCCAGAGGCAAGAGTGTGGGCTCAGGAATTAGGCACTGGGGAACCTCTCTGGTCACCTGACCCACTTGACACCTCTATGGTGTCAGCTCTGCTCCTGGGCAGGTGACCTATGCTTCCCATCCACCAGGGGACATGCCAGCCACCAGGTAGTGGCACTGAAAGGCACCCTCCCACAGCAGAAAGCCACGCCTGGCCCCACTGCCTGGCCACTCTCACACAATGGGCTGATTGTGCAGCTGCCCTTCTCTACCATGCGGGGAATGGCCTGTGACCCAGAGCTGTGGTCATCCAGGCTGACCTCACCCAGGAGTGGACCTGCTCCTCTGGGGTGAGCATGTGGCAGCTTCTCATCCTTGGCATCTTCCAACCAACATTTCATCATCACATGGCACCAGTTGTGCCAAGGTCATCCCACTAACAACCCAGGTGACCCTGGCCCAATGACCTTCACACCAACATGGGTTGGTAGAGGGGGTTACTGTCCATCAGCCCTTGCCAAAGCCCCTCTGGGGGACATCTGAGAAGAAAATAAGCTACAATGCTGGCTTCATCTTCTAGGATCTCTGAGCCTCAGTTTCCTTGCCTGAAAAGGAAGGAAGTATTTCCATTATCCTGGAGATGAAGATGAGGAGGGCCTAGGCAGAGTGAGCCTCCTGGTACTGGCCTGGCCAAAGATGGTCTGGAGCTCTGCAACACCACCAGCCCACAGGCAAAATGCCAGAGCCCACTGAGACCTTACAGTGCTACTCCACTTCTTGTGGGTTTCGATGTCAGCCTCCTGATGGGTTCAAAGGCCTGGAATAGTGAAACCTTTGTTTCTCCTTCCTCTGCATCTCCAGCCCTGCACACAGCCTGCACTTTCAGATGCTCAGTGAGTGCTGAGGACATCGAGGGTTCATTGAACCCACTGGTTCAATCATGTCTGCGCCTGGAGCACTGGGACACAAGGGACCTGTGCCTGGGAAGTGACAGCCAGGCTCGGCAGGGACTCTGGAGTGGACTCTCGGTCTTTTGTGCCATCTAGTACATGGGCTGGCTGGTAAGGGTGGGAGGTGGGGACAGTGGCCAAGTCCCTCTGGTCCGTCACTCTGCCTCTTGGGCTAAGTAAGGCCACATTTCCATGGCCTTCGCATAGGCAAACCTCCCTCCTGGGAACGCGTTCACAGTCACTGCCTCCGTGACTCCAAGCTAGCTGGGGTCACAGAGAAGGCTGGGAGGGCACAGGGCGGGTGCCCCAGTGACGTCAGAGGCGGAGAGCTCCCAAGCGCACAAGTGCCTGGGGCAGGTGGTCCCAGATGCACTACCACAGCCAGGCACCCACAGTGAGGATGGCCAACACCTGTGCATGTGCACACGCACTCACTCGTGCTGGACCCAGGGCAGCAAGGGCCTCGCACATACTTATTTGTCTAATGCTCACAATAACCCTACAGGGCTTTTCAACTGTCTTGAGAAGACAATAGTGCTCTCTGATCCTTGATGGCAGGGAGATCCTATTGCCTGTCATCAATTGGGCCCGGGAAGGGGGTGGCCAGTGCAGTGTAGGAGCCTACATTACTGTGGGGAAGAACCAGAGCCAGTGTGAGCTTCATGTCTTTCCCATCCCTCTCCACAGTAGAGCACTGCCCTAGCATCTTGGGTCCCTAATGCCCAGCTGAGAGACAGCTGACCTGAGGCTCAGAGGTTTGGCCAGCAGTGAAGCCTGGGCCCATCTGGCCCCTCCCTCCATAGACAGCTGCCATCCTCCCCCCTGGGCATGGCTCCACCTGCCTCCAGTCCTGTGGCTGGGGTCACTGCAGAGTGACTACTGTTCGTTCCAGGTGACACATCCCAACTTCAGCAGCAGAGGGGTCACGGATGCCCAGGGAGGAGGTAAGGTTCCACCGGGCCTTCACCTTACAACACTAAGGAAGGTCTTGGCTGTGCAGAGCTCATCTCACACCGGCGATGCCCCCTTCTGAGTAGGGCCTCTTTCCACCTACTAACCCGCTCCTAGCAGCCAGCCTGACCCTGAACCCTTTTCAGGAAAAAGTCCAAGCTCCACAGCCCCCTTCTCCCGCCTCCCCCGCCCCCAGCCTACTGGATCCTCACCAAAAAACAACTGCCTGTGAACCTTCCTGGCCTTCTCCCCATTCTCAGCTGCCCACAAGGTACCCAGTACAAGGCTCACCCAGCATAAGACTATTGCCATCTCCTCCCCCAAAATGTCCACCGACAGACACACAGGCCTTTTCCCTAAGTGCCAGGCATGGAGGGCAGCAGTAGGAATGTGCAGTGCTAGGAGCAGATGTGGTCCCTGTCCCAGTACCAGGCACATAACAGCAACTGAAAAAGAATTATGGACTTTCAAGGAAGGAAAGGAGCAAGGTGAGGAGGCGGATGACCCAAGCTGGGTCTAAATGCCTCAGAAGAGGCTGAAGTGGAAAGGCACAGGGGTGGAAAAGGCCATGCCTGAGCAGCTGCTGTGGGAGGGGTAGGCTGAGGAGAGACAGTGACCAGGATACTCAGGGCTCATGAGCCGTGTTAACAATTCTGGTTTTTAGTGTGCCAGGCTGCGCTTCCCCTAACCCATCACCCCGGAGGCTGCAAGCAGGTCCCAGTGTGCTGCCGGCCTCCGCTCCTGGCTGGGAGCTCAAGGGACCGTGCTCAACAAACATCCTGACACTGCAAGTTCCGTGTGGAACTCTGTCCACACTTGGGGTCCAGGCACACTGGAGACAAATGACATTCTTGAGGCTGATTCAGATGGGTGGAGGCACAGCCTCCTTCCCTAAGCTCGTTCTGGAGAGAATATATATTATAAAAAAGGATCACAATCACCGAGGCCCTTCCATAGCGATTCTGGACTCAAAGAGGAAGCAGAAGAGGTAAGCCGCCCTCTCACCCTGCAGCCACACTCAGCAGGGGGTGCCAGGAGCCACAGGGAGGAGAAGACTTTGGCTATTCCCAGAGAGAGAGGCCAGGAGCTGGGGTCCCTGTGCACAGGTGACTGCCCAGCCCACACATAAGCAGGGCCCCAGGGACCTTTACCCAGGTCCATACACTGATAACTAAATCTCAGGCAGAGCCACAGTGGCACCAGGCTCCACATGACCCTTGGAGCAGAAAAACAACTGAATCATCCCAATGATCCTCGAAGCCCAGCCATTGTGAAGCTAGTCCAAAAAAGGGGGGGGGGGCAGGGGGCGGGGCTGGGATTGGTTTCTATGACAATAAGCTTGAATGACCGGCAATGTACACCAGGTCCACACCCTCCAATCTGACCACCTGGAGGCTGGGAGAGCTTGGCTTCAGTTCAGACTCCCTTCCCACCCCTGGGGGCCAGAGGTTTATGGAAGTATCCCACAGAGAAGGGGGGAGAATGTTCTGGAGCTGTTAGAACATTCCTTATCTTTCTCCAAACATACAGTCCCAAATTCCTCTCCAGAAATGTGAGCGCTGCTTCAGATCAGGCCCATTAGGTGAGCCCTTCTAAGGCAGCCCACTGCCCTGCCTCACGGGTCTCGGGGCGCAGCAAAATGTGGATGGGACTGACCTGTAAGGAAAGCCCTGAGTGCTGCCTTCCTGACTCTCAAATGAATGTGCCGGTGAGCCCTGTCCTTCTCAGTTCCCAAACCAGGCCAATGCCCCTTGGGTAAAAATTAAAACAAGAGGGCTGGGAATGTGGTTTAGTGGTAGAGTGCTTGCCTTGCATGCATGAAGACCTGGGTTCGATTCCTCAGGATCACATAAACAGAAAAAGCCAAAAGTGGCGCTGTGGCTCAAGTGGTAGAGTGCTAGCCTTGAGCCAAAGAAGCTCAGGGATAGTGCCAGGCCTTGAGCTCAAATCCCAGGACTGGCAAACAAACAAACAAGAATATGAAAGCAAAGAGCACATGAGGGTCAAGCTGCAGGCCCCACCAAGTGGCAGAGCGCTTCTTCCATAGGTCCCCCAGGCTGACCCTGCCCTCTGGGCTCCTTCCAGGGCCTCTGAAAAGCACAGCCTGGTACTCAGTCCCCCAAATATTTGTTCCCTTCACAAAGGAAGAAACTTCCTGGGCTTATCAGATATCCGGCTTCCTTCAGAAACAGACTATAATGAAAATTTACCCTAGAAGTACCCCTGGAAGGCTATTTTGGGGGCAGTGCCCTTGACTGGTGGCCAGCTGGGTGTGTGTACCCTGGATGGGATCCAGCCAAGACCCTTCTTGTGGCTGGCAGTGGGAAGCTACACATACATCCCAAGGCCCCCATTTGAGAGAGTGATATGCTTTCCTGCACTTGGAACAGCTCTCCTTGCTGTTCCGCAGCCACCTGCCCTAGGCAGAGAGCTCCGTGCTGTGGACGACAGTGATGTGTAACTGGGGGCCAGGGTCAGCTGGGAGCCATGCCTTTACAGAAAGCTGGCCCTAACAGCCTCATGAAGCATCAGGGCAGCAAGCACTCAGCACATCCCACAGTCCATGTACCCAGCAGTCAGCCACCCCAGGAACAAGGTGCTCCCTGTACCTATCTTAATGTTGAGGACACTGCACCCAGGGGGGTCAAGGTTGAGCCTGAATAGGCTTCCCAGGCACTATGACTCAAATGTCTTCCCTCTTGTCCACCTCTGGAGAAGCAGCAGAGCAAGAGGGGAAAGCAAGGCCCAGCTAGCCTAGCAGGTTCATCTGACCACTCTGTAACTGTGAGGGGCCTGAGCAAGCTACCCATCCTCCCTGCCTCTGTTTCCTCACCTGGGTGGGAAACGAGCAAGTGAGTTCATATGTATAACACGTGTAAGTACATGATGTTAGAGCCTGCCTTGCAGATGCTTCCTGTTACAGCAGTACCAACTCTCATTGCACGGTGCCCTGCCTTCCCAATGCTTCTAGATCATCTAGGATCCAGACCAAATGGTCTACACAGCTGGCCAGACTCAGCTGTACTTCCCAGGGAACTTCCCATACAGCACCACAGGCACATTAACTGGACTTCCAGAGGACACAAGGAATTGGGAGTGAGCCAGGTGAGAGGAAGGTCACCAGCAAGGGGCTGCAGGGCAGGATAATGATAGAGGCTGGCCTGAGAGGTGACAGAAGTGCTTTGGGAAGAGGCAGTGGGTCCCTGATGCCAGGCAGACACGCCACATGCTTCCAGGCCTCTGTTGAGGTTAGAAAACAGAGCTGGCGACTCATGCCTGAGGGGTGCGGAGATTCCGTAGGCACAGGGTGGGCATTTCTTGGCCTGGCCCTGTCACAGAGCAGGGCTCAAGAAGCATGCAGTCTGCAGGGCAAACACGGTTCCTGTCTTGTCTGCACCCCACCAGAGCACCTACCACATGGAACAAACTCAGCAGGACTTTGGGGCCTGCAGTGAGCGCACCTGCTGAGGGCGTGCCTCATTTCACTGCCTACTTGCTCCTCTAAACAAGCTGGGGTTCCTGGGACTGGTATCATTTTACCACAAGACTGGAGGCTATGAGCACACCTTTTCACTGGCCACGGCCCTCAAAGAGGAGAGAACTGGCAAGTGGGAGGGGCTTCAAGCCCCAGGCAGAGCAGAGGCCCCAGAGGGTGTGACATGGGGACAGACCCCAACTGTACTGGGGACCACCCTCCATGGGGAAACACAGGAAACATAACTGTGACAGGGAGTTACCAGGAAGCGGGTACAGACACAGGGAAGTGAGGAGGTTAAGACCCCTGACCTGAACATGTAGGAGAAAATACTGTCGGCAGTGTGGCTACAGGGTGACAAGAGCCTCTTTGTCCTGAGATAGACATGCAAGCACAGTGATCTACCAGGGAGGCTGGGAACAGCCACTACTGGGGCTGTGTTTGCTAAGAGATGACTGTTTCATGATCCCCAAACTGCTTTCCAGAGAGAAAACATATCTGTCCACAAGGGGGCAGGTCAGTGGTGTCAGGCAGCTGTAGAGTGGTGGGTGATCACCAAGGGACAGGTTGCTGCTTATAGTAAGCTGGTGCGGGGGCGGGGGGAGGGGGGGGCGGAACGGGACAATGACAAGAGATAGTCCATTTCAAGCTCTACCCAACAAGGTGCACCCTGGGTTAGAGGGGAGAGTGGAGGGCTCTTCATCACCACTATAGGTTTTAGTTCAAAGGCCCTGGAGACAGGGATCTCTGAGGACATGGAAGTCACATCTTGATCAAGCAGGGGTAGGGGGAGCCTCCATGTCTACTCAGTCCCCATGTTACACCCACACAGGCCTAGATTGCCAGGAAGCACCTGCTTGTGGACTCAGGGCCTGCCAGCACAGAGCCATGCCCGTGAGTGACACTACAAGACAGCTGCTACATCTCTAGGCTGCCCACAGGTCTGGGCTCTCCTCCCCACCCTCCCACAGACCCCCACTCACCTGGAACCTGTGCACCAGCTCCAGGGACTGGCTGTCATTCTGGTCGGCCTCCAGGATGACATCGGTCAGCTTGTGGATGATCACATCCAGGGGGCCCTGCTCCTCGATTGGTTGGCTGAGGTTCAGCTGTAAGGTAGGAACACACAAGAGTGGCAACTTTAGCCCCAAGTCCACTGCCCCTCCTACTTACTGCCTATGGGCACACTGCCAGAGGGGGTTATAGACTGGACTACAGATGAGACGAGCTCTCTGAGCACCCCCAAATCAGCACTGCTGCTAATACCTTGAGGGCAGACCCTGCATAGGTAGTTCTCGGTCCCAAGTCCTATGCCACACAGGGTCAGAAATCATGCAAGCAAGTGATGCTGCTGTGTGCCGGCTGTTTGGACACACATCTCATCTACCCAACAACCTTGGGAAACTAGGGCTCAGAGAGAGGTTAAAAAAATGATTAACATCACACAGCCGGATCAGAACTTAGATCTACACCGATACTCTTTCCATGAGAGTATAAGAAGTCTTGGTAGAGTGGTGTTTTGGCCAGGAGTAACTGCCTTGAGGAGCTGCCACTAGCGCTCCACACTAAAGCTGGAGCTTGTCATGCCCGCGGAGGAGCACAGGGCTATCTCTGGTCAGATGAGCTCGGCCTGCCCTGCTCCACCGGGGAATGTGTTTATTTTTTTCAGGAACACAGGGTTGGGAAGATCAGGCCCCAGGAGAGCCAGTGCCCTCCGGCTGACAGTCGACATCACCTGACTCCACGCCAGGAGCACCTGCCAGATGTCTGCCACCGGCCCTTGGCCGCCACCACCTGCAAAGCCAGTCCCTTGACAGCAGTGGCGCCAGCCCAGCACCTGGTTGACCCACACAGCCTCCAGCAGAGGCCAGAGAAGGCCACAAGCCCTGCCCCTGCCTCAACCCAGTGCAGCTCCTCCAGAACTTAAGGCTGTTGCCACATCTTTAGTGAAGACACTGAGCATCAGTAACAAACGATGGTTCCAAGTCAGCACCATGCTCACAGCTCCAATGCATTTGTTTCCTTTTATTTCCAACCACTATGGGAAATTATTTTGCAAACGAGGACACTGGAGGGTAGAAATGTCCAAAACCTTCCCAGGATCTTGGTGGGCCTAGGATACATATTGGACCTAAGTGGTACCTAGCATTCAGTCTGCCCTTCCACTCTGCCATCTCTTCTCTGTACATGCCCACTGGACCCTGGGCTGCTGTCCTTGAGCCACTGCCACCTGACCAGTCAGAATAATGAGGGACACCAGCAGAAGAGGAGAGCGAGGAGCAGGAGATCAGGGGCCTCATTTCCCCACCCACCCCCACCCCGGTCCTATTTCTGGCAGCATTCACATCCCCTGTCTGAGCAACCACTATCTCTGCAGTTCTACTTACATCTTCGGCCCCCTTATCCCTCTAGGCCTAGGGGTAGTGACAGCTTGCCACACCTGTTCACACTGAGCTGCTTGATCCCTCAAGCCTGCCCCCACCTGTCAGATACAGTCCTTTATTTAACTCCTTTTCAGACAAATCTTTGGAATGTGCCAGCTCTTTCCTTGACTCCTCTTTTTAACTGTCTGCCAGGAGAGATGTTAAGGGGTCACTTCAAATTTGAAAAAAAATTCCAGAGACCACACAATAAGAAAATATTAAGGAATACACTTCTCTTCCCCATGGTGACAAGCTTGTATACAATTCCAAACAAAACAAAATAAAGCAAGACCCAGACATCCAAGGTATCAACTCTATCTCCGGGGGCTGCTGGACAAGAATGAGAAGGGTCACATCCCAAGTGTCTGTGGAGACTTGAGTACATGTTCATCCTCACAGAAAGTCCAAGAGCCAAGAGTACACCTCCCACCACCAGAACATAGAAACCCTAGCAAGGAAAAGAGCCAGCCAAGCCACCCACCTGGCTCATGATGCCTCTGGGTCAGTTTCCCTCTTATAAAGAGATGAAACCACAAACCTTCCTGACTCTATTTACACATTTCATGCCACATTTCCATCCAATCCTTCCTTTCCCAAGGCATTTATTTATTTAGTGCTGGTATTGGGCTTGAACTCAGGGCCTGGGTACTGTCCCTCAGCTTTTTCACTGAAGGCTGGAACTTTAATCCACAGCTCCACTTCCGTTTTTTTGGTGGTTAATTGGAGGTAAGAGTCTCATGGACTTTCCTGCCCAGGCTGGTTTTGAACCTCAATCTTCAGATTGAGTAGCTAGAATTATAGGTGTGAGCTACTGGCGCCTGGTTCTTGGGGGGGGGGAGCATAATTTGAAGAGTAGAGAAGCCAGCAGAAAAAGAGAACAGGAGACTCTTGCGGGGCCACAGACAGTCCATTTCTTCTGTGCTCCATTTGACAGATGCCACAAACAAGAGACCATTTTTTTTTCAGCCCAAGACAGCTGCACAAGAGAACTAAGTCTGAGAGTGACTGGCACACTCCCCAGGGCCAGGCGGAACTACCGTGTCCAGCCCCACGTCACCAAAGAATCCTCCAAGTCTCCCTGGAGTATGACGGGGCAGACACCAGCCTGCAGGGACCAGCGGTCTCCTGAGGACTGGGGAAAGAAGTGGGCAGAGGGGATGCCCTGGCATCAGCCTGAACACTGTAGACCTGACAACCACGGACTGTTTGGAAAATAAGCTCCCTGTGTCCCTGGCCGCTTCACTGAAGGTAAACAGTTGAGTTCTGGAAGGCAGCCATCTTCCTTTGTGTATTTTCCAAGCATTTTTATGCCAGTAAAGCCCTTTCACAAGAGCAACATGGGACACACAGTGGGCCCAGTGGTTCTCCTGCTACAGCATCTTTTCAGGGTACAAGTGCAGCTGCTGGTGGCCAGCAAGGTTCTATGGGCACCATAGTTCCTCAAACAGCCAGACATGCCATAGTTACCCTGAAGGGGTCACTGCAAAGGACCCTTAGTCTCTCCCTGGCTGCTGCAGGCTGGCACCAGAGACAGAGACATTGAAGAGGAGGTGGTCTCTTAGGAGAAGGGACAACTCAGAGAAGGGATGATCTAGGAGAGGACTCCACAGGCTTGGCCTCCCAGATGGGATGAGATAGAGGCCCAAGTACAAGCTTGTTATTCTATTTTTCTGACCAGGGACTTGTCCTCTTCTGCAACAGGGTTTGATTCGTTCCTATTAGCAAGTGGCATGTGGTTCTCCATGAAAGGGTGGCCTGCTAAGGTCAGGGAAGAAGTGCCCAGAAGCAGCACTGGGCACTGCTCTGTGTAGAGCTCAGGACTCAGAATTCAGAGGAACAAGGGGCCTCTGTCTCCCTCAGAGACAAAAGCAACAAGGTGGGGGAGGGGAGGAAAAGAGGGCCAGGAGAAGATAGGACAGAGGCCTGAAAACTCCAGAGGCCCCAGAGTCACCTTTGATTTCCAAAATGATTAACCCAATCATGCCCCAACTGGTAGCCAATCTAAGCTAGGCCCTGATAATGCCCACCAACTCAGCCCTGTACTACAGAGTAGGGTGGACATGGCAGACAGTTCCAAAAAATGACTGAGCTCCACAGCCTTTGGGGTAGGGAAGGTCATTTAACTACTATGCACCAAGCTAGGTGCTAGTAGCTATCATCTGAATTATTATCTGAGATAGGGAGATTGGGGTTCAAAACCAGACCAGTCCGGAAAGTCCAAGAGACTCAATCTCCAATTATCCACCAAAAGCCAGCAGTGGATTTGTGACTCAATTGGTAGAGTACCCACCTTGAGCACACCAACAAAGGGATAGCACCCAGGCTGAGTTCAAGCCCTAGTACTGGCACAAAAACAAATCAAAAGCAAAACCCTGGTTCCCTTAGTTTCCCCATCCATTAAAAGAGGATTGCTATAAAGTTGTTCCTATACCTCACAGGGTTATTTTAAGTCCTAGAGCACCCTGCCACAAACAGGATGACGTTATGACTTCTGTATCTCACTTATGTACCCAGAACCCTTGGGAAATCATTCAGGATTGCCATGCTATAGGCTGCGGTGATTGTATCCGGGCCCCAGGTTGAGGGCTGGCATTGGCTCCAGGCTTTGGAGTAGTATATTTCATGCACAGCTTCATGGCACTACTGGATCATAGAGGCACAGGGATACTGAGCAAAACCTAAGGCTCCCTGCACAGCCCCTACAGGTTGTAGCTGATGTTGAGGCTCACAGGCAGGCAGAGTTGGAGTGAGTCAGGTGCAGGCAAGGCCTGCGTGGCCACCACCCTCTCTGGAACTTGACTTCCAGAGTCCTACACTACCACAAGCTTCTTGCACACATACTCTATACCACCCTATTCCGAGCACTTTGCATGGAGAGACTCACACAATGCTCATGATGATCAAAGTGATAGAGCGGTTTAGTGGCTTGCAGAGGCCTTACAGCCTCACACCCACATTAACAACATTTTGCCCCTGAGTACCACATCCTCAATCAATGTCCTCTGTTCTACAAGTACAGCACCACCTTGATCAATGCTCTCTGTTGAATCTCTCTCCTTGCTATACTTTTTTTTTTGGGGGTCCGGTCGTGGGGCCTGAACTCTGGCCTGGGCACTGTCCCTCAGTTCTTCAGCTCAAGGCTAGCGCTCTACCACTTGAGCCACAGTGCCACTTCTGGCTTTTTTCTTTTTGCTTATGTGGTGCTGAGGAATCGAACCCAGGGCCTCAAGCATGCAAGGCAAGCGCTCTACCACTGAGCCACCTTCCCAGTCCTCCTTGCTATACTTTTGATCAGTGGGATTCCTTGGTGTCATTCCTATCTCATTGTATTTCATGTCATGAGAGCTCAACAGAGGCCCAAACTCGAATTCTGCAGAACTAGGCCACCTGTACTGACTCACATTAGATCTTCAAAGTCTACACTGCCACACCCAGACTTGCTGCTAAAGATGACAGGTAACCTTGGCAGAGTGCTTACTTTGGGTTATGTGGTGTGCTAACTTAAAGCCCAGACAGTATGGGATGCAGGAGAGGTCACTACACTACAAAGAGGTTGAAACCCAAGTCTCTCTTTTGCCAAAGCTAGAAAACTGACCCCTACACCAAAAGGCACCCAGAAGCCTGGGGATTTTTTTCACCCTTTCCCTCAATGCACCCTTTGGGGTGGTGATTTTTAGCTGTAACTGCATGGTAGCCACTACATAAAAGTTCAGCCTAAGCCAAGCATGAAACAAATGGCCTGCATCAATGATTAGCAGGCTCATGCATGGGATGGTATGCTCTTTCCAACCATGTGAGGTTCCAGCAGAAGGGCCAATACCTTGGACACGGAAGCCTTCAGTCAAGCAACTCACTCAAAAGGAGCACCACTTGTCCCTCAGTGAGGTCAGCCAGCCACCAAGACCAACAGGCTGCACTAACAGGTGATTCTGGGTCACCCCAGCGACCTCTGCCACAGACTCAAGAGGCCCAAGTGCTCCTTTACCACGTTCCTCAGTTTCCTACTTACCATAGGAGAATGGGAAGACAGCAACATGGTAAAGACAGAGAGCAGACCCTCTTGCACCCTTACAGGCAGAGGCTGAGACCACTCAGCACAATGATGACAGTCTCTTTAGTTCTGGTATCAGGAAAAGTGCAAGCCAGTTTCATTCAGAAAGCTGCAAAGCTACCCAGTGAGCACAGATCCTTAAGAAAGGGGCTCATTCCACATTCTGCCCAGGGCTGCCTCCAGCAGTGAAGAGCCAGGTTCAAGAACAGACTGAAGGAATCAATATACCCACGGCCCCTGGCCCAGAATCTGTCGGTGTAAGGAGAGGATGCACATGTACAAGAGTGAAGGCCGCACAGTGAGGGGCACACCCAAGGAGTCAGGGAGATGGCCGTGAAGGGATCTGGGCTGATCAAGGGTTCGTGTTTGTACTAAACTGTGAGAAACAGCATGTGCTGTGGAACATTCTGGGGAGGACTCATGACACGTGAACACAGGACCACCATGGGGACGTGGCACTTTTCTGGACATTTGGTAACACTGCACTTCCTGGTTCCCCAGAAACCAGAGACCTATGGAGAAAGTGGCCCATGTCCCTTCCCAGGCAGAGCACTTCTTTCAAGTGGGGCGGCCTATGGGGCTTTCTTCCCCGGCCGCAGGGGGAGGGGGGGCAGTGACCTTCAAGGGGACAAATGCTCACTGTGATGGCCAGGGTGAAGTCTCGCTGGCCCCTGTGAGTTAGCATAAAAGTGACAGGATTGGGTCACCGAGCCGTGTGTGCACATGTGTGCGGGGTGTGTGTGTGTGTGTGTGCACAGTGTATGTGTGTGTGCACGTGCGTGCATGCACAGTGTGTGTGTGTGTGTGCACGGTGTGTGTGTGCACGTGCGTGCATGCACAGTGTGTGTGTGTGTGTGCACGGTGTGTGTGTGCACGTGCGTGCATGCACAGTATGTGTGTGTGCGTGCACGGTGTGTGTGTGTGCATGTGCGTGCATGCACAGTGTGTGTGTGTGCATGTGCGTACATGCACAGTGTGTGTGCATGCGTGTGTGTGCGTAGAACCTGAGCCATGTCTTCTATCCTGACACCCACACCAGTGTTTCTGCTCCTTTAGGTGAAACAAAGTATGAATGCGACAGGAAATAGGGAATCAAAGCAAATTATAGTTAATGGGCCCCCAGGAATGGGGTGAGAGAGTTGAAAGACTTTTAAAAATAACTTACCACTTACTATTTGGATAAACCAGGGATTTATGCTCTGAGAGGAAGATTACTGCCCCCATCTGTTTCTTTCTCTTTCTTTCTTTCTTTCTTTTTTCCCCTGGTGGGTCCTTGAGCTTACACTAAGAGCCTGGGTGCTGTCCCTGTGTGTTTTTGTTCAAGCCTAGCACACTACCACTTGATCCACACATCCACTTCTGGATTTTTGGTGGTTAATTGGAGACAAGAGTCTCACGAGACTTTCCTGCTCAGGCTGGCTTAGAACCAAGATACCAGATCTCAGCCTCCTCAACTAGAATTACAGGTATGCGCCACTGGCGCCTGGCTCCAATCCCTTCCTTAAGACAGAAACTTTGAACAAACCACATGGTGAATCTGGCTGCTCTCCAGCACCAGCTCTCTCTAGCTGCCTGCTGAGTCCCCAGACCCTGGTGCTTTGGGCCCTCAGGCCCAGCTAGAAATGAAACAGTGGGAGCAGAGCCCTCCCTCTATCACCAGGCACATCTCCTCCTGTCCTGAGGGGAAGCACAAGTCACAAACCGGAGAAAAAAACAACAACAACAAAAAGGGGGGGGGAGAGGGGCTAGGAATCTGGACCCACTGGGAGGAGGAGTCAAAGGCCACAATATAAAGTCTGGCTGTACTTTGTGTTGGGGGAGGTGAGGAATCTCCGGTCACTAGGCCAGAAGAGGAAACTCACAGAGCCCTCGTGTCCTCAGTGCCCTTCTTCATGGTACCAATTCCTTTCCTGAGGAACCCTAAGAACTGAGAGGGCCCCTTCCCAGGCAGGAGGGTGCCAAGGGTCAGAGGGCAGGGCTAAGTGTGCACTGTGCAGAACTGGGGAGGTTACATAGTCCCGTTCCCTTCCCTGCAAAGCCAGGGTAAGGGAAACAGCCTGGATCACTAGCACACCACACCACCAATGTGTCATAGGGCCAGGGATCAGTCACCGCATCTGCGAGTGGAGGTGAGCCCACAGCACAGACGTCAGAACGGGATTGGATCCATGATCACGTGAGCCTGGATTTGCTCCAGCTTCAATTTAGGCCTTTTATGTTGTGTCCCAATAATCCCTTCCCTCAGACCTGCCAGGAACTTACCCATACCAGTTGCTGAACTAAGTGAACCATCTATCCTTTCACTGAATCCTCACATCCCTAAGAAGGCTGGGGCTGTTGTGCCCACTTACACATGAGACAAGGAAGGTTCTGGAAGGCAAAATAACTGAACTGAGGCTGGATAACCAGTAAGGCACCTCTGATACAGGGTCTGCAGCTAGACTCGACTGAAGCTCTAAGAAATGATTCTGAAACAACCGTAGCTAGAAGGTCTGAAGCTTCCTCCAGAGCAGCATCTCCAGAACTGGTATCTGGAAGCATAGGAGTTGTGGAAGTGTGCCACCCAGAGCACATCCTGCTTCTGGGTAGTGCTGCTGGCCAGCACAAGGGGCACTGTTGTAGTCACCCAAAACTAACAGGTCAAGTTCATCAGGAAGGGGCAGGCTGGCTTACTCATGATAATCCACACTGAGACACCAGGCACCACAGGTAAACTTGGAAAGTGATCACCGGGAGGGAGTCAGAGGCTGTGTGCTGGGGTGGAAGGCTACCTAAACATCTGCTGGCACACACACGTGCAATGAGTCTCAGTACACTCCTGAAAAACTGGTCAACAGGCAGCGTCCATGGAGGAGAGGAGCCAGGGGCTTGCAAAGCATGCTGTGCCACTTGAACTTAATTATTTTTCATGTTGGTGGTGGTACTCAAGTTTGAACTTAGGGGCTATTGTTTACTGAGGAGGCGCTCTACCATGTGAGCCACGCCCACAGCCCTTTATGCATTGTACAAACCCTCCTATTTGTGCTTCCCCACAGAGCTGAGATGGCAGACACACACCACCATGCCTAGCCATTGTGCTTCCCCCCTGACTTTTCCCTCTGATCTTGAGAAGTGGGAATGATGGAGGAGTGCAGGGAGCTATGGGCAGTGTTCAGGCTTTCAGTCAGTGACTTTCAGCCTTCTGTGTCCTTATCTGTACCTTGGAGCCGTGACACCTTCTCCACTACCTGACAGTGGAGTGGGGCAGTGTTGGCAGAGCCTCAGTGGTCAACCTGGCCCGGAGCAAGCCCTCAGCAGGCCCAGCACTGCGCACAGCGCCGGCCCTCTTACACTGGGCTTCTCTGCATTAAGTCCCTCCAGTACTTTACCAGTCACAGTTCTTGGGGGAGCCTCTCCATCCAATGCCAAACAAAAATATCCTTCAGGCTCTGGGCCCCAGTGTGATGCCAGACTACCACTTCACCTGGAAGACCTTACTGATGCCTCAGGCTCCTACTTAGGGCTGCCTGATGTGGCCTGGCCTGGCCTGCCTGGCTGAGCATGTCCACCACTGGGTGCTGCAGAGACTTCTCCTTGGCCATTCCTTCTGCAACTGTCTAAGATCAGGACTGTGTCTCATTCCTCCCTGCAGACTGGCATGGCCTGGCGCCACACCCCATCATGCCAGGGGCCTGCAAACACACAATGGGTTAGAAACATACCATTTGCTCACACACACATTCATCTTTTTACCCATCCACTCACTCACACAATATGTACTGAGCACTTCCACAACTGCCCCTCCAAAAGTCTTGTCTTACATTGAGAAAATGAAGACTGAAGTCCCTCCTGGGAAGGGGCAGGCCCACATTTGCTGACCATAAACTCTCGCCACTTCCTTGTTATAGCTGCCACCTATTTGTCTTCAGCATACTGCTTTCTCTGCCCTAGCCCCGGGTCTGGATCCCCTGTACTGGCGGGCAGGAGGGTGGGGAAGGAGTGTTCCACAGAGCCTACTAGGTAAGTGACTAGTCTGTAACTTCTGTAGGTCCCAAGTGGCCCAGGAGTAAGTGCAGACACTCTGGGTCATTCGAGGAAGAAAAGGCCAAGAGTCCTTGGGCCACAGAGCAAGCAAGGCACCAGAGCAGCGCCCATCGTAGCCCCAGCACATGGCTCCTGAGGGGAAGCATAATGTGAGGCCTGTGGGGCATCTGAGAGGCTCAAGGGCTTTCCACAGCTGTGTTCTCAGCCATGCTAGAACTGTGATCCTGGGAGGCAAAGGTGCTGAGCTCCCAACCACATGAACTCAGAGGTAACTGGCCCCTTCCAGACAAAGCAATTTACCTGCATGCCCTACCCAGGGGGACTTCTAATGAGGGTGACTGGATTGGATCCCATGTTCCCCCACCCCCCACCCCAGAGGGCAAACTGGAGGGCATAATGTGTGACTGCCTGTCCCACACAAACTACCCCTTGGCAGACATGGGGCCTGTGGACAAGGGGACACACCCCTTGCACTGCAGGGTGCGTGTTTACACTCCACAGAGCAGGCTGGAGGATGTGCAGCCACGTGACAAGCTTGGAAAACATCAGGCAGGCAGTAACACACACTTCTGCCCTTTATCTAGGATTTCAATACAAGAAACCACTGCTGCTTTGTAAATCACCCTGAAAGACAGTTCTTTGTTCTGTTCTGCTTCTCCTGAACCCTGAAACCTGTGGAGCTCCTGTCATCTGTCGGTGAGAAACCACTGAGAGGTCCACAAGAAAGACTGCAGCCAAGATCCTAGCACTCACGATTCCTTCTCAAGCAAGGGAGACAATAATATCAGGCAGTGCTCAGCTGTCAACGCATCGTGAAGTAAGTGCAGAGCACTTGGTTGGAGGGTGAGGGGGCATCATTGAAGGTCTATTGCAGGTCCAAATGGACACACACAGAAAAAGTTACCTTAGAGATAACTTCATTGGAAATAGGGTCATTGTAGATGTCCTTAGTTAAGATGCTCTCATGCTGGATTAGACCCTCAATCCAACATAACTGGTATCACTGTTAAAACAGCAGTTAGGACCAGACAGAACACAGGAAGAATACCCCGTGATGGAGATCAGGGTGACATGTACACGTTAAAGAAAGCCAAAGAAGCCGGGCGCTGGTGGCTCAAGCCTGTAATCCTAGCTACTCAGAAGGCTGAGATCTGAGGATCACAGTTCAAAGCCAGCCCAGGCAGAAAAGTCCGTGAGACTCTTTATCTCCAATTAACCACTAGAAAACTGAAAGTGGTGCTGTGGTTCAAGCGGTAGAGCGCTCGCCTTGAGCTATAGAGTGCAGGGATAGCTAGCGCCCAAGCCCAGAGTTCAAGCCCCAAGACTGATCAAAAAAAAAAAAAAGCCAAAGACTACTAGCAGAACACCAGGGGCTTGGGGACAGGCCAGAAACAGATTCTCCGTTGGCCTCTGAAGGAAAGGCTCAGCTCACACCTTGATCTGACTTTGGGGTTCTAGACTAGAAGGTCAAAACATCTGCTGTTTAAACCTCTCAAAATACAGTGCTTTGTTACCACAGCAAGTGAAGAAGCTCCACTGTGGGTGCAGGGACAGAGACAAGGGGGCAGGGTGGCTGTGCAAGGTCTCCCCACAAGGCATGGTCAGAAGTGCTGTCCCAAAGGTGGAGGGAAGCCGCCGCCGGGGAGGGGTACTAAGCAAGGGGTTGGATGTCCCCAGTCCCCTTTGGAGAGATTGTTCTAGAAACTCAACTGACTACCACGTGAGTATCATATAACTTGTCAGCACGTGACACATGGCAGCTGTCTATTTTACGGCCCCCATGCAACATGGGGCTTGGGTGAGAACTTCAGAAACAATGATGTTTTGAAGAGGGCCTGGTACTGACCTGTCATGTGAACCTGGACTGTCGCCCTTCCTGCCCATAGCCTACAGACATTTGGCCATAAAACTTAGGCCCCATATAATAAACAAGACTCTAGGCATTCACATAATGAACAGTGAAACTAAGGAAGATATTAGTAGGGGAGGAACCCAAAGGCATAAAGCCCCTGAACATTTAAAATACTATTTATCAAAATCAACTTCAGGAAATGAAAAATTGTTTTTGATGGTGGTAGTGTGGTAGTATTTGTTTTTGCTTTTTTATTTGTTTGTTCTTTTTCTTCTGTCTATGGAGGGGGTGGGGGGCCACAGAAATGGAGGGAGGAAGGATGAACAAGTGTAGGCATGGTACTCATTAGACACTAGGTAGAAAGTGAACCATGTACCTTGTGGGCAGGGACAGGAAAGGGTAACTGGGGAAAAGTGAAGGAAGGGTGACACTGTCCAAAAAGAAATGCACTCATTACCTAACCATAACCCTTCTGTACAGAACCTTAATGATAACAATAAAATTATATTTTAAAAGTAAAAACTTAGACCCTAGACAAGGCTGAGGCCTCTGGGTCTGGCTCCAAGTAGCTGATGCTGTGAGACTGGCTGCCCACCCCAATCGGATCCCTTCTTCTTGCCCCAAACCTTCTTCTCTTCTCTCTGCCCCTGGCTCCAGGCCCAGGATGGTATTTTGTGCTGACCAGGGAAAATAGATCTCCCAGTTTCAATGCTGCCTTTATCTCCACGTTCCTCCCAGAATGGCAACTGGCCGCCCCCACCACAAGTGGCTAAGAATTCTCCAAGCCCAAAATATTCTCCTTGCATCCCTGCTAACGAAAGGAAGAAAAGCTCTTGAGTCAAAGTCCTCCAAAGCCTAGACAGGTTCTTTTGTAAGCCCTGAAGGCAGACTCTCTTCATTTCTTCCTAATCCAAGGGCAGCATTTCTGGAGGAAGTTTTCAACCTGCTATTTGGGATAATCTTGACTATGAAGTATTAAAAATTTCTTTAACGTTCCATCAAAGAGACGTTCAGTGCTCAAGATCGTCTGTGGAGACAGATTATGCCAAGCTCAACAAGGGGCTCACTGTGAAACTTCTCTGCTCCTGTAACAGGCTTGTTGGCACTGGAGACAGGCAACACTGCCTCCTGCTCTCTTGGGAGGATTCCAGAAACTGAAGCCAGGTCTCAAAAACCCAGAGACCCAACCAAACCCCATCTGATCCCCCCCCAACCCCCTACAATGGGGAGGTTCTGTGGGGCCATGCACACACCACGCTGCAAGGCATGATACCAATTAGCCATATCCTAGAGGACATGTGTCAGCCTGGCTCTAGCTGTGACCTTGGCAAGTGGCTGGAACGCATAATGTGGGTGGTATTCTGCAGACTGTGATGAACTCTATAGCAGCTTGGAGGCCCGGGGCAGCGGATAACAAAGGCCAGGACAGAGCTTGTACCCTGGGAAGCCAGCCCATTTCCCTGTGGGCGGGCCAGGCCTTCTCCAAAGGGAGGCAGCAGCAAGCGCTGCTGTGAAGGCCTTGCTGCAGAGACATGGTGGCACACGTGCCCAGGCTCTGCAGGTACAGGCCTGGGCCCTGGGGGCATACAAACAACATCCCCACATCAACTCTGCGGGTCCCTGATTCTGCTCAGAGGGTCACCTGCTGTCACTGTAACCCCCAAGATGAGAGGATGACCCACTGCCGGGAGTAGGGAAAGGACAGGCTGGGGGGCCCCTGAGGGATGATGCTAAGTTACACCAACCACACCAGCACAACTGTGCCTCAGAGAGACTGCCGACATGACAGAATCTGGGAGCCAGTGTTTCCTGGGCTAAGGGAGCACAGGGAAAGCTGTGTCTATTGACAGCATTCTATGGCTGGGCATGTGGGGGCTTTTCCCTAACAGATGAGCACTGACTCTTTCCCAACATTCCTGAGCAGTAGCCAGGTCTAGAAAGGACTGATGAGTAATGAGGACACGGTGGCCACCATCAGGGGAGAGGGCCCAGTGCAGGATTGTGACTGGAGCTAAGAAAAGATGAAGAGGGTGGGAGAAGCTGAGGTGGGAGCTTGCTATTGAGAAACCAACAGTAGGCTGCCTCAAAACCAGGCCTGACTACATGAGGCCCAGCCAGGCAGGGTAAATGTCAAGTACAAGGAGCAGCCTGTGGAGCAAGCAGTACTCAGATAGCCAAGACAGGTCTAGAATGAGGGAAAGGACCCGCAGGGCCAGGAACACACAGGGAGATACCACGGAGGGCGGCACAGGCAGGACTTATTCCAGTCAAGGAGATGGCCATCAGCTTTTTTCCACTATCAGGAATGAAGAAACTGGGCTGGAGTCCCAGCCTTCATTTAAATGTGAACCCTAAGAGCAGTTCAGTACTGTTCAGTGGCCCCCCTAAATCCTGGCAGGATGCCTTCCTCCGGTGTTCTCCCTGAGCATCCTGACCTAGTACAGCATACTGAACCAGGAGGTAGTGCAAGCCTCATAGCACTTGCTGCAGCCAGGGGTTCCTATGGCCACACACACACACACACACACACGAGTAGGACACACACTATGGCCACACACACACACACACACACACACACACACGAGTAGGAGGACTCTGGGAAGCCAACACCAAGCAAGGACAAAGTTGCTGCACTTGCTGGGGTGCCAAGAGGGTTGTTCCAAGCTTTTTCATTCTGACCCAGCAACTCCCATTTCCTCTGGGGACACTGAAGACCTAAGGAGAACCCTAGTCCCTCTGGCCAAGTTCACACTTCTACTTTCTCCTTTCCGCTTCCGCTTCCAGGAGCTTCCCTGGGAATGGACATAGGACGCAGGTCCCTGGGGGCTGACATTCTCTGCACTGTGCTTCCAGGTGGAGGGCAGGGCCTGTCATCCGGATTCCCCAGGACCTTGAATGTCCTTAGGAGGTGGGGACTAAGGAATTCTGTGGCTAGCTGGGTAGACACAGAATGATCCACTAACAAGGACAGAGATGGGGAAGGCAGCACAGAGCCCCCGTGGTTGGGGGGAGTAAGTCACATCATCCAGAGACAGCTGGCATGGACAGTGGCAAACATGGGTGGTAGCAGTGCCTGTGCCCAAGTATACCTTCATGGTTGAGCCCAGGCCTCTATGCTCCCACCATCCTGGTGTGCCAGGGCTCCCTGCCACAACCTTGGCCCAGCAGCTCTGATAGTGTCTGAAGCCATCAGCCCAGTCCTATGGCATGTGTGCACCTCTTCCTTCAGGTCCCCTCTCCTCCAGGGGACTCTACAGTTCTCCAGGCCAGGGGCTGCTCTCCTCTGCCCACGTCTCTTTGAAAGAAACAGCTGGATCCACTTGGGTCTGACCTCACTAAGCTCTGGCTTGAGAGACCCCATCAGGCTCTGTCACAGTCTTTTTGCACAGAGACCTGAGCAGGCTTGACTGCTAAACATTCATCTGGACAAGGCCCTCTAGGCAGACAATAGACCCTTGGGAAAAGAAAACAGGCTCTTCCAGAACAGCCCAAGGCGGGTGGGGGTGAAGGCAATTCTGCAAGCTGGGGCAAGTCTTGCTCAGAAGTGGTGGTGGGTGAGCTGAGACCACATCTGTGGTCTCATACATGGGAAAACACAAATAGACAGTACTGACTGAGCCACTGGAAATCCTGCATATGGAAGGCAGTGGGAGCTGGAGGGCAGCAGATGGCCAGAGAGGCAGTGTTGCCTGGGAGACAGGAAGAGGAACTCAGGGCAGCAAAACTCTACACAGCCACCCCAGTACGCTCAAGGATGACAACAAGCACAGCTGACCAGAGACGGACGCCTGGCGACCTGAGCACACCCTGTCTGTCCTTGTGGGTACCAAGAGACAGCAGAGGTAGGACAGAAGCAACCAGAGCTGGCCTTCAAACACAACCTCCTTTTCATTTACCAGGAAAAGACCCTTAGCAAGGTTAGCCTAGGAGCCTATGATGACCTAAAGCCCAGGCTTAGGGGTGGAGGGCATGGAACAGTCCAGATAAGGCTGGTGGGAAGAAGGTACCTGGTGCTAAAGGACCACCAACCCACCCTGGCTCTAGCACATTTTCAAGGAATATCCTCAGGGGCTGGAACCAGAGGGAGTGCAGAAGAGCTACAGGCAGCAGCTGCAGAGTGGATGAGGCCTGCTCCTCCCAGAGGAGACCACAGATGAAAAACCAGAGAGCCACAGTGAGCAGACTACACAAGGGAACTCTGGCCTGCTGTTCCAGGAGGTCTGCAGGCACACAGAGGGCCGAAATGGTCAGGCCACTCCTCTCCTTTCTCTCGTAGTCTGAGGAGATCTGCAGACATCTATCTCACTGAGGTTCAAGATAAAACCACAGCTGGGCACTGGTGGCTCAGGCCTATAATCCTAGCTCCTCAGGAGGCTGAGATCTGAGAATTGAGGGTCAAAGCTAAAGCAGGCAAGAAAGCCTGTGAGACCCTTATCTCCAGTTAACCACAAAAAGCTTAAAGTAGAGCTGTGCCTTAAGTGGTAGAGCATTATCCTTGAGTACAAAAGCTCAGAGACAAACCCCAAGCCCTGAGTTCAAGTCCCAGAACTGGTGCGCACACATGCGCGTGCGCGCGCGCACACACACACACACACACACACACACACACACAACCATCAAAAAACCCAGACACTGAAAAAACAAACAAAACACACAGAAGGTCCCCAGTATCTGGGCTCCTTTCATGTACTACCAACACATCCAACAATTAATCAAATGTGACTTCCTCTGAGATGCCAGTGGGGCGCAAGCCCATCTGGTCCTCAGGACTTGATGCTTCTGGTGGCAGTCTCCCAGGGCTGCTCATGACTCATCAGACTCAACACTCAGGGGGCCAGCCCAGAGCTCCCCAAGAACACTGCCCCATTCTCTCACTTTGGGATCACTACCAACAACCAGCCCTTCTCTCCCTCTCAGCCCAATACCCTACGCAGGCTGCAGGCCCCATGGGGGTGGGGCCCTAAGAAAAATCTCCTGGAGCATAATGGGAGGGACTGAGAGGCACTGGCAGCTACCAAAGCAAAAGTAGCCTTGAGGGACCAGAAGGGACCTGTCTGCTAGCAGGGGGCGGGAGCCCCCACTACACTGCCTCACAAAAGTCACGCGCGTACATCACCTCCTGCAGGCAATATCCCAGCTGTGCCTGCCCATCCCTAATGTTCCTTTTCTCTGGTGCAACCGCCCCTTCCCTGCCCAACCTCCCACTCCACACTTGCTGTGACTGGCTGCTGTACAGCAGGGAGTCCTGGAGGCTGTTCCACTGCACCCTGCTTGGTTCTTGCTTTGGGATAGAGCAGGCACAGTTTCTGGAAGCTGCCTAGGAATCCTCTGGGGACATACACACCTCAACCCCAAGACAAAACCACCCTATGTCCACCCTCCCCTCCATGGTCAACTGGCCAGGGCTGACTGGAAAGCACTTTAAGTCTTCTGGTTTTAGGCTTTACCTGCAGGAGGGAGGATGCTGTAGTATGTGTGTGGCTTCCAGACAAAGGCAGTTTGAGGGCTCAAGACAGCAAAGCCACCCGTACCTAACCTACTCCATACACTCCCCCTCCCCCGGGGGCCTGACTGTGGCAGCACTGTCTGCTTGCCTACAACTGAGACTTCAGCCTGCTACAGTGGAGCCAGACAGATTTCACATTCAGCTAACAAAGAATGAAGCTGTAAAATAATTGTCTCTTCTCCCTTATCAAATTAACATATGCTCATTCTAAAAGATGTTTAAACTCCCAGTTACTTAATCACTCCAAGAAATTTTAATTAGCTCTCCAAGATAACCCATAATATTTCATTGGGGCTGAAGATGTGGCTCAAGTGATATAGTGCTTGCCTAGCAAGTGTAAGGCCCTGAGTTCATTGTCCTGCACAGAGCGAGGGAAGGAGAGAGGGTGATGGGGCAGAGAACTACTCAGGAGGCTGAGATCTGAGGGCTGTGGTTCAAAGCCAGCTTGTAGAGTCCACAAGACTCTTATCTCTTAATTAGCCACCTAAAAGCCGGGAGTGAAGCTGTGGCTCAAGTGGTAGAGGACTAGCCTTGAGCAAAAAGCTCAGGGAGTGCCCAGGCCCTGAGAGCAAGTCCCAGGACTGGCACGCACACGCACGCACATGCACATGTGCACACACACACACACACACACACAAATCTAAAACTGGAATTATAGTATCCTACTTCTTAATTAATATGCTATATATTATAATATATATATATATATTCCTATGGCATATTTTCCTGAAGCACTGTTACTAAAAGATCAGTAAAGTATAATTTGTCAGCTCAGTTCTTCACCATTTAACATTTGTCTGCTTCTAACTGGACACTCATCAAACACAAAAAGAGGAAATGACCTCCATATACCTCTGTTTGCAGGGAAAGGAGAGTGGGCTAAGAATGGAGAAACACTTCACTGCAAGCTCGAGGCAGCTACCTACAACTACAGCCAGTGGAAAAGGGGGTCCCCAAAAATAATGTTCTCTGACAAGTACTAAAATCTGTCACCTAATTTTTGTTCAACTTTTCTCTGAACTGTGCACCTAAAGAAGATACTCCCCAAATTCAGGTGCAAATTCCTTAAGCCATTGCCACCCACCTCTAGCCCCCTCCTATGGTCCCTCAGATGCTCCGCTCTCCCAGGGGCACTGAGACACTCAAAGCCCCCACACCCCTTCTCTTACTAAGTGTTGCCAGGACCAAGGGGCACCTGTATCACTAACTCTACTTCACCCCTCCAGGCCCTCAAGAGCCTGTGTCCCCTCTTTTTATAGAGTCTATCTCCTTGCCTCTCAGCTACCTGACACAGATGTTTTTTTCCCCTATCCACTTCAACCAGAACACCCTCACACCTGTACTGCCCACCCCTTAACTTTACTGGTTGTAGGCCACAAGGTGTGTGGTGTCAGCCTCAGACTTCGCATCTCAGCTGCTTACAGAGCAACCTCTCTCCCCCCAGTTCCTTCACCACTGCTAGGTTGGAGGGGGGAGGCAACACCTCCACCTTCGGGGGGCTCCCTGCCCTCATCCCCCAGCAGGACGAAGGCAGGAGGCCGAGGCAGACACTGCAGCATACTCAGCTGGCTCTGAGTTCTCCTGGGCCTTGTAGGTTCAGTACATGGGGGCAGGGAGGGGACACATGGCACCCTCTCCTCCAGGACCACTCTGTGAAGGTTTCTGCCCACCTTCTGCCCAGGCTTTGTCCTGCTTCCAGAGTACAGGAAGCTACCTAGGTGAGATCAGCATGTGTGAGGGCCACCCTTTCCATGCAGGTGCCACAGACACGCCTGGATCACCTGCAAATTCAGGCAACTTTTTGTTCCCTTTGGGCCAAATTGCCTTAGTTCTCAAAATTATACGTTCAAGTGCCTGGCAGGCTGTGAGCTGTCAAACCCCAGGGAGGAGGGGCAGGACAGAGGCTCACACCCACTCACAGAGGAGGGAACTGAGGCCCAAGAGAGGCTGTGAGGATAGACAGCCAAGAGCCTGGGTCTCACACTTCCTTCACAAAGCAGGGGTTGCCTTCTGCTGTGAAAGTGGGCTCAGTGATCCTCCTGAGGTTCAGGGCCAGGCAGGGGAACTAAGGGCAAAGACTGGCAGGCTTTTTGCCTATCACCCTCACTCCCCCCCACCAATACCTACAGAATGAGTTCCAGAGCACCTGGCTTGCTGCTCACCACACCTGCCCAGGCACCCCACATCACCAAAGACACCCACATTTGGCATTCCCCCAAATGCTGACTGTCTCAGCCTCCACACAGCGCCTCTCCTTCCTTATCTACCTGCTGCTACCAAGCTCCCTCAGAAGCCACTCAGTGCTGCCAGAGCAGGAAGTGGCTCTGTGCCACCCTGAACCGCTGCCATTCTCACTCCCTGTGACTGTCACCCTCCTGGCCAGGCCAATGACACGACAGGAACCAGCCACACTTGCCAGGCTCACCAGTGAGCTCCAAGCGGAAGCCCCCTCCCACCACCTCCTGCCCCCTCCATGCAGCTTGCTGGGAGGCGGCCAGTCCTGCATGGCTGCCCCCACTAATCCCTTGGCCCGAGGGGCTGTCCTGCTCACCAGCATCCCAACATTCGCCACTGAGGCCTAAATGGCTCTCCCAGAGGACCAGGCTCTGTTCTCAAAGGCTTCCTCCACGCAGAGGCCCCAGCACACAGGCGTCACGTTTCTCTATGAGGACCAAGCTACAAGACCAGGACAAACTGGGATGTGGATGAGGCGGGCTAACCCTGCTCAACTGTCATCCCTGGGAAAGGAAGAATCCATGGCAGGACTGCAGTCCTCACGAGAGCAGATTCTGTGACCACACAGACACAGCCTTGTCCTACGGGCCTACATCCTACAAAGAATCCTTTGGATGCCTCCTTCTCCAGGAAGCCTTCAGTGGCCCTTCCCTATGGGCAGAGTTGGCAGCCCACCTTTTCCCCTGGCTTAGCTTGCATACCCCTCTCTGTTCTCAGTAGGTGTGGTGACCCAGAGAGGAATAGGTTCTAGAATGTGAGCACCAGGGCTTTCCTGGGCCCAAATGCCATTGAGCAGCTCAGAAATGGGGGACACCATGAGAGCCTAGGTCAGAAACCAAGCCCCTATGACTGGGTGAAGCAGTCAGACCCAAGCTCGTAGTACATCTTCCCAGCTGGTACCTGCCTCTGCTGGGGAGCCACCAGGGCCAGGGCACAGCAGGCACTGCAGAAACAGAGCAGGAGAGAATCCTCAGATGTAAACGAGGAGAGATGTTAGGTGCTGGGAACCCTGGAACACAGCAAACCTCTACTGCAGCCTTCTGAGCCTCCAAACCATAACTCCTGGTAGCCAAGGACCCCATCTCACTGAATCTGAGTCCTTTACAGCCCTCACAAAAGAACAACAGTGTCCCCTAGCCACCCTGCTCTATACAGAGGCCAGGCTAGCCCCTCACAGATTGGTACAAGGCTCTCTCCCTCCTGATAATGCCCACCGCAGTGCATACAGTTTTTCTGGTAATGAAAATTACCTTTATTGAGTGGACACTTTTTCTATCCGCCCTATTGGTTGTCCTGAAGAACACTCACTCAGTTGACCAAAATGGCCACATCCTGTTCCTCTGTGGCTAAGAACAAATGCTGCTCCCTCCTCTCTGTCAAGCAACTTCAGTCTCCATCCCCAAGTGGCCCTGATGAGCCCGATGAGCTCTGTGAGCTTGTTTTCAGGTCACCAAAACCCCCTTGCCACAGTGACTTGTGGGGTGGCCCAGGCTGTGGTTGCAGGAAGGCTGGAGACCCTCATAGCAGAGGGAGGAACTAGTGGGCACAAAGAGGAAAGGGGCTCAAATAAAGGAGAAGGAAACACAAGTTTCAATTCTTTCTCAAATTTCACTCAAAATTCAAACGCTTTCCTATCCAGCCACTGCTGCCTCTCCATTGAGGACTACTAAAGGAAAGTTTAGAAAATTCTTAACATTGGCAAAAAATACCAACCCACGATTGGCCAGATGGGCCATGGAACAGAGGTATAGAGCTGTGGCTGGGTGACTCAGCTGGGAGGCAGATTAAAAAGACAGGACAGATGATTTCATTTGGGAGGGGGGGGGGAAGGGCTGTGGGTCTTGAACTCTGGGCCTGAGCGTTGTCCCTCAGCTCTTCAGCTCAAGGCAAGCGCTCTACCACTTGCGCCACAGCCCCACTTCCGGTTTTCTGGTGGTTATTTGGAAATAAGAGTCTCATGGACTTTCCTGCCCACGGCCAGCTTTCAACTGAGATCGTCAGATCTCAACCTTCTGAGTAGCTAGGATTACAGACGTGAGCCACCAGTATCCATCAGAACAGGTGATTTCTGAAGCCAGAAAATACCAGTGAGAAAGTGGAAGAGCAGAGATGGGAACCACCCAAGCCTGCATGCTCTTGGAGTCCCTGCAGAAAATGTCTTAGAGACACATGTCACTTCATCAAGGCGTTCCTTTGAGGCTATTCCCGACAGCAAATTCCAGTACACCTGACAAATAGGAAATGCCATCCTAGGTCCAAATCAGCCCCTCCCATCTGTCTGCCTGGCCCCACCTGCCTGAAAGAACAAAGGGCACCCAGCAGGAATGTACACTCAGCCTGGGTGGCCTCAACTGAGCTAAATCTCATCTGCACTCCATGGAAACCTGATCGCCAGGGGCTGTGCATTGGAGGCTGGAGTTCTGCAGGCCAGCAGCACCTCCTGTTTTCAAGCCAAGATCCCAGAGGTCTCACCCAAGCCACAACCTCTCCTTGACCTCAGGAGCCACAGAGCTGGCAGCACGCCTGAGGCCTAGAAGGAGGACTGCTTGTAGCCTTTCCCATCCTCTCTTCCTCTGTCACCATCACCCCTCATGACCCCCATGTACACTTTGCTAAAGCCCTGGCTTCAACTTTGTTCCCAAGATGAGGAGCCTCCTCCTCTGGACCAGGTCCTCATTCACCCATTCTTGTGGATGTCCAGTCCCTTGCTTTGCTCCTCCTTTCTCTATCACCTGAGAGCCAGAGCCAGAAGCTGCAGGGAACTGTGGCAGGGCAGGAGCAGAGGAACAATGGGATAGGCATGACCCATAAAGCTACAGAGGCAATGTAAATCATGAGGCTGGCTGGTATGGGAATGACAGAGACCATGAACAACTGGCTTCAATACTGAAGAAACACAAAGAAAAGAGTGCAGAATTCCTTTGTGGGATAAATAAGCTGCGTGTGAGCCCAGATACAATTTGAGTCACCAGTTTATGATCTGGCCCAACCCCTTTTGCACAGATGGGTAAGCTGAGCTAAGGTCAGACTGGCCACTACTGAGGAAACCCAGCATAAAAACAACCCCGAAGCCTAGGTCAGTGCTGGCTCTAACAGGCCTGGCAGCAGATAGACACTGGGGCAGGAAGATCAGGGACTGGACAGAGCCACAGGAAGACGCTCAGATGATCACAAATGAGCAGTAACTGACTACTACCCACCTGTCTAGGAGCCACAGAACCTAGAGGAGGAGGAGCACCAGCTCAGTGGGATAGGAAGAGGGCTGTGACCTCTGTCTAGGTCCAGCCCAAAAGGCACCACACTGGCTAAGTAGAAAGAGGAACTTTCTGCAAAAAGTTCCACTGACACTGTAAAGACCAGGTCCAATCCCAGGGGGCCCAGCCAGGCAGGCTCCACAGCCATGACCTGCCAGGTCAAGGGCAAGGGGCACTTAAGGCCTCACCTTGGTAAGTGAGATCTACCCTACGGTGCAGAGCCCTGACTTCACAGACCACCCCACAGCACCTCAAGCCTGAGGGGAAGTCAGCAGCTAGAGCTCCAATGATAGCCAGATGACAACGACACTGGCTCACACAGGCTCAAGCTCAAGATGAAACTAAACCCGGGAGCAGTCACTCAGAAGGAGGCAGGCAATGGACATCTCTTAGGAGGTAATTCTTTTGGGCCAACCTCAGGTCTCATGGGGCTAGCCCAGGGACAAGTCAGTGTATCCTTTTCATTCAACTCCCTGATGCCTCCAGAGTTCTGCTGCAGATGGAGGCCTACAGGACACCATAGGTTAAAGGCCACTGGAAGGGCAGGATGGCACACTTATAAACACACACACACACACACACACACACACACACCACTTAAAACAGACGGCGTGCAATCAGAGAACTGATTAGCAAGGACTTTGATTAAATAAAGCTGTGCTCCTTAGTTTAACTTTCTTGCTGATTCATAAGTAATAGCAGAAACCAGTTTCCAGTAGAGGCATAACCCAACCTACCCCACCCTAACCCACCCCACCCCACCCTAGGTAGGGACTAACAAAAAATACCTTCTCTGAAAATGCTCTCATCTACTCCAAAACCTGCCATGTCCCCACGGCCCCACTGACAACCAATGCCTCCCTCTGCCATCTTCCTTCCTCGTACCCACTGCCTCACCACGTCCACTACTCTGGTCAGTCTGGAGAAGGAACCTGGCTAAACCCTTGGCAGCCCTCACCTCACCAGTCATTATACTCTGTTCTGCAAACCTAGGTGCTGGAAGCCTCTATCTTCACTCCCAGGGTGCCTTGGGTGTGCCAGGGTGCCTATCTTCAGCTCCCAGGAAGACCACAAGTTCAGACCCACAGAAGAGTCTCAAGTACTAACATGCTTTGGGGATAGCAGGTGAGGGACAGCACAGCCACTGCATAGGCCATGGCCTACATTGTGGAGGAAGAAACTGAGACTCAGAGAAACTGCTCACTCACAGTGCGGATCTGCACAGGGTCAGCCCAGTTCAAGTTTTCTCTACCACATGTTCTCTCCATGTGCTCTAGATAAAAGGAAACTTTGAATCTTCCCAGTCTTAAAGGAGACAAGACCAGTGTATAGGAAGTGGTAAGGGCCCAAGTCACAGCTTAGTCTTTCCTAAGAGCTTTGGAGCCTCAGGGCCTAGCTTCCAGGTAGGAAGGAGAAAAAGCCCGGTAGCCAAAACCAGCTCAAACACGCAGTAACTGAAAAGCCAGGGATGATCTGGGAATCTGTGTTGTTCCACTTCTCCCTGACCAGAGTGCTCCAGCTCTGCTCTCCTACCCAGTAACATTATTATCGCACCCCCAGGGATAATGCAAGAACAGCAAAATGATGGTCACTGTCTCTCAGCTCTGTGACAGCATACCCTGCCAGGCTGTATCACACTGGCCCTTTGCTGGCGAAGCATGCAGAGTGCAGCGAGGCCAGGGCTGCAGGCACATGCAGCATCATGGCTTTCTCAGGCACACTTACCCCAGAGCAGGGGCAAGGAGGGGGCCACACAGCCCTCTGCTTTACTGCCCACCTAACTAATCAGAGAGGGGAGAAGGGACTGTGGTCCCAACAACGAGACCACTAGACTACCCACACATGGGGTCTGGGGGAACCCTGGAGCCTACCTCAGTGTTGCTGGTCCCTTCTGCTGCTACTTCAGTCCCAACTCAGTTCCCCTCCACTGGTCAGCCACCAAATTCCAAGTGAGGATGTAAAACAGGCCTTGCCACTGAGAACACCCCCATCAACCAGACCATGGGTTGAATGGTATCCCCCAACAATATAGGCTGAAGTATTACATACACAAACCTCTCCCCCCCCACATGCATATTTTACCTGGGCAGATGACTATACCTGAGCAGTTGACCATACTTGGAAAGGGGGTCTGTGTAGATGTGATTAAGACAAGATCATCAGGGTGGCCACTAAAACAGGTATCCTTTTTAATAAGGCTCTGGCAAGTTTTATTGTTAAAAATAATGTACTACTTTTCTCCAGTTTGTTCTGATGTGCTTCTACTGGTATCAGAACCAACGAGTGTGCATAGCCTGCAGTATTTTCTGTATGTTGAGACACCAGTTTTGGCCAACATAGTACTGTATTTCATTTCAGGTTTCCTCACGGCTGGACCATTGTTGGTGAGGATGACCAATTTCCCTTTTCCCTGTCTGGTCATTTCAGAGTCTGTGTGTACCCTAGCATGCCCTTTCCGCTTTCCTCAACTCCACTCCAGAGACTTGTCTGTCTCCTTTGAGGCCACCATCTCCCTGCCTGCAGGATGGCTGCGTAGTGAGAAAGCTCAGGTGTCCTTTCTAAGAGGAAAATCCCCCTGAAGCCACAGATCCTAGGAAAAGACCAAAGTGCTGATGCCACAGGCCAGGAAAGCCTGTGGCCATCAGGGGCAGGAAACACAGAAAAAGGATCCTCCTCTAAGCTGCAGGAGTGAGGTGGCTCTGTCCACACCCTGATTTCAAACTCCTAGCCTCCAGGTCTATTGTTTGAAGCACCCAGTCTGTGGTAATTGGTTATGCAGCCCTGGGAGACTATAATACAACAGCCATGTGACCCACCAAACCAGTCAGGAGCCACCAGCACAGCTTTCCAGCCACCACTTTCTCCTGACTTGACAAAGGCCAACCCAAAACAACTCTCATAAGGACCATAAAGGAATATTTTCAATTTCACACATTTGTAAAGGCCTATTGCTGGACCGCCTAAGTCGTGCATGCCACTGGTAAGTAGTACTCACTGGCCTTCCCTTCAGTTTGTTTCTCTCAAGCTGAAAGCCTCTATATATACTCAGGGCAAAATTTGTTTTTAAGGTAACATAACACAGCAAACATGAACCCAGCAGTCACAGCACCTTCACCTTCCTGAGTTTTGTCTCAATGATTGCCAGTCCTCATCCAAGAGGTACATTTGATTTTTTTTCATCATAGTTCTACCATAAGTGTTCAATTATAAAAACAGAGTAACTACTTCGGCATCTCAGCAGCTTGGAACCTCGGCTACACTTCCTCTACAGGCTAACTTAGCAGTTAGAACTGTTTGGGTGACGTATACCTTCTCTCTGTGCCTTGATCCAGCGCCACACAACCCCCAGAGTACCTGAAAAGCAAGAAAAAGTGGACATGGCCAAACAACTATCTTTTCCTAAGAGATGAAACACTGGTTTCCACTTCCATCTCTCTGGTCTGAAGTACACAAAATAGACACATTAGCTGCAAGGAAGGCTGACATGAGTGTATGGCAAGGGGATCTGATCGGAAGGCCACTCTGAAAAGATTTTTAAAAACCAACAGAACCCATGAGCCCCTTAAAACACAAACCACTGCTGCTGCTTCAATATTGGCCTTGGGTCAAGTCAGTAAGTTCACCTAAGTCTTTTCTCAAGCCCTCTTCTGTGTCAGGCTCTCTGCAGGTAGTGCAGAGGGCCTGCAGGAGTCTACAGGTGAGGAGGAGACAGGTGGACCTCAGGCCTGAAACCTGCAGAAGGAGCGAAGGAAATGGCACAGCCCAGGGGAGACGAGGGATGCATCATGACATCTGAGAGCATCAGGTGGGTCTAAGGATGGGTGTGGCCTCCCTAGGCGGGTTGAACAGTGTGTGCAGAGCACAAAGACAGCGTGGTTTGGAGACTTCAGGGGCTAGAGTTGAAAAGTGGTGATACTGGAGGCTGCTGGTGACAGGGCAAACTGCGAAGGGCCTGGCAAAGCCCTCTCCAGAGCTCACCTCTGCCTGCAGACAGGAACAGCAGGGAGGCAGAGTGCCCAGAAGGTGGGAGTGGGCACAGAGGTGAGCCCAGGGGCAAAGCACCAGCCAGAGGCCCAGGAACGTGTGAAGGGGCCAGAGTTCCTGTAATGGAGGTGCTAGGAGTGGAAGAGAAGCCTCATGATCTAGAAACAACTGAGAGAGGATGTGGGAGGCCAGAGGCCCCTGGGCTGGCTATTTAGGCTGGAGATGGGGGTGGTGTATCTGAGAGAATAGAAGTGAAACAGGTTTGGAGAAAGAGGGTATGCCACAGAGTACTAGTTCCTCCAGGCCCAAGTACTCCAAAATACCCTACACTTGCTTGGGGGAGGAGGGTGGCGGGTGGGGAAACAAGCCCTCCTGGAAGGGTCATGGCCCACCGCCCTGCCTCACCTGGTCAGAAAGGGTCCTGTGAGGAATGGCTTTCCTGAGATAGCAGGCCGGAAGAACAGAAGTGAATGGCAGTCCAGTGGACAGTTGAGAGAGGAGGAAGGACTGCAGGGGCTGGAGGCAAGCCTGAAAGAAAGAGTCAGGGGTCATGCTGCTCTGTGTCCTGCTGCCAGCCTGTAAGATAACGGCTTATACTGTCATCTCTCATCACCACCACCCCTGTGCAGGGGGGGGGGGAGAACATCTCCTTCCTCTCCTGTTGGCCCTGCAAAAGGCACCCACTGCCATCGTGTGCTGAGGCCCCGCTGTTTTGTAGCACAGAAACAAGCAATATGTTCTCAAGCACTGAGCTCCCCAGTGGTCTTTGAGTCTTTGGTCTAACAACCTGTCCTGTCCAAGGCAAGAGAGGAAGAAACAAAGCCCACACTCATAGGTCACCAGTGGACAGCCAGTCCTGAGCACAGCTTAGGCATGCTGTGCAAACCTGCTGTGGCTCTCCTGGCCTCCTCTTCAAACCCCTTCACCCAATCAGAAGAAGTGGAGAGGTTTGGCTAGAGTAATTCTTAAAAGTAGAGGCCAGGTGGGGCAGAATTAAAATACCCAGAGGACAAAGTCACTAGACCCTACTGTAGACCGGTCCTAACTTGTGACCAGGAAGGTGCGGCACGCCCAGGAATTCTTGTGAGGAAGTGAGTCAGGGACCCCATCAGGCATACCTACACGGGAAACTAAAGTGTACACTCCAATCCAAGTGCCCAGAGGTGCTGAAAGAGATTCCATACCTGAGACCGACTGTCTTCCTGCAGATTGGCTGCACCTAGGGGCTGGGATGTGGCAATTTTGCCCAACTCTTACGTCTGGTGCTGATGATCAAGCCAAACACTCACCAGTAGTGGCCACACTGCACTCCGCACTGACCAGTAGGTCAGTGTCTCATCAGGCACGTAGACAGCACTTTGCACACAACTGGCACAGGGGAGGGGCATCTTGGGACTCCACACCCATGCCAGAGGTCCTCAGGATCTCTGACGACAGATGATATGCTTGACATAAAGTCTAACATGGGGAGCCCAGATCAACACTATCAAAAACAGCCTACTATAAATAGGGGGCCATGTCCCAAAAGCCAGGAGGCACCTGGAACATCTAGAGTGCCTCACAGTGCCAGGGCTGAAAGCAATGGTGCTGCCCCTGCCGCCAACCCTAGTGCAATAGCTCAGAAGACACCTGTGCCCGCCAGTGCCCAAGCTTGTCTTCCATCTGAAGGCTGAACAGCTCCCAGTCCCCACCACTGTCTCTGTGGGGGGCAGGGAGGCACACGTCTATGCTTTAAGCAGAGGAATATCAACAGTCATTGCCTACTTTGGGAAATCTGTTATGGAAAATTCTAGCACATTCCACTCCAGCACCTTCTGTAGCCAGAACAAACTTGGGAGCAGCCTGCATCCAGATAGAGAATGTTGGGAGGAGGGGCTAAGAGCAGGAAAGCACGGGACCCCAGGTGCAGATCCCAGCTCTGCCACTCAACAGTTTTGTGACCTTGGCAACTGAACTAACCTTCTTGAGCATCAGTGCCCAGAGCCAAAAGGTAGGATAATTAATCGCCCCTTCAGCCTGTAACGCTGGCTTTGGGTTTATATGTGGGATTTTTTTTTTCAAGTGCTTTATAAGCCACTCCCAAATGTTCGCTGTTGTTACAATGATTTTATTACTGGGCTCCCAGGAGGCCAAGCACAGCCGGCTGAGCTTCTACTCAAGGCCTTTCTTGACAGATGCCAAGCATTAGGGCAGCATGTGCTGAGCACCAGGCTGCTTCTCCCACAAGGACCACCAACTCCCAGGCTCTGTACAAGGTCCCATATTAGGCCCTGGAGGCCTGATGTGGGTTATCCTTACATAGAAGTGTTGTTTGGCTTAGTGGGAGGGCCAAAGGGATTTCTAGTGAGGCCAGAGACTGCCTGAGAGGGATTCACGGGGCTGGAAATTCACCCCCAAGTCCCACCTGGCCTCCTGACTCATCCTGCATTCAGTAATAAGGCCACTGCCATTACCCTTCTCACAAACCAGGTTGCCAGAGGGCAGGTGATTCAGGAAACAGCTCTGGTTCAGTCCCTGACGGAGGACAGCAATGCAAGCTGGGAAGGGGGTCAGCACAGTTCCCCGCACACACACAGAGGACTTAGAAGTCACTTAGGCCGCATTCTGAGGGAGGCCATCAGAATGTGGTCACATCCTCCACAGCCACCCTTTAAAACCAGTGGTTCAGGGGGCTGGGAAGGTGGCTCAGTGGTAGAGCGCTTGCCTTGCATGCATGAGGCCCTGGGTTCGATTCCTCAGCACCACATAAGCAAAAAGAAAAAAGCCGGAAGTGACTCTATGGCTCAAGTGGTAGAGCGCTAGCCTTGAGCTGAAGA
>NW_012267218.1:9069126-9085983 GCF_000151885.1 Dipodomys ordii | reverse complement strand
GTGGCTCAGTGGTAGAGCGCTTGCCTTGCATGCATGAGGCCCTGGGTTCGATTCCTCAGCACCACATAAGCAAAAAGAAAAAAGCCGGAAGTGACTCTATGGCTCAAGTGGTAGAGCACTAGCCTTGAGCTGAAGAGCTGAGGGACAGCATCCAGGCTCAGAGTTCAGGCCTCACGACCAGACCCCCCCCAAAAAAACCAAAACAACCAGTGGTTCTCAGACGGGGATGCTGTTGTTGTTGATTTTGGGTGGTCATGGGGCTTGAATTAGACGGGGATGCTAAGACCAGCAGCATTAACATCACCTGGAAACTGGACAGAGATGCAAATGCTCAGCCCCTGCACAACCACAGGTCCAGAGACTAAGGGGACAGCCACCTGGGTGAAGGCCAGCACGGAGGTTCTGGCACACACTCAAGTCTGAGAAACGTGCTCTAAACTCCAAACTAGTAACCCACTCACTGACTGCATGTCAGTCATAACCTCCTGGGAACTTCAAGCATCCTAGTGCTCAGGACTCATCTAGAGATCTGCCATCCCATCAGTTCTTCGTGGGTTTGTTGGGCAGAAGTGGGGATGTGTGCTAGGGTCTGCATTTAGGACCCTGTGCTTTACCATGTGAGCCATGTCCCCCCTTTTACTTTAGTTTGTTTTTCAAATAGGATCCCATGCCTTTTGCCATGGCAGGCCTTGGACCACGGTCCAAGAGGCTGGGACTACAGGCACAGGCCTGATCCTATCAGTACTTTTTTTTTTAAGGTACTTCTAAAAAAGTAGGCTGAGGGCTGGGAAGGTGGCTCAGTGGTAGAGTGCTTGCCTTGCATGATCGAGGTCCTGGGTTCGATTCCTCAGCTCACATAAGAAAAAAGAAAAAAGCCGGAAGTGGCACTGTGGCTCAAGTGGTAGAGCGCTAGCCTTGGGCTGAAGAGCTGAGGGACAGTGCCCAGGCCTAGAGTTCAGGCCCCATGACTGGACCCCCCCCCAAAAAAAAGTAGACTGAGCAAGGAGATTCTTAGGGCCAGGAAAACTGCTCTGTATGGTATTATATGCATGTACAATGTCATACATTTGTCCAGGCATACAGAATGTACAGCACCATGGGGCAACCTTAGTGCAAACTATGGGCTTTGAGGACATTGCTGTGCATGCATCAGGGCAACGGGCATACAGGATCTACATGAATCTTCTAGTTGATTTTGCCAGGAACCAAAGACATGTGGTTCAAGTAGTATCACGCCTGCTTGTAAGCTTGGGGTCCTGAGTTCAATCCATAGTACTACCAAAATCAATTAATTAATTGTATTTGTTTTGTTGTTTCCTATAAGCCAGGCGCTGGTGACTCAAGCCTGTAATCCTAGTTACTCAGGATGCTGAGATCTAAGAATCACAGTTCAAAGCCAGCCAGGGCACAGTGGGACTGTGGCTCAAGTGGTAGAGTGCTAGCCTTAAGCACAAAGAGACTCAGGGATAGTGCCCAGGCCTGAGTTCAAGCCCCAGGACCAAAACGAAGAAGAGGGGTGGGGGAGAGGAAGGTAGGAGGGAAGGAGATGACAATGCAACTCCTAAGATACCTCAGAAGCCCTTTTTACTTTCCCCAGACCAGCTCTCACCAGCGCCCCATGTAACCTGAGTACTTCACCTGCCCCAGCACCATTTTTGGCTCAGAGTTGTCACTTAGCATTTATAAAATGAAGGGGATCTGTGTTTCTATTGCCCAGCTTGTCTTTGGGGTTGTAGGACCCCTGATTCTAGGTGTGAAGGTGTGGATTTCTTCTTGGGCTCTAAGTCTGGTCTCTTAGCCAGAGATGTGGTACTGATGAGATGGTAAAGAGACTCAGCCTTCCACCCTCTGGGAATTTGTTTTCCATATGGCAATGCAGCAGATGTTGGCTGAGGTCTCTGTCAGGCACTGTGTTCTCTGCCTATTTACCTGCGTCTTGCTGTTTTCATTCATGCCCACAGTACTCTCCATTTATAGAAGAGGAAAACAGGGTCAAAGCAAGTGGACATGGACAGCTGCCTCAGGCTCATCCACAAGGAAGTGGGTAATCTGATGACTACCATGACAGAGAGGGTACAAGCCTCGTGTGTGAAGGGGGAGAGAGTTAGATGAATGCATTGTTGCATATGGAACATAAGTGTTTGGTGTGTGTACATGGGTGTGTGTGTGTGTGTGTGTGTTACTAGTGTGTCAATACTAGGGCTTCAATTTAGGGCCTTGTGTCTTGCTTAGCTTTTTCACTCAAGGATGGTGCTTTACCACTTAAGCCATACTACCACTTTGGTCTTTTTACTGGTTAATTGGAAGAAGGAGTCTCTGGAATTTGTCTGCCCAGGCTGGCTCAATCCTCAGACCTTAGTTTCCTGCATAGTTAGGATTATAATGTGAGTCACTGACACCCAGCAGAAGGTAGTTTTTGTTTGCTTTCCTTATTTTGCTTTGTTTTCTGTATTTGTTTTTGACAAGCCTGTGGATTGAATTTGGGCTCTTGCAATTGCTAGGAAAACATTTTACCACTGATTTCTGAGAACTGGTCTTGCCACCACCTTTGCCTGGACATTGTAGAACTGCCTCTTTCCGAGAAGCTGGGATTAAAGGCCTTCGCCACCAAGCCTAGCTCAAGGGAGTGCTTTCAAACTCTTGAGTATTTCTTCCTTCTGACCCCATTTCCCCTTCTCAGTCATCTGGATGACTTCTTCCTTCAAGAGTTTCCCTGATGTTTCTGCCTTGCAATAGCTACAGACCACCTCATGCTGGCTTCTGAGTGTCGGTGTCAGCCCTGGCTCCACCCGCTACCTGAAGCCAGGTCATATAGGAGACTTTTTTTTTTTTTTTGCTGGTCCTGGGGCTTTAACTCAGGGCCTGGCTGCTGTTCCTGAGCTTCTTTTGCTCAAGGCTAGCACTCTACCACTTAAGCCACAGTACCACTTGACTTTTTTGAGTAGTTTATTGGATATAAGAGTCTCACAGGGACTTTTCTGCCAGGGTGGCTTCAAACCATGATCCTTAGGATTATAAGCATGAGCCATCAGTGCCAGGCAGGAGTTGTGTCTTCTAAAATATCAGATTTGTTAGTTCCAGAGAGGAGGAGAGGGCTAAGGCAGAGGCTGGGAATGGAAAGCAGGAAACAGCCATGTGTGGCAGGGTTGAAGGGCAAAGCCCACCACTGGCAGATCAAAGGGTATGGGGAGGGATTAGAAAGAGCACAGGGTGGAATGGGGGTAGGGACAAAGCCTTGGGGTCACCTAGTGGTAATGTGATGGGTACTGGCTTCTCCAACTTGCTCATGCTCAGAAGGCCCCTGAGGAAGCGAGGCTTACCTTTCTCACTGGAACACCAAGGTGTATCTGCTGCTGGTTCCCAGACCACATTGGGAGCAGGAGCAGCTCAGGGAGCAGAAAGAGCCAGCCAGCAAGGTTAAAACAGAATGCCAACTCAGCCCAGCCAAGCTGGCTCACAGTGTGGCAGCCACAGCTCTTCTTCACACCAAGAGCCTATTCCAGAACCTTCCATGCTGCCTCAGAGCCTGCAGGGCTTCTTCCTTCTGAGCCTCAGACCCTGGTGTCTCCATGGCAATAGACCACAAACACGGGGAGCCCAGGCTTTGGTGCCATAAACATCCCTGACAGATTCAATAAATATAAATGCACTGCAGCAATTTGCAGGGAATTTATGAGAAATTAAAAATTCAACTTGGACAGTAAACAACCCACTTTAAAATTTGCCTCACTTAAAGTTAAATAAACTGCATGCAAGCATTTTTGGAGCATGATGTTGTGGGGCTAAAAATGGGTCTTGTTAGAATGCTTCCTGAGCCTCCAGAGCCAGCACGGCTGGGAGAGCGGCTCATGGCACAGAGCCCTCTACAGGGTGCACAGCACCTGCTCCAGCACTGGCGGCCCCATCCCCCGAATACCACCAGGTGACCACGAGCAAATACAGGTGGTGATGAGCATGAAGTATAGTAACTGAATGGTCCCAGGTCACAAAGCTGGACGTTGTCAGAAGCAGGTCAGGTCAGCCTGACTCCAAAGCCACTGTGCATACATAGGCAGCCATGCATGCACCATTATGTACAAAGGTACTGACTCAGTGAGGGTGGATATGGGGAGCTGGCTGAATTCTCTGGAAATCTGTCCTTCAGAGACAATCAAAGGAGCTTGATTAAACCAGACCAACAAGTTCTCACTTGAACACTCGCAGCGCAGGAGGCTATGCTGCCTCAATCCTGTAGTAATGAGGATGAAAGGCTAAGGAAAGGGCAGGAGAGAGCATGGAGAACCAAAGATCCAGTGATGCTGTCAAGAGTGAGATGAAGATGGGCACTGGTGGCTCAGACCTGCAATCCTCACTATTCAGGAGGCTGAGATTTGAGGATTGCAGCTCAAAGCCACCTGAGGCAAGAAACGTCCATGAGACTTCTATCTGTAATCCCAAAAAGGTGAAAGTAGAGATGTGGCTCAAGTGGTAGAGCATCAGCCTTGAGCAAATATGCTAAGGGACAGAGCCTTGAATTCAAGCCCCAGTACAAACACACACACACACACACACACACACACACACACACACACACACACACAGAGATGGAATCCCAAGAGATGCCCTAATCCTTCACAGAAAAAGTGTACCCTTGCTGCAAAGGGTTAGGCAGAGCCAGCAGAACCCAGTTTTCTGGTTCTACCCAGGCCTTTATAGCCAAAAGCACTGGTTGCATAAAGCTTTGTCCCACATAAGTCCCACACAGGCAGGACTCATCCAACAGGTGCTCTCCTGGTCATTCTCACAAGGCTTGGTGGCTCCAGGCATCTGAATGGAGTGAAAAGGACCGTGATCTGAGATTCTAGTGGAATGGGTTGATCTTCTCTTAAAGGACCCTCCACTGCTAAGTGTGAAAGACAAACCAGCTTCGGCTGCGTGGTGCTGGCAGGAGCCCTGCCTGATTCTGGAGGGACCCACATTTATCTTTGGCTCTTCTAAGGTAGCCCTCTGGTTGTCTGTCTCCCTGAATCTAACAGAGACTTGGTCATCTAAGAGCCCTCCCAGGAAAGCAGAGGGTCTGGGCAAAGTCTGGCTGGCTGACAACAGCAGAAGCAATGAAGGGACCAGTTATTCTTACCAGTGCACAATCCTGCTTGTCCCTAGGTTGGATCAACTGTGAGCAAATGCCCACAGGCAGAACTACAGCTGGGTCCCTAGCCCCAGGGGGCAAAGGAAGAGGCTAGGGTTCAGGAGAAAGGAAGTAGAGAAGGGAAGAGAGGGACCAAAGCATCACAGAAATCCCTGGAGCACATATGACAACAGGGTATCCTAAGTCTTGAGGGACAAACGCCACCCAATGCTCCCTTTCTACAATTCCCTATAATGACTAGATTACCTCTCCCTCCTCCAAAAGCATATACTACATTAACAAACTGCAAAAACAGCTATAACTATTACTTATAAAGCGCAAAAAAAAAATCATCTCAGATCAGCTCTATGAGGTGAGAGCTGTTGGTGCATTGCACTACACTGACATTCTGACAGGTGAGAGGGTAGGGTGAGTCTCCACTGAGAGAATCGCAGAACTGTGGTCTAACGGTGCTGAGCATTCAGCAGAGCAGGCACCTCATAGCAGCAAAGAGCAAGGGGCTCAGTGGTCTGCTTAAAATGCATTAAGGTGTAGTCTTTTTCTTTGACTGACAGGTAAGTATGCAATATTGATCACGGGATCTCTGAGCTCTGAGGAAACATCGTTTTCTTCCACAAGTCACTCAGAAGGCTCTGGACCTTATAGGGAAAAAAAATTAAGACCCCTTTCTGAAGGGTCAGAAAAATCATGTGAACAGAGGTAGGACCCCAACAGGGCCCTGGTCCTGTGATAGTTCTGTGCTGTCTCAAAAAGCAAAGCACTACCAGCCCCTCTGTAGGGGCTTCCTGGCTCTGTTGTCCAAGCTGAGGCCTGGCCCTTGGACTTCGAGGCGCTTTGTCTTGAGAAGTTGTGCCACTGTCCAAGGATGTACAGCCACGAGGGGGAAGGGCAGGGCTGAAATTTGTGCAAAGCCCCTGAGCTCCTCCATGTAATGGCCTTAGATGCTGGTTTTGCCACTGCACCACCCTGGAACCCAACCCTGGCCATCAGCTAGCTCACTGGAGGGCACAGAACCAAGCCAACGCCACCAGGGAAGCCCAAGTCCTCTAGCCTGGCACCAGCAAGTAAGGTACAATCTCACCATGAGCGGTGCTGCATGACTGGTTCAGGAAGGTCCAACCCAATGACACCCAAAGGCACCTGCTATTTCTGCACGAGCATCTCCCAAACCCTGGACTCCAAGGTTACTTCCTTCCCACCCAGATCCAGGATTCCCAAATGTTTCCCCGGACATCTGATCGAAGGCCCTAGCCAGGTCCCTGCACCCCATTCCCATAAGACTGAGAACCTCCCCAAGTGGCTTCCAGGAGGGCCAGCTGAGCCCCACAGCACTGCTGATTTCCTGGGGCACAGCTGCAGGGCCAAGCACCAGCAAGCCAGGATTTCCTTATAGGGTATACTTTCCAGCCCTTCTACTAAGTTCAACAAGAGCAAGGCTTGGATAGACAGCTATGCTGGAAAACAGGAAGAAGTACAGGTCCCATAACAACCTGCAAAGTGTATGCTAGCGACCACACAGGGTCACAGGTGAATGGAGGTCACTGTGGTTCCTAGGAGAGAAGGAGGTGGATATAAAGGAGAACAACAAAGACATGGCTGCCAGGCACAGGTGGCTCCCACCTGTAATCATAGATACTGAGAAGGCTGAGATCTGAGAATCATGAATTGAAGCCAGTCACATCCAGGAGACTTTTATGTATCAAACAGCAAAAACCTGGAAGTGTGGTTCAAGTGGTAGAGTGATGGCTATGGGTTAAAAAGCCAAGCAGGAATATGAGGCTTAAATTCAAGCTCTAATAACACACATACGTACATGAACACACACACACACATACACACACACACACACGACACAACCAAATCACAGCTCTGGAGTCACAAACCTTTTGGAAAAGCAGTGACCTGCTATACCCAGTGTTCCCTGAGACCTCTTAGCCAATAGTGTGCAGCACACTAGGCCTAGGGAGATAGGTTAGGAAGCCAGAGCCAAGGTCAGCACCCTTTAGTATTGCCTTCACCCTACTAGGACTAAACACAGTTCTAGAAAGAGGGAGAATAAATTGGCCCATGCCTAAAAATGCACCTCACCCAGAGCAAAAGCTGCTTCAATCCCAGAGGTCATTGCAGGCCCCACAGTGTCCACCCCTTGGTGCAGGCTGCCAAGTCCCATAGAGGAGACCAGGATGCAGGGTCACCAGGATGTGGGGCCTCAATGGACCACAGCAGAAGTACCCCTAGTCAGCCCTACTTTAGGTAAAGCAGACAACACATACAAAACTTCCTGGGCTTCTTCCCTATGAAAGGTGTCTAACTATGCAGCACGTTTTCTACGGCTGATTATGACAGCGGTGGCAATGACAACAGCAGGTTCTACTGAAGAGCTGTGTAAGTCATGCCCAGGCTCTGTGCAGGTCCTCACCTGCCCCACCCAAATCTTCACAACTCTGGGATCCCAGGTGCCTTATTTCTGCTCCACAGACAACAAAACAGACCCAGAGGAGTAAGTATCTACTCTGAGTAAGCTGTACCCATGGTTCACTACAGCCTCATACCCTACCCCTCCCTCCTCAGAAATAGAATCTGGAGGTCTTGCAAAGTAACAATGTGCCCAATGAACAGACCACATTCTGTCTGCTGGTGCCAGATGTGGCTCAGTTGGGACCAAGGCACAGTAGGCTGCTGTATGAAATCTAGGGAGGCCACCAGGTGGGAACAACATCCAATGCCAGGTTGAGGCTGCTCCCACATGGCCTCCCTGAGCAATCTGGCTACAGCCCTAGTGGCAGCAGGAGCAAGGAGGCGACCTGGAGCACAAAGGCCAGTGTGGAGAACGATGGCACGGCAGAGACAGAGAAGGCCACACAGTCTAGAGCTGTATGTTAGCCCTGAATTGCATACACTGAGCATCTCTGACACCAGAGAAATGCACATGGTGTTTTATGTAGGCTACTAGTATTCCAGCTGGCTACAAATCCTGCCAGGCTGCCAAGCTGAGCTACAGGGGTAACAGGGTGTTAAGGAACAGGTGCTGCCAGCAGAGGAAGACAGAGTTAGGACCAAGAGAGTCTCCCACACTGAAGCTCAAAAACTGCGTAGAGACTCAGAACAGGTGCTCATGTCACTATTCTGCCTCTAGTGTCAAAACAAAGACTTCCTATTTGTGACAGTAATAAGATTCTTGAACATGAGCAACGAGTCAACCTCTTCATGGTTTTTACTCTACCTCCTGAGGCCTTAACATACCTCTTCAAATCATTTCATTCCCCCACATGCACTGGCTTCCAGGACTCCCTAAAGCACTCTCACAGCGAGATGCTATTTTATCCCTTGCTTTACTCCACTTTTGTTTTACCCAAGTTTCCTGTGAGGGAGAAGGTAAAACATACTAAGGGAAGGGATGGGTTGGGAAGGATGGGGGAGAAGGATGAAAGGGGTGATATCAATCAAGATGCATTATACTTATAAACTGACACACTGAGTGGTAACCCCTTTGTACAACTACTTAAAAGATAATAAAAGTACAATTTTAAAAAGTCAAATAAAATAAAGCATAAAGCATTACAGACACTAAAAAAGCTAGACCATCCTAGACTACAAACCTAATGGAAGCAGCTTGTTCTTCCCTAAGAACAAATGGCAAATTACCAGGTAAGTCAGCACCTCTGAAGAATAAAGAAAGTGATTTTCAGCTCATAAAGACAGCTGGCCTCTGTATTTGTAGTTTCCATATTCATATCCATGGATCAGCCAACCCCACATTAAAATATTTGAAAGAAAAAAATGGCATCTATATTGAACATATACAGACTTTTTCTTGTCATTTTTTTCTTAAAGAGCATTTGCACTGTGTTGCATATTATAATCTAGAGATGCTTTAAAGTATATGAGAGACCATGTATGGGCTATATGCAAATATCATACCATTCTATGTAAGAATCAGCGAGAAGGAAGAAAAAAGGTTAGATGGCATTGGAAAAGCAGAGAGGGGAACTAAGTGGTTACTTTGGAAGTGAGATGATGGGGAACTCATCCAATGAACATATTTCTATAATACTCAATTGCTTTCTAATGATTTCCAAAGATTTCTTGGTGAGAAGCTTCTGTGTTCCAGAACGTATCCTAGGCTGCCCCCACCTCATAACAGCAGCCCTAAGGAGCTAATGGAGAAGGGCACGGAAAGCCCGCCCCCAAAATCAGAAGACACTATGAAATGAGGCTGTGTGCACCTTCAAGGTTATGCATAGAGCAGGGGCAAGAGGCCTCAAAGAGCCAGTGATTGTGAAGTTGGTTGAGGCCAATCAAAGGAGTTCCATCAGGTGGAATTACAGGAGGTAGCTAGCTGCAGGTCAGGGTATGTGAAGAGCAGGCCCAATCATGGACACTGAAGTTCTGCACAGAGTGCTGTGAGGGTAGACATGTGGGTAGTATCCAGGCTAGGTTCTCTGGGGTGGAAATCACTTTCTCAGGGTTTCCTGGATCTATCCAAGGAAAGGTTATCACCATGTACCCTGGCACGGCAGCTCCTGGTAGCAATATGGGCCTTGTATGACAACATTCGCATTTGGAAACTACTCACTCAGCAGCAAGACCCAGTCCAGGAAGGAGACCAAGATGCCCCAGACACAGAAGGAGTTAGGTTTGGAGCTCTACTTCAAAGCAGGAGGACTACAGTTGACAAGAGTGTAAACTAAAGAAAGTAAATTTCAGGGGCTGGGAAGGTGGCTCAATAATAGAGTGCTTGCCTTGCATGCATGAGGCTCTGGGTTCGATTCCTCAGCACCACATAAGCAAAAAAAAGACAGAAATGGTACTATGGCTCAAGTGATAAGAGTGCTAGCCTTAAGCTGAAGAGCTGAGGGACAGCACTCAGGCCCAGAGTTCAGGCCCCATGGCCAACATACACACAAAAAAAGTAAATGTCAAAGTTTCCTACCATATAAAAAGTCAAAAAATTGAAAATGAAGTGACAGGCATGTTAATTAGCTTGATTTAAATCATTCCACACTGCATTCATAACACCAAAATATGTTTTTATCACATAAATATATGTAATTATGTCAATTACAAATAGTTTTAGGAGCTGGGCACAGGTGGCTTATGCCTTTAATCCTAGCTACTCAGGAGCCTGAGATCTGAGGATCATGGATAGAAGCCAGCAGGAAAAGTCCATGAGACATTTATCTCCAATAACTACCAAAAAAGCCACATGTGGAGCAGTGGCTCAAGTGGTAGAATGCTAGCCTTGATCAGGGAGAGCACCCAGGCCCTCAGTTCTACACACACACATACACACACACACACACACTCACTCTCTCTCTCTCTCTCTCCTATAAATACTATTAGACACCAGTGGCTCATGTCTATAATCCTATTCATGAGACTGAGAATCATGGTTCAAAGCCACTTGAGGCAGCAAAGTCTTGAGACTCATTTCCAATTAATCACCAAAAAGTCAGAAGTGGAGCTGTGGTTCAAGTGGTAAGAGTGTAACCTTGAGCGAAAAAGCCACAGGATAACACCCAGGCTCTAAATTCAAGCCCTAATACTATATGCAAACACACACGCGCATGCACGCACACACACACACACACACACACACACACACACATGCACAGGCGCACACACACACGTGCACATATGCACACACACAGAGTGTTAATTCATTAGACGCAGTGGGCTATATCTGAAATTGTAGCACTCGGAAGCCTGAGTCAAGTTAACAGGCTTGAAGCCAGCCTGGATTACATGGCAAAACACCATATCAGAATAATAATTATTATTACTATAAAAAGAGAAGGACCTGGAGCCAGTGTGCTGGCTCAATGGCCTGCCTGCTGTGAGACAGAGTAAATACTCCCCCATTAGGTTTCCTCACCGGTAAAGTGGAAGCGTTCATAAAAGCCAGTTCTTTAAAAGAAAACTCTCACGAGCCCAGCTTGGCTGCTGTGAGGATTCAGTTAGCATGCACAGAGCTTGGAGAAGGTCCCGGAGCACAGTGAGACTGTACACACATAGGCTGTGCCCACCGCCTCCCACTATAATGACCCCTGCTAAGGGAGCACAGGCAGCAATGGCTCCTCAGACACAATAGATTCACCCAGGCTTCAGACTGCAGAGGCTCAGGGCCCAGCTCTGACCAGCTCGGCACTGTCCTCCACTCCCATCCCAGAGACAGGAATTAGACAGAGGCAGCCCCATCTCACGGCACCCCACCCTTCTCCAAATGCCTCACTTAGGAGTCCATCAAGAGCAAGTTTAGTCCTGATCTTTTGGTCCCACAGAAACACGTAGGCTGATGTGACAGAATGGGGAGATGGACCCCTTAAGAACCCAGTGGAGCACAGGCTCGAACTGACACTGGCTATGTGTAGACACCCACACACTGGAAAGGACACACCAAATACAACATGGTGCTTTGATGAAAGCAAGGGCAGAAAACACATACAGGAAGAATGACAGCGTCTCAGCCAAGTGACACTTCTGGAGAAACCAGACAGAAAGGTCTGCCACCTCTCTCCTGCAGACTGGAGAAGCTAATTTCCTTCCCTATCTGCCTGAGAAACGGCGGCAGCTATCAAAACTGGGTTTTGTAATGTCCGAGTTCTCCAGGAATCTAGAAGGAGGACACAAATCTATAATCAGCTTGTGGCTTACTCATTTGCATTTTAAAATAAAACCCAGGCCTCTCATGCTAACAGCTTTCTCTTTCTCCCTGATCTTTGAAAATAACTGGGGAAGGCAGCATAGGACATATTAGGGTGGGACTAGACTTGAAGTACTTTCCTAAGTACCCCACTAGAAATGGGTAGGACAATGAGCATGCTATTGTTGGGGTCTTCCTCCACCCTATGCAGGGGCTCTCTGGGAAGGGGCAGGACAGCCTTGGGTAGGACATCTCTCCTGACCTTTCCCATAGGTCAGACCAGAGTGAAGCAGGCCTTTCTGCCTGGTGCATGGACTTCGTCTCCAACAAGGACTTGATGGGTGGAGGGTGGGACTGTGCTGGGCACAGCACTCCATTTCAACCTTGAGCTGTATCAGAAGCTGAAAGCCTGGGGAGTAGGTTGCACTTGCAATGGACCTGTGGCCTTGGACTGTGACTCTTGGGCTGGTCTGTCATGTAAGGCTCATTACCACCAGCCCAGCTCCTCCCCTGAGGAGGCTTCTGGACTGACCAGATAGAGAGAGAGCCCTCCATTCCTTCATGCTGTTGCCCTTGCCCAGTGGGACCACTGGCAGTCCACTGCAGATGCCACAGGCAGACAGAAGCATCTGAATAAGTCCAAAATCTGCACCTGAAAGGAGGGGGCTGCTGTGCAGAGCCAAGTTGTCTTAAAACCCTGTTCATGCTCCCCTAGCCTCCAGCCAGGCCCAGCCCTGGACACAAAGCAGAACTTCTCTTGAGTGTCCTGGACTGAGCTCACCTGCAGACTCTCCCTCTTGAGCAACTTTGAGCTGATGGAAGCCAGTTGGTCCATAGACAAGTCCCCTGCCAAGGAAATCTGGGAGGGCTTCTCTGGGTCTCAAGGGATATGCAGGCTTGGCCCAGCCCCAGCGGGGCTCTTGACAGCCTGAGAGCCAGGCCCACTGCTGTCCTTCTCCAAGGAGGTACCCAGTTCTGAGATGTAAACAACCTTCAAACCAATGCTCAAAATAAATGTTTAAAACTGTGTGCCCATGTGCACATTTTCAAGTTGACATCTAAAATTTCTCATCCTAAGTTTAAATACTTGCAGAGGATGTAATTTCTAACATATTATAAATATTAACATTTTAAAATAAAACTGTTACTGTTTCTCTTTTAAATGGGTCCAATGAAATCTAAATACCACAGTGACCTGAAATCCACCATTATCCATTTTAAGCTTATCTAATCAGGCTCTCCTTTTGACAACTGGAAACTGAACAATGTTCTTCTTTCTTCCTTGGACTCTTAATTTCCAATGAACTTCCCTCAGAGATGCTTGTACTATCGTAGAGTATTTTATAGAATATATTATGTAAGGAAGTCTTAACTGATTATTCTACTATACCACAAAGAAATTCATGTATATGAATGTTGGGAGTACTGAAGTTTGAACCTTGGCCTCGTACCTGCTGGGCAGGTACTCTTAACACTTTAACTATGCCCCCAGCCTTTTTTTGCTTTTATTGTTTTTCAAGTGAGATCTTACTTTTTCAAAAGCGTGGGCCAGCCTGAAAAATAATTCTATTTATAATTCCTGCATGGCTATGTCCAGCTTTTTTTGGTTGAGGTAGGATCTCAAAAACTTTTTGTCAGCTAGGTACCAGTGGCTTACACCTATAATCCTAGCTACTCAGGAGGCTGAGATCTGAGGATCGCAGATCAAAACCAGCCTGGGCAGGAAAGTCCGTGATATTCTTATCTCCAATAAACCACCAAAAAACCAGAAGTGGAGCTGTGGCTCAAGTGGTAGAGTGCTCGCCTTGAGCTGAAGAGCTGAGAGCAGAGTTCAAGCTGAGTTCAAGGCCCAGAGTTCAAGCCCCACGAGGGACAAAAAAAAAAAACAGAACTATATAACTTATGGGTAGAAATGGGAGGGGAAGATTGGGAGAGAGCGAGAGAGTGACATTGTCCAAAAAGAAATATACCCTTTACCTGATTTATGTAACTGTACCTCTGTATCTCACCTTTATAATAGCAATTTTTTAAAAAGGGGGAAAAAAAAAACCTTTTTGTCCAGGCTTGCCTCCAGCCCTGACCTCCTGATCTCCAGCTCTCAAGTAGCTAGGATTAAAGGCATGAACAACTGCCCAGCCATGTCTTTTTTCTTTTTTTGGTTGTGAGGCTTGAACACTCAGCGCCTGGATGCTGTCCTTGAGCCTTTTATGTGATACCAGTTCACAACTTGATTGGGTCCTCTTTCATTTTGTTCAAGAACAGGAATAGAGATACTTCCCTGGCCCAGGATTATATCAACCAGCCTTCTCCCCTCGTGATGGGCGGGCTTGGTGTTCTGGGTCCCACACTGAGTCTCCTCTGCCCAGAGTAGGTGAAAATGTGTGGCTCTTAGATCACCAGCTTCCCCATGTGCCAGGCCCAGTGCCAACCCTGTTACCTACCTTCAGTCATCATCATAATCCAGGGGTCAAGCAAGCATGACAATTATCCTAGTGTGCCAATAGGGCAGACTGAGGGGCCAAGTGCTTGGGCAATGGGCACCAAGTCATGCAGCCAGAACCTGAATTAAGACAGCACTGCTGCTCTTTACCAGGCCCCACTGTGCCAAGGAGGTAGAAAGAAGCAGGGCAGGGCCCATAGGGAAGGAAAGTTTACAAGCTCCATTCCCAGCATGCAGCTGTGGAGACATGAGGAAGTTGAAGGTCCCTAAATTTAAAATTTCTTAAACATGTTCCTATCCCCCACTTCCCTTGCTCTCCCCCCGCAAAGGTTACACACAAATGTCCCCTGAAAGTAAGTTACAAGAACACTGCGGTTCCCATAAATGGTCAACACTGATACTGTCACAGTGTTGCCACTGAATTACTGGAAGGAAAAGTGACCTGGCCAAACAGGTCCCAGCATCCTCTTAGAAAGAAGCCAAAGGCTAAGCAGAAAAGCATCTAGTAATGCCATGAGGCCGGTGTAGCAGACCTCAACACAACCCTCATTTCACCACCAGCCACTCACCTCAACTCAGCTGATGCCATCCGGGACCTCAGCTTCCACATCTCTACAAGGAACACACCTCACCCTGTCATTGGGAGCTGTGCAGGATAGGACAGGACCAGGGTACCTGGCTCACCTTAGTCTCTCACTCACTTATCCAGTGACTGGCAAACTCACGCCTGGCTTCTAGGGGCCCACTGCCTAGGATCTGATGCACAGAAGCCTGGCTGATTCTGAAAATCCAGCCAAGTGATTTGGCTGCCAATTTTTGCAGTCTTTCTCAACATCTTAAAATTTTTAAGTGCTACCAGTACTCCTGGGTGCCAGAAGGAGGTGCCCACGGTGGCACTGCCATGGGTTTTATTTTTAGATGCTAGAGAGAGGAAAGCATCCAGTTTGGCTTTACACTGGTCCCTAGCCACCACTTCCTCCTCCAAGTCATCATCAAAATGAACATTCCCAACTCCAAAGATTTCTGAATGCTTCTACTGCCTGGCACACTCTGAAAACAATGGCATCAGTCTCCTGGTCCACCTACACACTGTGTATGAAAGACCCTTGGAGCACAGACAGCTTGGGCCTCTGCCAGCTCCCAGGTCTGGACCTGCCTGTTATGGGGAGGCCTGGGGTTAACAAAAGTGGATTCCCAGAGCTCCCAGCAGGCATTCCAAAAACTCACTACAGATGTCTGCCAGGGGGCCCAGCAACTCATCAGCCCTTACCGGCATCTAGAGATGCAGGCAATTTGGTTTGGAAGATGAGAGGAAGGCAGGCCAGACCAGCACACAGACAGGAAGGCCCACTGGACAGGGACAGCAAGGGTGACAGACCACAGAGTTCACTAAGTACTCATGAGGTATACATCACAGCCTGCTTTTGCTACAGGTCTGAGGATTTTCTCTATCTATGAGAAGAAAAATATTTTCCTGTCCCTCATGAGTCACAACCAAGGACAAATGTTGGTAGCCAGACCACCAGGCAAGCATTCAGGCTCCTCTGGAGATTGACCTCCTGGCTTTCCTGAGATGGCTGCTGTCAGAGCCCATCAATCTATCTCAGAATCAGAGGCCCAGCCCCATACCTAGGAGCACTGCTCTATATTCCTACCTACTTGTTCCTCCCTCCCTCCCTCCTCCCCCTCTCCTTCAACCATCCTTCTTTCTCTAGTCAGTCAATCAGCACTTGACCAAAGTCCACCCAGGATTGAGGGAGCACAGGAAACAGAACCACAGACACCTGGCTGAGTAGCTATAGTCCCTTCACCTTCCCAGCCCCCACCCAAGACTTCCAACTTCCCCTGCCCAGTTCCTTCTCCCAAGAGTCAAAGCCACAGCCAGGTAACTCTCCATATAGCATCCACCAGGAGTGGAAACTGGGGGGGCGGGTAGAAGGGGGAGAAGGCACTGAGTCACTCTACTAATAAATGGCAAAGAGAGGAAGTGGTCTCTACTCACCTGCACCACCTCTATCCCTCGTTTCCTGTGGAGAAAAACACACAAAAAAAACAAGCATTACTCAAGCAGGTAGGAAGCAGTCTTTCCAGAACATTTACTACAATCAGCTGTGACAGGACCATGCCAGAGCTGCGTGAGGAGAACCAGCTGAAGGCGTGCCTCTCACATCACTGTCCCCAGAAGGGTCTCACTTCAGGTGTAAGAAGGCCCACTGTGGGAAGTGGCTGACCAGCCTTTCCCTCAACCCCAGATACCACCATGGAACCCTGTGTCCCAACCCCCCTCACGACCTCACGGCCTAGAAGAGACTGTAAAAGTAACTTGCAAGAGTGCTGTAGGACTGACAACCATTGTCCCCCAAGCCCTGATTGAGGCCCTCACAGCTGAACTCCAGCCTGGCCCGCCCAACAGACTGCTGACCACTGAACTCAGCCTGACACCTGGGACCTGCTCACCTCAACTACTGCTACAGTGCCAAAGCCCTGGGCCTCAGGCCCCTACACCTCAGCCTGCCAGACACACAGGGCTGTCTTGTCCCTTGCCTGCATGCCTTCTCACCCCCAGCCCTCAGGCTTCAGCCCAGGTGGGCCTCTTTGGGGAAGACACACACACACACACACACACACACACACACACACACACAC
>NW_012267218.1:9032848-9066211 GCF_000151885.1 Dipodomys ordii | reverse complement strand
AAAAAAAAGAAAAAAAAACTTATAAATAAAAAAAAAAGAAGAAGAAGAAGAGAGAAGCAGGCAGGCAGGCAGGTAGGTCAGCTTCCAAGTTGAGCTCAAAAAGGAGCTGAAGAAATACCCACGGTGGGTCCAGGACTATCATGATGGATGTGCAGCAGAGACCCTGGGCCCCTGTAAACACCCGGGTCTCTAGGAAGCAGACCAAAAGGAGCAGGCTGAAGTGTGAACTGTGGATACAGGGCTTCTGACAGCAGAAAAGGAGAGTATGAAGTCTTTTACATGATAGATAAGACAGGTATAGATAGATGGATAGGTATTGATACAGATAGATATAGCTATAGACATCCTCCATCAGAAAAACTAACACTAAAAGTTAGTTTTGAGCTGGGAATGCGGCTTAGTGGTAGAGTGCTTGCCTAATATGCATGAAGCCCTGGGTTCGATTCCTTAGTACCATATAATCAGAAAAAGCCAAAAGAGGTGCTGTGGCTCAAGTGGTAGAGTGCTAGCCTCAAGCAAAAAGCAGCTCAGCGTTTGGGACAGTGCCCAAACCCTGAGTTCAAGCTCCAGGACTGGCAAAAGAAAAAAGTTAAAGTTTAGTCAGGTATTAATAGCTTACACCTGTAATCCTAGCTACTCAGGAGGCTGTAATTTGAGGATTGTGGTTCAAAGCCAGCTTAGGCAGGAAAGTCCTTGAAAATCTTCAATAAACTACCAAAAAAGCTTGAAGGAAAGCTGTGGCTCAAGTGGCAAAGAGCTATCCTTGAGCAAAAGAAGCCAAGGCCCTGAGTTAAGGTCCCAGAACTGGCAAAGAAAAAAAAAGTTAAAGTTTAGTAAGTAAAGGTTAAGTAAGTAAAAATCTGTGCCAAGAGACAACTTGCATTGATTGGCTCTAAAACTCATTTTCTTTTGTTGTTGTTGGTGGTGGTGGTGGTAGTGGTGGTTATGGGGCTTGAACTCAGGGCCTGGATGCTGTCCCTAAGCTTTTTCCACTCAAGGCTACTGCTCTACCACTTTTGAGTCATAGTGCCACTGCCAGTTTTCTAGTGATTAATTGGAGTCTCACAGACTTTCCTGCCCAGGCTGGCTTCAAGACACAATTTCAGATCTCAGTCTCCTGAGAAGCTAGGATTATAGGCGTGAGCCACTGAAGCCCAACAATGTTCATATTCTTAATGAACACTCAATCAGTAAATCCTACCCCACACTCATAAACTTGGCATTCCAAAGCCATCACCAATGACGGAAGAACCTCTCTCCCCTAGAAGTCCAAGGAGATAGTACCTAGGGGATAGAGAATGTCACAAGGTGACTGCTCTCTCCAGGGAGAGGCAGGGCAATCAAAGGCGGCTGCCAAGAGGAACAGCACTTGCCATTAAAGCTCCACTGAAGTTAACGGGCTGGGAAAGAGAGTTTAAAATTTCATGAGTGCCCCTGTGGGACACAGGAGCCTAAGAGCCACTGCAGGACAGGCAGGCAGTGAGAAGCAGGATAGATGACAAGGCTGGGGCAGGCCTCATTGACCTGGAATGTCACTGCAAAGCCCCCGCCTTTCCCATGGGTCACTGGATCTCAAACACCAGGGCAGACAACCTAAGAATCAACTTTAAGCTTGTCAAAAATATTAGCCTGAGGTCTACTCCTGAAGACTGTTATTCAGGAAGTCCGGGAAGGGCCTGGGAGAGATTCAGAGACTATAGGTGTTGCTAAGGAGCAGCCAGACACAAGAGAAATTCCAAAAACTTGATGTTGACGCATGAGTTTGACCTTCAGGCATAAAAGCAAGATCCAGTAGGCATGCCTGGAGGTGGTCCACCCAGGCCTCAGAACAGGAGCAAAGAAGACACAAGAACTGGGAGTGGCTCTAGTGCTCCCAGGACAGGAAGAGCAGGCTGAAGCCCGAACCAAGCCCAGCCAAGGACATCAAAGGGAGAAACGGCGGTCCATTCTTATGCCACAGTAGCGTCCAGCAGGGGGTAGAACCCCAGTACTGAGCTTAGCAGACAGTTCAAGGGGAAGAGGATGCACTGTAAGATACACAGGAAAGCAGACATCAGTTTCCAACAGCAGAGATCCAGGCCCACCTACACCTGGTACCATAGTGTTCCTGTCTATTACATGAGAAGAGCTCTTGCCCTGGAGGGCTCTAACCCCAGCACGGTGCCTAGATCATCCAGGGATGCAGACATCACTGCCTTTCAGGAAATGCTTTCCTCTAGCCCAGATAAGAGACTAAAAGACTGCACGCCACTCCAGAGTGAGCACATGAAGGACCACTTCACTTCACTGAAGAATGAGCATGGTACCAGGCCAGGCCAGGTCCTCTCCATGACAGGTCCTTAGGTACTGACAGTATTATTGTGTTTCTGCCAAGAAACAGCGTGGCTGCAAAGGCTGGAACCTGGACCAGATGAAGGCTGTGCCAGAGCAGAGGAAAGGCAGCACTCTGCTACAGGAGTTCAAACTCTGGAGCAGTCAGTCTTCTCCAGCTCGGTAGCTGCTAACCTCCACTTTAGCCAGCTCGAGCTGGTGTCCACCACTAGCCGCTGGACAGCACACTCTAAGTCCTAGCCGCTGCCACTTCTTGAAGATAACAAACACTAGTCTGCATGGCCTGGTGCTGAAGTCAAGATGACAAAGGAGTCCCATAAAAATGGACCAAAGGGGGCTGGGAAGGTGGCTCAGTGGTAGAGCACTTGCCTTGCATGCATGAGGCCCTGGGTTCAATTTCTCAGCACCACATAAGCAAAAAGAAAAAAGCCGGAAGTGGCGCTGTGGCTCAAGGGGTAGAGTGCTAGCCTTGAGCTGAAGAGCTGAGAGACAGTGCCCAGGCCCAGAGTTCAGGCCCCACGACCGTACCCAAAAAAAAAAAAAAAGACTTAGGGCCACATGAACGTCAGCAGCAGGCCTGGATGTGTTGCTGAGCACCTTGCTTTCACAGCTGTAAAACGGGTATGACCCTCTGGCCTTCCAGGGTAGCTATGCGTGCCTGTGGACTACAAGAGGAAGGCAGAGGCAGAGAATAACTAAAAGGCGGATAGAACATGCTCACCTCCAGGCAGAGGAAAGCCCTGACAGCTAAAATCAGGTCACTCATCAAAATCAGCACCACAGCCACCAAACAGTAATCTTTGCAGGGGGCTGAAGTTCAAGAATGTCCCATGGCTGGGAATGTGGCTTACTGGTAGAGTGCTTGACTAGCATGCATGAAGCCCTGGGTTCAATTCCTCAGTACCACATACACAGAAAAGGCCGGAAGTGGCATGTGGCTTAAGTGGTAGAATGCTAGCCTTGAGCACAAAGAGGCTCAGGGATAGCAGCCAGGCTGAGTTCAAGCCTCAGGGCCAGCCAAAAAAAAAAAAAATTCTGACATGCAAGGTCCCACCCAGCCTTGGAAGTGGCCACGGCAGAAAAGAACCACTGCCCAGGCACATAGTGGGGGAGGGTCCCCCCCCCCCCCCCCCCCCCCCCCCCCCCCCCTTCCCCCCCCCCCCCCGGCCCCCCCCCCCGCCAGACCACCTCCCACCACAACTCACAGCCAAGGGAAATGCCAGAAGCAAAGGCGCCCTCCTGCGGTGAGTGCAAGGAACCAGCTGCACCTGCTGCCAAAGCTAATGGCAGAGGAGGAAGAGGAAGCAGGTGGTGATGCAGTAGGGTGCCAGGCACACCCTCACCCCAGCAATTTGAAGCCTGGCTTAATAATTACAGATTTCAGGCACTCAGAATAACAGTGTGCATCCAGGAACAATGTGTGTAAACAAGGGTCCTGAGTTATCCATCTCCTTGCTTCCCTGGCCTGCAGGGAGGGGGCAGGGCCTTAGGAATTACCATCCAGATGCCCTCAATGGCTCCTGAGGATGTGGGCTTCCTGGTGAGCAATGGGTCCTCCTCTCTTACCATGTGCTCAGGGCATGCGGCTCCCATGGCATCAGCCCTTGGTCCTCCTCAGCTCCTTTGGAAAAACAGTCCTTGGTTCTTGGCCTTCTGAGGGCCCCTCATGTAGCAAGGGACATGGAACAGGGACTACAGAGTTCCACAGCACAGCCTCTACTAGGTTCAGTGCTCTATGGAAGATGCCAAGGGTGGCCACCAACCCTGGCCTACCTAGCCCCTACACCTCCCACCCCACCTGGACCAGGGCAGGCATGGCCACAAGACTTGCTTTGGTCAATGAAGTACGAGCAGAAGTGACTGGACTCTCCAGCCAGGGTTCTGACTTCAGTGTTGCGGAAGTCTGTGAAGACACCATCTGCCACCAAAGCCACCAGCTGCACTGCCTAGAAACAAACCTGACTGAGCAAGTGGCAAGCAACTGGGCTGAAAGTCAGAAAGAAACTAGTGATTAAGAGGGCCTACTCAGCCCTAAGGAAGCTGCAACAAGAAGATTTTGAGTTTGAGACCAGCCAGGTACAGCAAGTGCAGGGAAGGACAGCACAGGCTACATACGGAAACTCTCCCCCTTTCTCTACCCCTCCCCCTCAACTCTGCCACTGCAACCACCACCACCACCACTACCACCACCAAAATAAAAAATATAAAAAGAGGCCTTCTGCCAGTCCTGGACAGAACACTAAACACAGAGCTACAGGCTTAGAAAGCCCAAGCTAAGAGGATACACATTGAGCCACCGAGGAGGGATAACAGCTCTGAAGAGTGGCTAGGTCCACAAGCTAGAAATAAGCCTTGGTTCTTTCTGATCATTCAGATAACCTGCCTATCTTAGCTGACAAATGTGCCTCAGGAGACAGGGACTGTACCCTAGATCTACAGCCCCAGGTTCTCAGCAGACCTGGTGTGCAAGGGTGAGGTGCTGGGCAGAAGGCAGAGGCAGCAAGGACAGCTTTCTCTGACTCACCAGGGTCTGCCCTAAGTCTGTGCCTCTGCACAGCTGTCCCCTCCATCCTCACCTGACAGACTCCAGCTCCCCGAGACCAGCTCAAACACCACCCTCTCCACAGGACCACCCTGTCTCTAGCAAGGGTAAAGGCTTTGCAGCCCCACAGCCAGCCAATGGGCTCTGGGCTCAGCTGCAGACAGCGAGAGCCCGGAGGCAGACACGGGTCTCTATTTCAGGCCCTTGTGCCCACAGCCCACGCTCCCAGGTGCTGTACAAACTGGCACTGTGTAAGTGCCCATCCCCCAGCCTTCCAGTGCCAGGCTGAGCCCCGAGCCGCCTGCTTGCCTATTCCCCCCCACAGCATACTAGTTCTCTGCTGGTTGTTTCATAATTTGGATTTTCCTCCTATTAATGGTGCCAGAAACTGAAATGGTCTGATATAAAGACAACATACCAACAGAATCTTAAAGCCAGTACAAACATTTGAATTGTTTGGACAGCTCCGGAGAAGAACCAGATAAACTTGAAGCTGCCATATGTCTTTTTTATGGGGAAGGCAGGAAGGATTCTTCCTTGATTTGATGATTACCTTGCATCTTAACTGAAGAATCTTTTCCAGGCTGAGTGCCCATCCCAAGGAAGACAGGGAGGACCCAGGGAGTCCCTGACATGCAGCCCTCAGACCTTGAACAAGACCCCGGTGCCAGGAGGTGGCTCTTCCCAGTGAAACCAGCTCATGTGCAAGGGCAGACAGAGTAACTCAGTATGGTAACCCTCCACGGCAGGCCAGTGCACTGGCTGAAGTGCATTGAACCCACCCCTTGGCCAAGTGAGCAGGCCTTGGGGCGGGCTATAAAGCACCAGGATGTGCTCTGCTGCCTCCCAAATGTGGCCAGTCCCAACACAGACATTAACAGCCCAGATACCCCTTCACTTTGAATGCTGGAGTCTTGCAGGTAGATGCTCTAGCTTTTGCTTCACCGAGTTAGGAACAGGCCTTCAAGGGGCGCTGCTAGAAGAAGGAGGAGCAGGATGGCCTGGGTGGTAGGTTCCAGGCCTTCCCCCACCTGGCTGCTGGCTGCCTTCATGGAGCAAGAATAGAGAGCCATCTTAACCTTGATCTGATCGGGCTCCTACAGGCCCAGATGCCATACCCTGAGTCAGCATTTCCCTCCCTGGGTCATGGGAGGGAGAAGCTAGGCCTGCAAAGCCCACGTTTTCAAGATATGCTCACTCTGCACACAGCAGTCCTTGTGTGTGCCACCTGTATGCAGGATGCACACACCTCTTGAAAGCCTGGGTCCCCAGTGACCACACACCTTCCACACAGCTGAAAGTGACTGCCAACACATTGACAACTGAAAGCTTCCTCCTAATACCCCCAGAGGGACTTCAAAGCCCTGAGGTTAGGGGTCGGGCCCTGTTACATGCCTCCACCCACAGGCAGTTTCCCCACCTGATTTCCATCCAGCCTCCACGAGGCTGCCCTGACCTGTGGAGCCCCGGGATGGCTGCGGCAGAGACAAGTGCTGCCTAGCTAAAGGTGCTGGGAGCTACAGGCAAGGTAGATGAAGTACAAGCCATGCCCTGGTGTCAAACAGCTAATAAACCCAGCAGGAGGCAAAGCAAGGGTTCAGAGGAGTTCCAGGTGAACCCAGGCCTGCCAGAAGATGCAGGTGTCCAGAACATGGTAGACACAGGACAAAGGCCAAGCCTCAGGGTACTGGCCTTTCCTCATTGGGGAGACAGATTTGGTCACATCAAGACAAAGGTGAGAAGCAGCCCCACAAGGAAATCCTAAAGAGGCACCATCAACTTTATCCACAGGTCTGTGATAGGGAGACAAGAGGCCTGGCCTCGACACCTACTTGGCTACACATGACACTGACCTTGACCCTGCCCCTAGTTTCACCTTGTACCACAAGACGGGTGAGGTGCATGAACACTCTTCACTTCTCGTTGCTGCTGTAATGACAGGCAGGGCAGAATAACAACATGGTGCATTCTCAGGAGTCTTAACACATCAGTAGGCGGCCAGGCCAGCCTGCCAAAGGCTCTGGGAGGAACCCATTCCATTCCATCTTTTCCACTTCTGGAGGCTGTCCAGTCCTTGGCTCCTGGCCATACTGCTGACTGGCCTCTGCTCGCACTGCCACATCTCTCTGGCTCCTTGGGAGCACATTAGAGCCACCAGCTAGCTAATCCAGGGAAATCGCCAATCTGGGGTCTCCAAGCTCACTGCCTTGGTAATGACTTTGGGCTTTCTGACCACATGAACAATGTGGCTGCAGTGGCAAGCTAATGCTGTTTTGGGACCTGGCTGTATGGTAGGGACCGGCAGGGACCTCATTCTATCAGCCATGGCACCAAGACTCCAGCCTCTCTGCCATCGATCAGACTCTTGCTTGAGGAGTCTAAGTCCGGCAATCCTTTGAAGTGTCTGAACGTGGGAAAGAAACAGGAGAGGATCTAAGAGTTCACAGACTGTGGGTGTGAGGGCAGGGAGGGACTCCATGTAAACCAATAAGGAGCTGGCACTCAGTTTCACATGGTACCTGCAGGGCCACTGGGCATAATCAGACAATGCCATAGGGGCACCTGATAGGAACAGTGGACCAAGAAAGAGGGGAGAGGTTACAGGCAATGGACTATATGGCCCCGACATAAAACCTGCTGTGAACTGGGAGGAGGGGTAAAAATCCTCACCCTTGGGTTCATCTCTCTTGTGAGGCCAAGGTACTGAGATTTGAACATACACTTCTAGACATTGTTTTATCACTTGAGCTACAACTCTTATTCACCTTGGGTTCACCTTTAAGTTAAAAAGAGCCGCCCAGGCCAGCCAAACCTGACCCTAAGGTTTCCTGGCCTGCTGCAGGTCACCTCTCTTAGCCTGCCAAGTGCTCTGAGCAGTAGCAGAGCTTCTCACAGGAGGCAGCTGCAGCCTGAGCACCAGGCCTGGAACCCAGGTACCAGGGTACAGCAGGGACCTTTCAGGTCCCCCATTCATGGTCCTAGCCCCAGGCCCTTCCCAGGTGCACTGAGCACCCCAACTGTAGCAACAGCCAATACTTCATCAAAGTTCACGTAGGATTCCAAAGGCCTAAATATGACACAAACACATGCAGGCCAACACCAGCAAATTCCTAGGCTCCCTCCTTCTGACCGCAGCCTGCTCTCCCCAAGCCAGGCTATAGAAAGGACAGGAGATGTAGGCCTGGAGTGGGGAGGGGCACAGAGGCCCCAGGAGGCATGGCTGTCGTATGCACTCAGGTGAGAGACTGGAGTCTACGAATCTCATCTAACACTCAGAAGTAGACCACAATCTATCCATCAGCAAAGGTCTCTTCATCCCACACCAGGTGACAGCCCTGAGAGAAGGGAGGAGTCTTGAGCTGGAGGCAGTCTCCCAAGTTTGTCAGAGATTGAGGGGCTTTCTGGGAAAGGAACTGTTCTGGACAGAGCTGCCTCTCCTCCGGAACCACACCAGTGATCAAACTCCAAGGCCTGAGGAGCAGCACCCACCCTGGGGTCACAGTTCCTCCTTCTCTAAGGGTTGACAGCAACTTCGGATGCCCATATTAGACTTTGCACTTTGAACCCTTTCTACAGAATACAAGGGATGAGAACCACATCTCCACTGAGCTGCAGGAAGAGCCTGCCAGCTCCCACAGGAAGGCTGTCAATGGTAGGGGGCATTTGAGCAAACTCCAAATGCCCAGTTGGGAGGGAGGACTGACCCGTGGGAACGAGGAACGTGTGCTGCTGAACCCACCAGTGAAAGAGAATCATCTGGGTCACAGAACTGCAGCTTATGAGAACACAGGCCAAGTGGGGCCTCTGGAAGAGACAAGGATGAGCCTAGGACCTCAGAGGACCCTGATGCCCAGAGTCGGGACTCAAGGGCCAGCCTTGGGCAGGCATCTCCCCCGTCGCTTTCCTTCTCAGACTTCAAGTCCTGTCAGGTCTGAAGGTGGGAGCCATGGCAACAGGCCCCAAACAGCTGCAATAATCCCTCTGAGCCCCACACGGGGGGTCACAGCAGCCCACAAACCAATGCCAAGGCCAGGGAGGGCCCGGGGAGTGGGAGAAATGACACAAAGAGGACTATCTAATTGCGACCACAAGAGAGCACTGGCATGACAGCAAAAAGGCCCAGGAGGCCACCCAGCAGGTGGCCCTGCTGTCCCTTCATGTCTATCCTCCAGCCAGTGACCTTCTACTTCACCATCCCTGCCCAGCCATGTCCTTCTGTGGCTTCGCTTGCCACCTGGCACATGGACCCCTGCAACAAGTGCCTACCTCCCAGTCTAGGTCACTCTATGACCCATCCACCCAGCTAGCCCTACGGTGAGAACACTATGATGATAACACTGATACTTCTCCCAGTAATGGCCCTTAAGAAGGCAGTGGTGTCAGAGGGCCAGCACAGAACAGTGCGTGTAAAGATCCTGGGAGAGAAGTTCAGAGCTGAGAAAAGATCCTTGCTGTTGAACTACAGGGGGGAGGGGCAGAAGGGGCAACTTGGAGCCTGACGGTCAATTCTTTTTTTTTTTTTCTTTTTGGTCAGTCATGGGGCTTGAACTCTGGGCCTGGGCGATGTCCCTGAGTGCTTTAGCTCAAGGCTAGCACTCTACCACTTGAGCCATAGCGCCACTTCCAGTAATCGGAGCTAAGAGTCTCATGGACTTTCCTGCCCTGGGTGGCTTTGAACCATGATCCTCAGATCTCAGCCTCCTGGGTAGCTAGGATTACAGGTGTGAGCCACTGGTGCCCAGCTGGTCCATTCTTGTATGGCTAGATTTCCAGAATCCAGAAATTCATCTTTTGTTTAAGCTCATCAGAAATGGGCTTGCTGTCCTTCATATGCACACAAGTTCCAGTCACTCAGTGTCTACACTGAAATGTCATCATCTTATCGATCTATGCCTTCTACTGAACAGACACCACCACTCTACCTGGATTCACACCAGTCAGTCTCCATTTCTGTCTCTCATCCCCAGTCCCATGTGGTCCCCAGTCACAGGGTTCACTAGGACACTCTGCTCCCTCTCCCAGGGCTGAAAGACAAGCAAGTGCCTCTGAACTAAAGAGGGGAAAGAGGATCCCCGGTAACATTGGCTAACTGATTGCACAGAATTAGAAACAAATTAGGAAAGGAAAACACATTTTAAAATTAGCTTCCCAAATGCAGATGTCACTTCAAAGGTCCTTGCAGCATGATTGCTGTGTCAACCCAACAAGTATCTTACCATCCACACAGTTCCTGCCCAAAACCTCTGGTCAGTGTCAGGAGCCAAGTGGAAATCCAGGTTCCTTCTGTTCAAAGCTGTGCCCAGGCCTTTGCAGGCAGCTGGAGAATGGGAAGTGAGATGTACCAGAGCTCAGGCTGCCCTGTGAGCACACAGGCGCCCTGGGCCCAGATGGTGTGTCCTCTTAGCCAAGGAGAACTGCAAGATGCCAGGAGGGTGTTCCTTAAACACTGGACATCCTCAGGGCTGATACACACAGACAGAACCACTGGTGTTCAAGAGCTGCTTCCCGGAGGGCTCTGCACATCCCTTTCTAGACAAGAAACTCAAACATTATGATGTGGAAATCCCTCAGCCATTGGCCCCAGCCTACCTCTCCACTGTCCACCAGACCTGGTTCCAACCACACCCTCCTCCAGCTCCAACACACCTCCAAGGCCTCTGTACTTCTGCCTCCGTGTTTCTGCAGCTACTTCTGCAGCTGCTCCTTTCTGACTTGTGCAACTAGTCTCCTCTGAAAAGGCCTTCCTTAACCACCCTGGAGACTGCCCTCAGCCCCCTTCACTTTTCTGCTGTCATTTCCTGGTCCCAGCTGCAAGTACCCTTTGAACTAACTGGATGACACCCTGCCCTCAATGGACTACAGCTCCAAAAGGCAGAGCCTTGGTCATCTCCTGGCCTCCTTTCCTACATGGCCTAGCACGGGCAGATGCCAACAGACAGTCATGAACACAGCTGTGCTCGGCCAACTGCAGAGCTGCTCCAGTGAAGAAAGACAACAGATCAACAGCAGCAAGTGTGGACCAGGGAGCAATGACAGAAATGAAACAGAGAGGTGGGAATGTGGCTTAGTGGTAGAGTGCTTGCCTAGCCCTGGGTTTGATCCCTCAGTATCATGTAAACAGGAAAGCCCAGAAGTGGCACTATGGCTCTAGCAAAAGAAGTCCAGAGACAGTGCCCAGGCACTAAATTCAAGCCCTAGGGCTGCAGAAGGAAGGAAAGAAGGGAGGAAGGGAAGAAGGCAGGAAGGGGGGAAGGGAGGACGGAAGGGAGAGAAGGAGGGAGACAGGGAGGGAGGGAGGGAGACAGGGAGGGAGGGAGACAGGGAGGGAGGGAGGGAGGAGGTACCCAGCAGCAGGGCAGGAATGACAATCTGTCTGGGGCCAGTTAGGTTCCTACTGAAACTCCCAAGGTTCTTCCTAGTTGGAATGTTGTAGAATTTGGAGGCTACTATGTTCTAAACACCAGCTCCTCAGCTGAGGAAAGCAGCTCAGCATGGAGGAGTGAAGCACAGGTAAGCCAGGCCCTAAAGTAAAAACAAAACTCCCCTCAACCCTGCCATGCCCAGGACATCAGCGGGGCATCTGCCAACTTCTGAATCAGGAAGTCTATGGCTTGTCTGGCCAATGCACAAGGCCAGGTCATATGGCTTTGTACAGAGAAAGACACTCGCCCTCCCCTCCCCCCCCATGCTTGATCCCTTCCTAGAATCACATCCTCAGCAACAGCTTTTGTCACTCCCACCAAGAGTAACAAAGATTGATCTGGGTTGGTTTGCGGTCTTGTTGGAAATAACAGGTTACAGAAGAGATATGGCCTCTAGAGGCCTTCAATATGCGCTGATTTTCAGACCTCTGCCTCCTGGGCAGAAACAAGCCCAAACAGCCTGCTGCAGGACTAGGCCAGATGGTCCCACAACACAGTTAACCAAAGGTCAAGCCCCAGCAGCAGGGCCCCTCACCTACCTGCAGCTGATCACAGAAAGGAACCCAGAAGAGACCATAACTACACAGCTGAGTCTAGCTTCAGAAAGGTAAGCTCAAATGGTTATTGCTTGCAGCCACCAGGTTTCAGAATGGTTCATTACATAACCTATGAAAACTATCACTTCGCATACTGGAATCAGAAAAGAACAGGAGACACAATATTCATAAAAATGTCCTACGAGTTGCCAGGCACTGGTGGCTCATGCCTACAATCGTAGCTGCTTAGGAGGCTGAGATCTAGAGGACTGCAGTTTGAGGCCAGCCCAGGTAGCAAGTTTGCTAGACTCTATCTTCCAAATAACCAGCAAAAAGCAAGGCTGAAGGTGTCTCAAGTGGTAGAACTCCTGTCTAGTGAATATGAGGCCCTGAGTTCAAACCCCCGTAGCCTCAGGAAAAAAATAAAAAACTCCAGTTGACACTAGCAAGAAAACTGGAACTACATGTTCCAGTTTCAGCTAAAAAACTCTTAGCACAGACATGAAAAATATGTTTTATAGTAATCAAAAGTGATCATTGTCTGTTGTGCTTTATTTTCAGGTAACTGTGGGATTAAAAAAAAAATTCTTAGCTTTAAAAAATATACTAAAGAGCCGGGAGTCGGTGCCTCACATCTGTAATCCTAGCTACACAGGAGGCTGAGATCTGAGGATCACAGTTCAAAGCCAGCCCAGGCAGAAAAGTCCATGAGACTCTTGTCTCCAATAAACCACCAGAAAACTGGAAATGGCACTGTGGCTCAAGCAGTAGAGTGTTCAGCACCCAAGCCCAGAGTTCAAGCCCCACAGCCAACAACAACAACAACAAAAATACACTAAAGAATACATGAAATCAGGTCTCTGGGATTTGCTTCAAAAAAAGATAGTGGAAATCAAACAAGAGTTAACAGTGGCTAGCACTTCAAATTGAGAGAATCAGTGTTCCTTTGACTCTTCCTTTTGTATATGTTAGAATTTTCATAATGAAATATTTGAGTTTTACAAACGCCCAACTTTAAAAGCCAGCTGGGTGTGTGGCTTAGTGCCGGTGTGCTCAGTGCAGCAAGGCCAGCACATACACAATACATAACATTCTCAAGACTGTATCATGTACAAACATGCAATCTGTTTATAACACAATGCTACATGCAAACAGCAGAAACCAAAACACTACATGTGCAATGACTGCAACTCCATGATGATTAGACAAAGGGGAAGAGAATGTACAAAGGAAATGTGGATGGGGGGAGAAGAACTGTCCTTTCAAATTTTTCTTTCATCATGTTAAATGTCTTTGCAGAAGACTGAAATTTTCAAGGAAAAGATGTCACTCTTTCATTTGCAAGCCAGGGGCTGCTTGGGAGACTCTGTGCAGAAGACATGGAGCGGGGAGGAGGGGTGCTTGCTAGAAGCCCCAAGGAGGCAGCTGAAGAGATGCAACTTACTGGGCTATAGAGATGACCCTTCACTAGTCCTCCAAAGGCCCCGTTCCCCACCCCAGCTAGCTAAAAGGCAGAGCCAACGGCAGATCTGCCCTTTCAGCTGAATGGACATTTCTAGATCAAGGATGAAAATAGGCACAGGTGGCTCATATCTATACTCCTAGCTACTCAAGAGGTTGTGATCTAAGGATCATGGTTCAAAGGCAGCCCTAACAAAAAAAATTCCAGAGATACTACCTCCAATTAACCAGCAAAACATCAGACTGAAGGTATGGCTCCAGTGGTAGGGTGCCAGCCTTGAATAATAAAGCTGAGAAAGTGCAAAGCCCTGAGTTCAAGCCCTAGTACATGTAGGTATATGTATACACGTTGGTGCATGCATGCACACACACCCAAAAAACCCTATGAACATACACAGGAACACATACACACACAAAGATCAGTAATGCCAACCAACTCTAAAGTACATTTTCATTGGGATGTTGTGGCACACACTTATGATCACAGTACTGGAGCAGTTGAAGCAGAAGGATCAAAATTTAGGCCACCCTACACTACACCTTGCCTATATAAAATTGAATTTAGGGCTAGGAATGTGGCTTAGTGGTAGAGTGTTTTGCCTAGCATGCATGAAGCCCTGGGTTTAATTCCTTAGTACCATTACACAGTAAAAGCTGGAAGTAATGCTGTGGTTCAAGTGGTAGAGTGCTAGCCTTGAGCAAAAAAGAAGGTCAGGGACAGTGCTCAGGCCCTGAGTTCAAGCCCCAGGACTGCCAAGAAACAAAAATAATTTAAAAATTAAAAAAGAAAAAAGCTAGACAATAGTGGCTCACGCCTGTAGTCCTAGCTACTCAGGAGGCTGAGATCTGATGAGCAGGGCTCCAAGCCAGCCTAAGCAGTAAAGTCTGTGAAACTCATGGACTCTAATTAACTATCAAAAAGCCAGAAGTAAAGGTGTGGCTCAAGTAGTAGAGCACCAGTCTTTTTTTTTTTTTTGTCAGTCGTGGGGCTTGAACTCTGGGCCTGGGCGCTGTCCCTCAGCTCTTCAGCTCAAGGCGAGCGCTCTACCATTTGAGCTACAGCGCCACTTCCCAGAGCACCAGTCTTAAGTAAAAGGCCAACAAGAGTTTAAGGCTCTGAATTCAAGCTCCAGTATCAGTACTCATGCGCATGCATGAATTCATACACACACACACACACACACACACACACACAGAGCATTTTCAGTTAAGAAAAAAAGGTTTGAAAAGAGTAAATTAGTGCTTATGTCTTCTTATTCCCAAAACTGCCCCCACAGTGGCCATTTTAAAAAGCAGAAGGGGAAACCCACTGCCACCAGAGGTGAGCTATGTCCTGGGTGCTGGGTCCGGCTCAGCACTCCAGACAGCCTCCCTCACACACAGCCTCAACTGTGGGCTGAATGCAACTGGGGCAGAAGGTACAGGGACCCCATGTGCTGAAACTTCCCTAGTCTCTAGGGTATGGTGACACATGCTGTGGAACCCTCTGCCCTGCCAAGAGGGATACCATGGACTGAGTGTGTCCCCAAAACTCACAGGGTGAAGGCCTAACAATCCCCAGTGTGCTGGTGTTTGGAACTGGGGCTCTGGAGAAGTATGCAGATTGAGAGAAGTCATGAGGGTGGCACCCACCATCTCATTAGAAGATGGAGAGATTAGAGTTGGGCCACTCAGTGGACTCACTGAGAAGGCCGCCTTTGCAATCCAGGAAGAGGCTTCACCTGGATCCATATCTGCCAGCAACTAGACTAGCAGCCACCGGGGCAGGGAGCACTGACGCCTGTGGCTTAAGTTTCAGGCTGTGGCATTTGTTATAGCAGCTGGAGCTAAGACAACAGGAAATGGCCACATGAACCCTGGGACAAGCCTAGTACCCCAGAGGAGATAGACAGGGATGTGGTCAAGCCTGGAGCTGCCCAGTAACAGCAAAGTAAAGATGGCTCAAATTAAAATATAGGCACAGATGGCTAACAACTGTAAGGCTAGCAACTCAGGAAGCTGAGATCTGGGCATTGAGGTTTGTAGTCAGCTGGGGCCGACAAATCCACGAGAGTCTTATCTCCAATAAACAAGCAAAAGGCCAAAGTGAAGGCATGGATCAAGTAGTAGAGCACTATCCCTGAGCAGAAGAACCAAGCAAGAGTGTGAGGCCTAAGTTCAAGCCTCAGTATCAGCATATACACACAAATAAAGTACAGATATAGGATCATCTATAAACTTCATTAAAAAGTAAAGTACACCCAACCGGCTCAGAGCCAGCCAGCCAGCATTCTACCCCTGCCAGCGTCCTCGCGGGAGCCACCAGGCCTCCAGCCTCTTACTCAAGGTGAGTGATAAACCAGACATGTCCGACGTGGAGAAGTTTGACTGATCAAAATTGAAGAAAACAAATACTGAGGGAAAAAACACCCTTCCCTCAAAGGAAACTATCCAGCAGGAGGAGTGTATCCAAACACCCTAAAATGGGGATGTCCTCACAAGAGCAAGTGGCAACACCACCTGGAAGGCTTGTTTCTATAAACCTGTGTGTAGCGATTTAAGGCACCTGCAGATGGTTTCCCCACTATGTTTCCTGACTAAGAGGTCAGCAATAGCCAAGTTCCCTTAAATTTGTTTTTAAACTGAAATTCCAGACAGCAGGTGCACATCACAGTGATCTCACCATTGATGACCCTTGTGTGTAACAGAGCAAGACAGCTTTAATCTAGTAGGTGCCTTCATTGCTTCATAATCATTAAAAAGTGGAATGCTTTTGCAAAAAAAAAAGTAAAGTGCAAGCTGGGTGCCAATGGCTCATGCCTATAATCCTAGCTATTCAAGAGGCTGAAATCTGAGGATCACAGTTTGAAGCCAGTCCAGGCAGGAAAGTCTATAACACTCTCTCTCCAATTAACCACCAAATGGTGCCATGGCTCAAAGTGGTAGAACATGCTAGCCTTAAGCACAAAAGCTCAGGGACAGCACCCAGGCCTTAAGTTCAAGCCCCAGAACCCACACACACACACACACACACACACAAAAGTACAGAAAAGCCATCATGGAGGGGAGGGAAGTTCTCACATCTGCTGATATAAACAGCACGGAGCTGAGAACACGGAGAAGATGGCAGCAGCCGCTTCAGGTCTGGGGCTGACAGGAAAGCACTGACCACATGCTTATACTAGAATTTTAATCATATGTGTTTGTTTTGTTTTGAGCCAGGGTTTTGGCAGGCTGGCCTTGAACTGTGGATCCTCCTGCTTCAACCTCTGGAGTGCTAGGATTATGGTATGTGCCATCACGCTGGTCCAGGAGTGCTTTTTAACAACAGCTGTCCAGAGCCATTCACAAGTCAGCAGTGAGCTGCCCAGAGAGACTTCTCGAACTGCAGCTTCGTGAGCTTGGTTTCTGTTTCCAGTGCTGCTCCCATCAACTGACCAACAACGCTCCTTACAGCCTCGTGGAGCACAGCCTCATGCCCTGCGCGGCTCCAATGTACTGCCTGCAGCCATCTCCACACCGCAGCCCCACAGTCCTCACGGCTGGACAGAGGGGCTGAGCTCTGACCCCCAGTTGGAGTTGGACAGCACACCACAAGGGCCAAGAGATTATTCTGGAGTAGATAAAGGTCAAGTCAGCCTGCTGTCCATGGTGGCCACAGCAGAGATGGACTGGGTACAGTCCTGCTTTCCAGAGCTTTGCCACAGCACTATCACATTCAGCTGCCCAACAAGCCAGTTGAAAGGGTCCGTGCTTCTGAGAATCTGAGCACCAAGGAGAGGCACCCAGCAGGGACTGAGCAAGCCAATGGGGGGTTCTGAGCACATCTTCTCATTGTTCTAGAGAGGAACCAAGAGGCAAGGCAGGGTAGATAGGAGAAAGGGAAACTAAATTTAATAAGTACAAAAGGGTTTCACTCAGATATTAAAACCAAAAAGTGGCTGGGTGCTGGGGGCTCAAGCCTGTAATCCTAGCTACTCAGGAGGCTGATATCTGAGGATCGTGGTTCACAGACTGCCTGGGCAGGAAAGTCTGTGAGACAAATCACCAAAAAAAAAAAAAAATCACAGAAAAAACCCTAAGTGGTGATATAGCTCAAGTGGTAAAGTGCTAGTCTTAAGCACGTTAGGAGCAAAAGGGAGCTTACAGACAGTGCCCAGGCCCAGAGTTTAAGGCTCAGGACCAGCAAAAAAAAAAAACAAGAAGCTAAAACTAAAGTCAAAACTAGCTCCCCTCCTGCCACAGCTACTTCTAGATGTTAAGCTACAAGGAGATGAGACATATTCTTGTAAGGTACTATCTATATCTGCCTTCTTTGAGTTGTTAAAAAGCTACTATAGTGACTAGAGCCATGGCTCAGGTGGTAGGGTACTTAACAATGAGCTTAAAGCATCAGATATCCAGTTGTTGTGTTGTGTTGTGTTTTGTTTAAAAAAAAAAAACTACTGTAGAAAGGTAAAGTCCCTATGTTTAAGGTGGGCTTAGATAATACCTCCATGTTTTCAAGCAGTAATAATACACATCTTGCCCATCCAGACCATCTAAAGATGAGCAGTTTCTCGACAGATCACGCATATTTTCCCAGCTTAGAAAGTGTAAAGGCTACAGGCAGGTCAGGCCAGTCTGCTGTCTCTGGTCATTACTACCATTTCCTGCATGGAAAGTAGGGAATGTTTCTCTTTTCTAGTTCCCTCTGTTTTATCCTGTTAAATTGAAATAAACTGTAAAATTTCCACCACATGAGATTCTCCTCATTGTGAGACATCTTGAAAAGCTTTTCACAGTGGATCTCAAGGACCTGTGGTTTTGCAGGAGACTGGAAAGCTAAAGGAAGGCCTCACCCATGATCTGGTAACAGAGGGACCCAGCCCTCACCGGGCCACACCACCCCAAACCTTCACCCAGTCCCCTCGGACTCCTCCGCCTGGGACGCTCAGGTAAGGAACAGCCTAGGTTTGTGGGCCAGCAACCCCTTACTGGCTACTTCCTTTCCCTTCCAGGTGGAAACACTCAGTGTCCTCTTACAGTTTCCCTGGGCCTGCTCAGGACCTGGCTGTGCATATCCCCGGAGCAGAGTCCTGGGCAGGTCAGTAGCCCGCCCTAGACTGGTGTTCGCCCAGAATATGACAACCCAATCAATGGGTCACAGCTGCTCCTGGCTCAGAATCCTTCAGGATCCTGGCAGAAAGAAACCTCAGTGTTCCTCAAGCAGAACAGAGTCCAACAGCTGAGTCTGTTTAAACGTGTGGCATAATGTACAGCTGTTGCCATCTGAAACATTTCAGTGTCAAAACACCAAGGTTTGCATAGTGATATAGGGATGGCAAAGCCTTCCTCCATCCTCTGAGTCTGGGGCAACCTCTCCCAGAGCCGTGTAAAGGAAGTATCCCCACTTCTCCACCCAACCCATGGGCCCAGCACCCAACAGAGTACTTCAGGATCAGGCTATGTGAGAAGAAAGGTAAAGCCAGGGTCTTGCCTTGGGAATTGACTTGTGGGAGGCATTCGTCCCTCTCCTGGGGACAGTCTTGGTAAAGAGCTGGAAGCTGGTAAAGAGCACCCCTGTCCTCACCCTACCAGCCACTGGAGCCCAGAACTAGGAGCCCTTCTGCTGCCTCCTGGCTGCCACCTCCATCCCACTGCCTCTGGGATTTTTCCCAGCTTCCCTCTGGAAGTCCACCTTGCCCACACCCAGGTCATGCAGCAGGGAGTGGAACACACCAACCCCTCCCAGCACAGTGCTAGTTCCAAGACAGGCCTGTGGCTCAGGCCGAGATGAGTCAGAATGAATCTGGTGCATGTGCACAGGGACTTGAGGGTACAAGAGAGGCCCTGGCAGCAGCCAGCGCAGCTCTGAGCTCAGCTCTGCCTCCCTCTAGCTGTGTGACCTCAGGCAGGGCTCATTAGGAAACAGGTCCAGGTTGGTGATCCAGACCGAATGAGTCAGCACACTAGGAACTCAGCCCAGTGTCTGGCCCAAAATGGGGGTCACTGGTGAGCACTCACCTCACACCACACATGCCTGAGAATGAACCAAGTGGAGAGACCAGAGAAGCAGAAAGACATCTAAGTCCCTGAGTACCTCAGTCAGAACCCTCTATCCACATGGAGGTAACCAAGGAGCCAACACATACCCCTGTTCAACAGGCACCAGCCACACATCAACTTGCTGCTCAGATGGTTGACCTCATAAGGACAGCTCACCTCATTTGCTGGCCCACTGAGAGTAAGGACAGAGAAGACAGCATTAGGAACAGATCTGTGGCATGTGCTCTGTCCCTCAGATCTCATTCTTTGGGCAGTCCCGGGCCTTTGCTGATGCAGAAGCACCTACAGACTGCATGTACCCCAAACCCAAATGGCTGCCCAAGAGAGTATCCCAAATCCAAAGAATTCCACAAGGATAAAGGAACATCCACTGGGATGGAGGGGTTACCAACAGCCTGGCCCATTAGCAAAAACAACATCCTGGCTAGGAACAGAGCCTCCCAATGAGAGCTGAGAACAGAACAATCTCAGGACTCACATTCCTTGGGCTCTCTGGGGACAAGGGAGGCTCACTTGACCCCAGAGGTCAGGTCAAACTGCCAAGTGCAGAGACCCACAGGGCCGACCCCCTGAACTTTAAGTACTCATCTGCAAGGATAGCTCTGGCTTGATGGTTCTAAAAAAAACTGCTCCACCAATCTCCACACCTGCAGAGCTAGGTGACTCAGATGAGTGAGAGGCAGTCCCCCCCCCCCCACCGCCCCACCCACCATTCCTTTCAGAGAAAATCTCTAACCTGCATGGGAAAGGAAGGAAGCTGTGGCCCTCTGATATACAGCAAGGACAAGTCTTATAGGGACTAAATGAGGGCTAAGATGGGTGAAACACCTGGAATAAGCCACCTAGTAAAGAGGCCAAGTAGGGCTCAAAGCCTCCCATGAGCAGGACACAGAAATCCAGTCCCAATCTGCCCAGGTGCTTCTGAGGATTACCTTCCTCCCAGATTCTGGGGTATGCACGCAGAAGCTTCTGGTAAACAACCCCTCCATCTTCATGGGCCAATCGATTTCCAACATGAGAGGCTCAGCCAGGGTCACTGAGGCAACTGGCTTGCCTAGTCAGCACAATTGCCAGGGACAAATCCCATTTTAGGAACAGAAACTAAAGGCTCGGCGAGGTTGCATGGCCTAAAGTCACACAGCTGGAATGAAGCCTTGCAGCCTTTGTGTACCTGCTCCTGACCTCGAAACTCTCTCATCAGGTACCTCTGTTCTGATGACAAAATCTGCCCCAACAAGAATATGCCACCAGGTGGCTCAGGTCTGTAATCCTAGCTACCCAGGAGGCGGAGATCTGAGAATCGCAGTTCAAAGCCAGCCTGGGCAGGAAAGTCTGTGTGACTTATCTCCAATTAATCACAGGAAGTGGTGCTGTGGCTCAAGTGGTAGAGTGCTAGCCTTGAGCAAAAGGGAGTCCAGAGATAGTGCCCAGGCCTAGAGGTCAAGCCCCAGGAGAGCAAAAAAAAAAAAAAAAGTACTCCCTCAAACCTTCCAGGCTTATGGGTCTTTCTAAGGAGCTTCTCAAACCTCCTTAATCCAAAAGCTGCAGTGGGTAAAGTTCCAAGGTCCCCAAGATGGCCCCCAGGGAGGGACATGACTGACAGCTGAACAGTAAGCCATTTGGCAGTGTCCATACCAACTCACAGCATTTCAACAGGTATAATTGGCAAGGGTGGTGAGATGCACCCAGAGCCGGGTTCTGGGCAGAGCGCTTTACAAAGGGGGCAGCTTACGATTTCACAGGGTTCACCTGCTACCAGCCCCTCCCCCAAAGCAACCAAATCAACACCTGACACCCTCCAAGCAAGCACTGCACCAAACTGAAACTGAAAAGGAGAAAGAGAATAGTAAGGGGCACTGAGAGGGCACGGATGAAGACAAGCTTAGGTATTTACAAACCAACAAACAAAAAAAAATCCCTAGGGTCAAGGATTTGGCTTTTGGGGTCACTAACACTGACATTCACACTCACAACCAGTTATGAAACCCCAGGAAGGTTCTTTCCCTCCTGAGCCTGTTTCTGCATGGGGATGGAGAGCCGGCAAGGTATGTGAAGTGCCCAGTCCACATCAGCATGGAGCCGGAGCCCCGCAGGCAGGGGCTGGGTGAGTGCCAGGGATAAACGCTCTTGCACTATTTACATCCCACAGTGCAGTGTGGGGACAGCTCTGCGGTGACCAGCACTTCCAGAGGTGGGTCCCTGGACCCCTCCCCACGACAGTGGCCAGAGGGGCATCTCTCCATTTACAGACCAAGGCCAGAAGCTGGGCTTCGATTCCCCTCCCTCCCACTCAAGAGCAGTAAGCAACTGGACTGGGCATCCAGTCTACCTCAGCACAGGACTGAGCGTGAAGGAGGCAGAACTTCTTCCCTGCAAGAACCAGTCCTGCTGCCAGGCTGCCCCAGGTAGGTGGCAAAAGGCCCCTGAGGGAATGGCTGGCATGCTGTTCCTTTTCAAAAATCCCATAAAGAATGTTAGGACTTCAATAAAATCTTAAAGATCCTTACAGTCAGCCAGGCGGAGTTCAAATCTGAGCTTCCCACAGGCCAGCTGTACAATGGGACTGGCTGCAGAGTCTTTGGAGTGTTCATCTTCATACAGGTTAGATGGGGGGTAAGAGGGGGCAAAGAGGAAGTTCCACGAGGAGGGAAACCAAAGGCCACATTGCTAATTCCTCATAAAGAGATCAGTACTTAGGAGGTAGAGGATGAGGAGGAAAGGATCAAGAGTTTGAGGCCAGTCCAAATAAAGTTGGAGAAGCCTTGTCTGAAAATGATAAAATAATAATAATAGTAATAATACTACGCTGGAGGCATGGTTCAGTGGTAAGAGTCCTTGCCTAATATGTGTAAAGTCCTGGGTTTGACCACCAGTACAAGAGGAGGGGGTGGGGAGGGAACCCTAAGTCCAGGTCCTGAGAGATGCCAGCCCTGTCATCCTTAACTGACTAAGGGCCCTAGAAGGACTATTCTTGCCTGGCATGTAGCAGGCTCCCACTGCGTACCTATCGCATGGGCAGGTGAAGGAATGAGTGTTTTATACAGAGAAATGCCAGTCCCAGCCCAGATTGATTCCAGGCAGAGGGAAGGCCATGGGACTGCACTAGGACAAGTGCCCCCGGGTGGGACCGGATGTTTCCTCCTGTCTGTGGGCCAGCCCTGGCTGCTGGATGGAAAGACTGTGAGGCAGAAATGAAAGTGAAATTGCCACAGAGCCACATTCTGCACCCCCACACCCTCAGCCCTCCTGCGAAATGCCCTGGAGGACAGCAACCTTGAAAGGCTCCAGGGGTCTATCTGCCTTGACTAGGGTCCCAGCAGAGATGTCAAGGGTCCATGCCCAGCCCTGGGAGGATAGGAGGTCAAGGGGTCCTATCCTTTACCAAGCACCTGCAGTACTCACTAGCTCCAGTGGTGCAATACCCATTTTACAGAGGGAAGAGAGAGGCTGTCATCTGTAGCCAGTTGGCCAAGTCTTGAGTTCTAAGTTCACTGTCATCTCATCACCCACTGCTCACCTAAGGCTAACAACTGCAAGAGAGCATGCTCAAAAAAGAATCCTGGATTTTCCTCTGAAGCTGGTGGAACCAGTATGGTTCCAGGAGTCAACCAAGTCTCAGTAAATCCCTGCTCTACGCTCAGTGCTGGTGACCAGGTAGGTCTCACTCGGGGCCTCTCCAGAGTCAGTCCCGCCCCTCACAAATAGAAACATGTCTCCCACCTTGGAGGGTAGGTTTCCAGTCCACAGGCATGGCTGGCTGTACAGTGAGGAGGAAACTCCACCCAGAGAGAAACCAAGAGGCCCACATTGTTTTACCCCTCATAAAGAGCCCCCGCAGCTTCTCAGTAGCCTGAGATCTGGTGTGAGACGCTGGTGAACGAGGGAGAAGGGGGTAAATGGCCCCTCCGAGTTCAGCAGCCACCTGAACAGGCCCAATGTCCGGTTTCCCAGCGTGGAGCCTGAATGACCCTAGATGCACAAAGATGGCTGCTGAGGAGTCCACAGGTTAATGGCAGAAATCACGGAGGAAAACACCTCCGGCTGCTCTGGCCTGGTAATCAGGGTCACATCTAGCCAGCTGGTCCCTGGGAATGTCTCCTACACAAAAGTGGTACCTTTCAGCAACACCTTTCAGTCCAGGGTAAACTTGCAGCCAGAGCAAAAAATGCTAAAAGATGGAGAGATAAGGGATTTCCCAAAAGGAAAGTCCTTGTGGGATGTGGCTCCAACAAGACATGGGATGATTTGGCTACTACTAGACTAGTGTCACCCAGTGTGGGGAGACAGGGACAAAGACTCAGGAGTCAATCACCCACAGCCAGGGCCTGCCTGGGGGAAGCCTTTGCCTCCAAAATGTCCCCCTGAAGAGACCCCACCCCACGAAGCCTTGGTTTGGACTCCATGCGGTCCACACCTGACTGCTGGAGATGAGAGGACACACTTAGGAAACGACACAGAAGGCCAGGTGTTCCACAAGAAGAGCCCAGCCCCCTCCCCCCTCCCCAGAGAACCCTCATCTGCCAGGGAGATTCGGACAAGCATGCACCCATCTCACCAGCAGCCCCAGGTACCTCTGGTTGGGCAAGTCTGAAGAGCACCGTAGATTCATGGTAGACAAATGACTACCGAAGAACACAAGTACCTACCCCATGGGCCTGGGCTCTGGCAAATGAGCTGGCCTGGAAGCCCACCAACCCACAGGCACAGCTGCCGACTTCACCAACACAAAGCTTGGACTGGGGCAAACCAGGGGGAGCATATGTCCCCTCCCAGAGCGCAGCTGCAGCCCCTCCAGGTGTGAGGAAGGTCATGAAGTCACTCATGTGACTTCTGTCACATAGTCGAGGAATAGGTCCTGGAGGAATACCTGCCTACAGCGGATGTGGCCTGCCTGCAGTTATACCCAAAGCCGCCCGACCTTCCCCAGATGACTCTGCTTGGAGCAAGGGGAATCCAGGACTCTTGACTACATAGGCAGGTCTGCAGCACCTATAGGTGGTGACCACCACCCACTGAGGCTCTTTTAGCTCCTGAAGGGAACTCCTGGCACCTCTCATTAAATGCTACCGCCTCAGAGGCATTCTTTGATCCACATGCTATGTGGCCACTGCCACTTGGCCATAATTCTCTGTGTCCTGTAGGCAACCTGGCTGTTTGTACCTTGCAGCCTGTTATATGCATCGGGTGCACCACCTTCCCCTGCCCAGGTACAGGAAGGAGAGGACCAGCACAGGATCACCAGGCCAACACTAGGGATTTGATGAGTGACTGAAAGAATGAAGCCAAAGAGCTCTTTCCTGACCAGGAATCACCCACTTGCTCCCTGGGGCATCCTTCTGGCCCAGTTAGAAGTAAATTGCTGAAAGAGAGAAGAGAGAGGAGAGAGAGAAGGATAAAGGGAGGGAGGAGGAAAGAGAGGGAGAGAAGGAGAGGGTGAAAAGGAGAGAGGGAAAGGAGAGGGTGGAATGGAGAGAGAGAGAGAGGAAGAGAGGGGGAGAGAAGAGAGGGAGGAAGGGGGAGAGAGAGAGATTGATTATATGTCCTGGAGCTTGAACTCAGGGCCTTGGTACTGTAAACTGCCCAAGTCTCTCCCTTCCTAGAATCTACTGTGTCTGTCTGTATGTTGGTCCTGGAGCTTGAACTCAGGGCCTTGGTACTGTAAACTGCCCAAGTCTCTCCCTTCCTAGAATCTACTGTGTCTGTCTGTATGTTGGTCCTGGAGCTTGAACTCAGGGCCTGGGCACTGTCCTTGAGATTTCTTGCTCAAGGCTAGCAATTTGCCAATTGAGCCACACCTGCACTTCCAGATTTTTTTTTTTTTTTTTGCAGGTTAAGTCTCATGGACCTTCCTGCCCAGGCTGGCTTTGAACCATGATCTTCAAATCTCAGCCTCCCAAGTAATTAGTATTATAGGCATGAGCCATGGGTGCCTGGCTGGAGTCTACTTTTTAAAGGAGAGACAGACAACAAGCAGGCAGTATGCAAGTCAGAAAGAACTAACCCAGTAGCTGGGGTTCACAAAGCATTATTGAAAACGTAGTAAAAGAAAGAAAAGAGATGTTACCCAGAAGATCAGTGTACACAGCAGTGTCCAAACTTAAGTGTAGGTGGACAGTTACGGGTGGGTTCCCAGCTAAAGGCTGAGAGGGAAGGGAGAGCTGGGGAAGAGTCTGGGATTGCCTCCAGGGAAGGATCCTCAAATCTCCATAACTTATCCCCACTCAACCTTAAAAGCAGGTAGGGGGAGGGGATATTCCCAGAGGCTGTCACAGTCCTCAGGCTGGCACTGTGAGGGGCCCAAACACACCAGCCTGTGAGGCCCTGCCGGAGAGACGGAGGCCACAAAGGCTGCTTTCTGAGGAGACAAAGCATCAGACTGGATTCAAACAGCCCAATGGGAACCGCCAGGCCTGCTCAACAGGCACCTTCATTTACAACCCCCAGGAAGGGCTTGTTTACATGGGCTTTAGCCAGCAGTGGTGGGAGAGGAACTGGCCTAGGGCAAGGACCGGCCCCCTTCCACGGCCCCCTTCCACTCGGTGTGTCCTGACCTACCAATGGGCTCCCTTCAGTACTCTCAGGAATCAAAGCCCTCCTCAAAGCAAGGCCACACCCTTGTGGGCTCCAGTGGTCCCCAGGACCCTTGGAGGGGGAAGGCTGGGGGAAACAATTCAGGAAGAGAGGAGGAAGGTATTTAAGACAGTGACTTTGCAGATAAGGAATATAGTATGTAGTTAGTTCCTAAGCAACAATTTGCTTTCTAAGTGAATATCACTATTTTAATACATTTTAATTGTTATTATAAAGAAGATGCACAGAGGGGTTAGTTACATAAGTCAGGTAACGAGTACATTTCTTTTTGGACAGTATCACTTTTAAAAAGCAGTTGGCATAGCATTCCCTCAACAACTAGCTTACCAGGCAGTCAAATTAAAGGTAGAACGGATTCAACTGTTCAGAAACTGCACTCCTGAGACACTTCACTGGGCTTTTACTGAATGCTCAGAACTGCTAAACCACGTAGAAGGAAAAGAAAAAGAAAAACTATGGCCCAAAGCTTAGGCACATAGGTGAGCAGCCAGGCCTGGTGGCTGCCTAGAGCCTGGTCAGCCCTAACAACATGGAGAATCTGTTGGCTTCGCTAGCATAAAAGAAATGCAGACCAAGTACCACTTCTCACCCCTGCATCCGTCCTACACTGGTGCTGGGGGCACAGATGGGTGATGCACCCCCACTCACTGTCACCGGGACTGAAATGGTAGAACCTGGGACCATTTCTCTTTGAGTAGTTTCGAGACCTGAAAGCAAAAGTGAGATGCCTGCCCTTTGACCCAGCCTGCAATGCACACAAGACAGGGAGCAGAGTACACATTATTAATCCCAGAAGAAGAATACCACTCTGTGCTAAAGACCTGGACCATGCTGTCATTTCTTGAGACAATATCCAGAACTCTCTCTGAAGGAAGTTTCTCGAAGACATGGTCCACAGTAATTAACAAGTGCAAGATGGCCAGTGTGCAGATGGTATGCAGGGCCTCCCTCCCACGTGCGCAGCTGTGGGGACTGTGTGCCAACACAACTCCCCTGAGTAGCTAAAGTCAGGACCAAGAAAGGGACAGGCTGACTTCACATTGTGTGAATTGTTGACATATACCTAAATACTTAAAAAGGATCCAGGCACGGGTGGCTCACGCCTGTAGTCCTCACTACTCAGGAGGCTGAGATCTGAGGATCTCTGTTCAAAGCCAGCCTGGGCACAAAAGTCCCAGTGAGACTCTTATCTCCAATTAACTACTCAAAAACCAGAAGTGAACCGTGGCCCAAAGTAGTAGAATGCTAGCCTTGAGCAAAAAGAGCCCCAAGGGGCTGGGAAGGTGGCTCAGTGGTAGAGCACTTGCCTTGCTCTACCACTTGCTAGCACGAGGTCCTGGGTTCAATTCCTCAGCACCACATAAACAGATAAAGCCAGAAGTGGCGCCATGGCTCAAGTGGTAGAGCGCTAGCCTTGAGCTGAAGAGCTGAGGGACAGCGCCCAGGCCCAGAGTTCAGGCTCCACAACCGACAAAAAAAAAAAATCCCACAAAATACAAGAAGTGTTAGCTAGCAAGGGAAGTATCATCACTAAGGAGCTTTGGTATTTTCAGGAAACCCAAAACAAGTTTCTCAAAGATCCAACAAAAAAAACAAGAGTAGCACCTTGCATTCATATAGATTTCTCACTCCCCACCCCACATAAAATAGATAAGGAACAGGGCACCAGTGGCTCACACCTGTCATCCTAGCTACTCATGAGATTGAGATCTGAGGATCACAGTTCAAAGCCAGCCTAGGCAGGAAAGTCCATGAGACTCTTCTCTCCTTTTAACCACCAGAAAACCAGAAGTGGTGCTGTGGCTCAAGTGGTAGAATGCTTGTCCTGAGCGGAAGAGCTGAGGGAAAGTGCCCCAGGCCCAGAGTTCAAGTCCTACAACCAACAAAAAGAAAAAAGAAAAACAGATACAGATAATACTCACTGAGGGCAATGAGAGGAAACATCAGATTCAGGGATGTGTGTTAAGGATAGGCCCCTCTGTAGTAAGCCCACAGACCTGAGGTTCAACTCCACAATCTCTCCACCTCAGCAAGGTGGTCAAGTAGCATGCCTCACAGACCTTGCTTGCAAACTGCCAGGTCCAAAGACATTAAATCTACAAGGGCCATGGGGGTGTCACATGGGTGGCCAGTTGCAGAGCCAGGCCTAAAACAGTCTCGTCAAATAACCAGTGATCACACAGACTACTGCTCTCACCGCAGGTCCAGGCTGCACTCAGAGCTGGAAGCGAGGTTGATTTGCAAGGCTGGGTCGTGGATACCCCTATATGCAAAGCAAGCCTAGATCTTGACTCCTCCCTCCTCTGCAGATACAAAATAGGGGCAAATCCAGCCACTGAAATGAAAAAAAAAAAAAGCCAACCCCACAGGACACTATCATTCAATTCTACTTCCTTCAGCAGAATCTTCTATAAAAATTCCAGCCCAGAATGTTATCATCCCAGCAAAAAGCAACACTTGAGATGGCCCTGTTTCAAAAGCAGAAAAAGGACTGAACCCTAGCATGTACCACATCTTGAGTCTATCCATAGCACATCCAGAAAAAGACAGAGCACTACCAGGCATGGTAGTACCTAACTATAATCTCAGCAGATGGGAGGCTGAGGCAGGAGGATCAAGTTCAAGGCCAATCTGAGATATATAGTAAGACTGTATCTAAAAAACAAAACAAAAAAAAAAGTCGAACCCTAGGAGAAGGGACAAGCCCAGTGGCACCTTCTCTCCCTGGCATGCCTCCAGGGCCTGTTTATCATCCACACAAAACTCCCAGCCCCATGAGGGCAGGGGATCCTAGCTACACCCCAAACAACCAACAACCTAACACCAGGCCTGGACTCTAGAAGGTGCTTGATAAATGTGAGCATAGACAACTCCTGGTCTCTTCCAGGAAATGTATGAAGGGTACCTGGAGGCAAAGACACAGCAGTAATGTGATCCGAGAATGGCCCGAGCACGTTTCCCACAAGCTGAGTGGGTCCAGCTGGACTCCAGGTTTCTCAAGGCCAAGAACCTTCAGAAACCTCCACGAATGTCTGGCTTAACTGAGCAAGGAAGACACTTAACAAGGCGGCTATGTCCACAGGTGGAATGACCCTGAGCCTGAACTCAGGGAAACACTCTAACTAGCTTTGCTGTGCTCTACATTCCCTGAACCTCAGTTTCCTCTATCACTGTCCTGAGATGAGGTAAATACAAGCATCTCACCAAAAGCAAGAGTAAAAGCTGGGCACCAAACCTCAAGCCCTGTAACACTGCCTATTTGAGAAGTGGAGATCATGAGATCTTGGTTCAAGGCCAGCCAGGGATTTAAAAAAGTTTGCAAGAGATGGGAGCTGGTGGCTCATGCCTGTAATCCTAGCTACTCAGGAGGCTGAGATCTGAGGATCACAGTTCAAAGCCAACCCAGGCAAGAAAGTCTGTCAGACTCTTATCTCCAATTAACCACCAGAAAATTGGAAGTAGCGCTGTGGCTCAATGGGTAGAGCACTAGCCTTAAGCTAAAGAGCTGAGGGATAGTGCCCAGGCCTGGTTCAGACCCCATGACTGACAGACCAAAAAAAAAAAAAAAAGCTGATGGGGGGTTGGGGATTTACCTCAGTGGAAGAGCACTTGCCTGGCAAGTGCAAGGCCTTATGTTCGGTCCCCAGCTCTGTGCAAAAAAAAAAAAGAAAGAAAGAAAAGAAAAAAGAAAAAGAAACTAATGCAAAAACGCTAATGTAGTGGCTCAAGACCATTTAATACTGCCTAGAAAGCACAAGGCCCTGAGTTCAAACTTCATATTACCAAAAATAAAAAATAATAATTACTTTAGCCAGGCACTGGTGGCTCAATCCTGTAATCCTAGCTACTCAGGAGGCTGAGGTCTGATGATCATGGTTCTAAGTCAGCCTTAGCAGGAAAGTCTGTAAGACTCTTATCACCAATGAATCACAGAAAAAGCTGGAAGTGGTGTTGTAGCTCAAGTTATAGAGTCCTATTCTTGAGTAAAAGGAGCTTAGGGACAACTCCTAGGCCCAGAGTTCAAACCCCAGGACTGGCAAAAAAAAAAAAAGGAAAATAAAAAGATAACATTTACCCACATCTTATATCAAACTGCTTCACAAAGCCACATGCCTCTCTTATAGGTCTTCCTGCAGAAAAGAACAGGTAAGAGAAGATGAGCTAGACGAAATGCACAAAAATGGATGCACACAGGAGCTGGCAGCTATTTAGCAGCAAGGAACTGAGAATTAAACAAATGTAAAATTCACATGAAGCCATCCAGTATTTTCTACCTATGCTTTAGCCTCTCCCACTCCCCTCTGGGCACTGTGAAACAAGCCACCCAGAGAGGAGGTGACAGAGCAGCAAAGTCACTCCAAGGTGAGGGGCAGAGCGGAAAGGTAGGAGGGGCAAGTGAACTCAACCAGAGCCACATCCCTAGAAGAGGGGAAGACACAGGAGGAACAGGAACAAATAGTTATCACAAGCTGATTCAAAGGCCCATCTGCTGCTAGCCAGAGGCCCCATCCTACCAGAACAAACATTGAAAAGGCCTGGCTCTTCTACCAGCCTAAGGTAGGTGGGGCACTTCTCAGGACTCAGTTCCAGTACTGAAGTGACTGAGAAGCAACTGCTCCCTCAGAGAACAAGGGCATCATTACACTTGCAGAGGGCACAGCTCAGCCTTGTAAGGAAAGTGTCTCTGGGGACAAAGTAGCAGCAGCTGGATTCTGGGGGAAGATAAGAAGAGCAAGGGTGCCTTCTGCTGAGGGCAGGCTTTGCTCTCTGAGCAAGTCTCAAGGTCCCTGGAGTAGACTCACAGAAAGGAGAAGTCTGGAGCCTGCCCCAGACAAGGCTAGGTGAGATGGTCTCTTCCTGGTTGAGGAAACATTTTTACAAGGTCTGATATCCAACTAAACAACTTCTCCCATTCCAGTCAAGCAATTCTCTCTGGAACCAATACTGCCCCAAACATTCGGAGCAGAGTTCAAGTCATTTCCCAACATCCCTGGCTTTTTTCACTACAGAATTCACAGACAATTCCCCATTCTCTAATAAAAAAGCACTGCAGACCTAGATTCTGAACATCAAAAATGACAATGTCCATCTAGAATGTCTCTGGGGCTGCTAAAATCACATGGGTATTCACACCCAACAAAACAACAGCAAAGGTTCAGGTCACCAACAGTTGGTGCGTTTGCAGCCAGAACAGAGACACGCCACTAGGGGGCACTGCCCTGGAAGTAATAAGGAAACAACTGAGAAACTCTTTGGTGTTTTCTTTTCCTTCTTAAGCTTAAGCAACAAAACATCTAAAGCTTTGCCAAAGAAAACACAAAGTGGGCGCCCTGGGGTTCTAGAATGACCCAGAGACCTTCTGCCTCCTCTTTGAAGCAATACTTTGGCAGAGGAAGGCAACTAGATCTTAAACTCAACAACCCTTCCAAAGAAAGGTTTCTGATTTCTCCTAGATCAATTGACACCAAGGGCTGTCTTGAGCCCCCCAGCCCCTTAAAAGCAGAGAGGTCCACAAGAAGGACAAGCCAATCTATAGGTCTGGCATGAAGACCCAGCTCTGGGACTTGGCTAGGGCTCTTTTAAGGCATACCAAGCCAAGGACAAGCCTCAAGTTTGGGCTGCAGACACAGGATGACACAGACAGCAATCAGTAAAAAGCATGCAAGGGATTATCTGGGCTTTCCCAAGTCTTATATACAGCAGGGGGAGCTCCAGTGCCTCACGTCAGAACTGGACTTTCAGAACATGCACAAGGGCTTCTCCAAATTTCTTCACCCTTTCCACAAGTGTGTGTATACACAGTATAATGTTCAATGTCCTTTTTTAATGTTCCAAAAGCCCTGGGTTTTTCAAAACTCTGCGAGTACATTCCTTCTCATTTCCTTGTGAATTCTGGGCCACGCTGCACACCCTACTGACTATGAAAAACCTGCTTTTTCCTAAGAAGCCTGTCTGGGAGACGGCAGCCAAACCCACACAGGGACCAAGGGTTGCAGGACCAACCGAGCCTCTGCTCCTCGTGCACCTGTGGAGAGCCAGGAGGGGAACTGGGGAGCTCCCTGCCAGGCCTGCCTGTGTGTGCCACTTCAGATTACCACTTGCCCTCTGCAACAAGGCTAAGAAAGTCCAACTGATCTGGGGACTCCACCAGGGACAAAAATGCAAGTGGAGCCCCTCTTCAAAAATCTATCAAGTGGGGCTGGGAAGGTGGCTCAGTGGTAGAGCACTTGCCTTGCATGCATGAGGCCCTGGGTTCAATTCCTCAGCACCACATAAGCAAAAAGAAAAAAGCCAGAAGTGGCGCTGTGGCTCAAGTGGTAGAGTGCTAGCCTTGAGCTGAAGAGCTGAGGGACAGCGCCCAGGCCCAGAGTTCAGGCCCCACGACCGGACCCCCCCCCAGGCATTCACGGAGAGGGGGCATATTGGAGAGCTTTTCAGAGGCAAGTCAGTTGTGGAGCAAGACAAGCACACCTGACCCGAGACTCGGTGCTGCTTCTGTATTTGATTAAGAATCAGATCTATGAAAGCCTCCAACACAGTGAGAAGGGGGAGCCCAGCCCCGACGACCATTGTACCCCATTATCCATGTATTTATCCAGTACCCTCTGCACCACTCCCAGGCGAGGTACCCCACCCCTCTTGCTGATGAGCCCCCCTTCTCAGACACGTGGCCCCGAATCACCACCCCGGCCCATTCGCAAGGCTACTGCGAAGCTCTAATGAGACAGCAAATCAACACACACAAGCCAAGTACAGCTCCTCGCCTCGACTGGGCTTAAACGGGTGTCATGCAATGACAGCGTGAGGGGCTGAGCGCAGGAGGGGCACGTAGTAGGTGCTCCACACACGCCGGCACCCTTCTCCACTAAAGGGAAAGGAGGCAGAAGAGGAAAAACCGCCGGTCCCAAAGTACCTTTAAGCCCCTGGCCGGCAGCGTGGGCTCCCCAGCCTCCCGGGTCCCACCGTCAACCCCAGCCGCGCTCCCACCGCGTCCAGGGCGGCTGGGGGAGCTCGTGGGCGGGCCACGGTGCACCTGAGTGCGACGGTCCGAGCCCATCGCCCACGCTGGCCGCGGATTTCCTCGGGCACAGCCTATGGCCCCACGACCACCTCGCGGCTCGGAAGCAGCCTCCCTGCGCACCGCTCCTTCCCGTTTGGCTCTCGCGTCCCCAGCCGCCGCAGGGGCTGCGCCGGGCGCCGGCCGGGGGTCCCCGGGAGCCGGCGCCGGGTCCCTCCTTACCTGCACAGCTCGGCGAAGGCCTGGAAATTGAGCTTCTTGATTTTCTTCTCGCTCAGCCAGTAGCCAACCCTCTTCCCTTTCAGGAAGGTCTGCATCTTCCTCCTCGGGCGGGGAGTCTGGGTCCGGAGGAAATCGCCCACAGGCCGAGAGCGGGGCCGGCGCGCGCCGCGAGCGTGCGGGAACCTCCTCCGGTGGCGGGGACGCGGAGCGGGC
>NW_012267218.1:9017687-9032201 GCF_000151885.1 Dipodomys ordii | reverse complement strand
CTGTGGCGCGGGTGGAGCGTGCTGGGTGGGTGTCGTTTAGGCGGCCCTTACCGAGTGGCTTGGCTCGCCAGAAGGGCGGAGGGGGGCAGTGGGGGGACATCGTGACTGTCATTTGGGGGTGGCGGGGCCGCTGACCTTCGTTCCTCGGAGCACCTCCGGATCCCAGCGGGACTGAGCCCCCACCCCACCCCCAAGGCAATCCGTCGCCGCTGCCGCGGCCCGGCGACACCGCCTCTCCTCGGTGAAGGAAGCGAGCCAGCCCTGGCCTGGGAAGATGACCACCGACTCACACTCTGACCCAGGGAGGAGGAGATGGGGCTTGGAGGCAGCAAGGATGAGCAGGGCATCCCCCGCAAGAGCCTTTCCTAAGGCGGATGCTGGGCTAGAAGTGGACGCCAGACTCGGCATGCCTGTCCTCAGAGAGCTCCAGGCATGGGGAGGCGTCCTTGTCCCTCCCCAGGCCCAGGGTTCCCGAGGGCTCATTTAGAAAGTTTCAAGGGAGACCTTTACGGTGATCTTAAGGGAATAAGGGAGATTTTTGACGGCTTTGAGATTTCGAGGTGGGAGAGGGCAGAAATGAAAGGACCAAGTGTTAGGAAATGACAAAGACGTCCTTGATTAGGCTGGAGTCAAGCTCCTCTGAGTCTTTCTGCCTCTTGATCTTGACCTTGGGCTCTGTCCTTGGCCCTCTTAGGCCAGTTTTATAGAGAATCCTGCTGAGCCAGGAAAGTTCACCACCTATGGTATCCCATCACCTTGGATCCTATCATCCTGGAAGGCCTCCCTACAGTAAAAATCCTGTTAGTCAGCTGAGCCAGAATCCTGGGAGTCCTGAGGTTTCCACTTGGTAATTTTCCATGCACAGGTCCCCAAGTCTACTCCTTGGCTATAAATACCCACTTTTCTCTATGGTTGTTTTTTCCCCCTCTAGTCAGAGGGGAGGCTCAGTCTTTCTCCTACTACAGACTGTCCCCTTCTTTGCCATCTTTTATTCGCATCTTTATTTTTTTTTCTTTAATGGGAAAAAAAATGGGTAGAGTGTAAAAAGGATGCCAGTTCATCAGAGACAGAGCTCTCCAGTGAACCAGAGGCTGTCATCCTAGGCCACTGGACTCTACGAGGGAATGAGGGTGTAACAGCATTAAGATGAGCTCTGTGCCTTAGAAATGCTGTTTCTGGGGGAGATAGCGCAACATCATCCCAGGGCTGATGAAGCAAATGGAAGCCAAGAAGGAAAAAAGAAGTCAGGAGGCAACAATAAACACTTTTTGGTTGAAGTTAACAGAAAATTTCTTACACAGGCAGAGTCTTCAAGTGCTCCAGTGTGCTTGGAGCAGGGAGCTGTGACGCTGGGTAACACAGGAGGCTACCTGGAGCCTTTCACTCAACAAAAGCAAGGGGCCAAGAGTATGGCAGAGATCTGCTGAGCACTGGGGTTCAGAGGTAACTGAGGCTGAGGTCCCAGAAAAAAAAATACGGCCATTGATTTGAAATATGCAATGAGAATATGAAGAAAAGGAAGCAGGTACTCTGATCTGCTTAGCTAAGGGATTTGACACTTTGGCATTGGATGTGGGAGTATGAATAGGTGTCTATATACTAGGTACAGGTGGCTGGCTCATGCCTGTACTTCTAGCTACTCAGTGGCTGAGAGCTGAGGATCACAGAAGCCAGCCCAGGCAGAAAAGCCTGTGTGATTCTCATCTCCAATAAAGCACAAAAATATCTGATGCTGTTGCTCAAGTGGTAGAGTGCTAACCCTGAGCAATAAAGTTCAGGGACAGTGTCCAGGCTCTGAGTTCAAGCCCCAGGACTAGCAGGCGCTCACTCATGCGCGCACATTCGCAAGTGCGCGCACACACACACACACACGTGTCTTAACAGTTTTGTGAAGAGGACAGAAGCAGGGTCAGTGTACTGGTGTCACTCAGTGGAACAGGAGGAACAGTATGACTTCAGAAAGACTTGGCTTGGGGATCTTAGTCCAGCTCGTCTCAGCTCAGGCTAGTCACTTTTCTCTGAGCTCTGTAGAAGAAAGAACATTTTTGAGGGATTAATGGTGAAGATTTGAGGGGTTTTGTGTGTGTTTTTTTCTGTTACTGGGGCTTATACTCAGGGCCGTGTACTCTTGCTCAGCTTGTGTGCTCATGGCTGGCACTCTACCATTTGAGCCATGCCTCTGGTCCTATAGTGAAGGGTTGGATGGGAATTAGGGGTAGACCACACAAAGGTGACATCTGAGTACAAGTATGATCAAGGTGTACAAGCAAATTAAGCAGACCTCTGGGGTGAGGTGGAGGAACTCCTTAGAGGGCTACTGTAGTAAGCCAGAGAGCCACCACAGGTGGTAGCAAGTAAGTGGTGAGGGCTATGGACAATGGGGAGAGCTGGAAGGAACAGCCAGTGGCATTTGCTGTAGGAGGCACAGGGCGAAATGAAGTGTGTGCATATGAGCATTCTGGCCTCCATACCTGGAAGGAAAGAAGTTGTCCACAGCTGAGACAGGTAAGACTTGGTACACCTTTTGGCGGGGGGGAAGCTCAAGCTCAAGTTAGGAGTTCTGTCTTGGACAGGTTGGGTATGAGACAGTTGCTAGATAACCAATGTAAACATCAAGCACACAGTTTGATAAAACAGGCTGTAGTTAACTGACTCAGGCTGGAGATAAAAGTCGGGAGCAGTCACTGTAGAGATGTTGCTGAGAGCCACAAGACTGGATGAGATCACAGGATGTGAGCAGGGGTAAAGGTCAAGGGTGGAGCCGAAGGGTTGAAGTGGTCAGAGGTTGAGGAGGAACAGAGGGGCCAACAAGAGGTTTGAAGTAAGAGAGCACGTAGCCTAGAAAGTCAAGTAATGAACCATTTGAAAAGGTGTTGAGGGCTGGGAATCTGGCTTAGTGGTAGAGTACTTGTCTAGTATGCATGAAGCCCTGGGCTCAATTCCTCAGTACCACATAAACAGAAAAAGCCAGAAGTGGTGCTGTCACTCAGGTGGTAAGTGCTAGCCTTAAGCAAAAAAAAAAAGCTTAGGGACAGTGCCCAAGCCCTGAATTTAAGCCCTGGGACTGGCAAAAAAAGAAAAAAAAAAAGATGGCGATCAAGAAGGACAATGACAATTGATGTTGGCCTTGGATCTGATACAGGAGATAGGGAAGTGTCTCATATAGAGAGAGAGACATATATATGAACAGTGTGTGTGTGTGTGTGTGTGTGTGTGTGTGTGTGTGTGAAGTGGCTAGGTGTCAGTGGTACAGACCCATAACCCTAGCTATTCAAAAGGCTGAGATCTGCATATCTCCATCTGAAGACATGGTAGGTTGTCTTTGTATTAAAAAGCCAAGGACACTGATATGCTTATGCAAGCAAAGATGGTCTGCTCTTTAATAGCTGCTATGGGGGAGAGAAATTGGGAAAGAAGGTATCTAGATAGAATTTTCATTCAATTCATATTTGTTAATCTAAACTGTTTTCATTAAATATATATAAACATATTTGTATATGTGTGTGTTTGTGAGAGAGAGAGAAAGAGAGAGAGAGAGAATGAGTCCTGGGGCTTGAACTCAGGCCTGAGCACTGTCCCTGAGCTTTTCTGCTCAAGACTAGTATTCTACCACTTGAGCCACAGCTCTACTTCTGGCTTTTTTTTTTTTTTTTTTTGGTAGTTAACTGGACATAAGAGTCTCATGGACTTTCCTGCCCAGGCCAGCTTTGAACCATGATCCTCAGATTTCAACCTACTAAGTAGCTAGGACTATAAGGCATAAACCACCAGCTCCTGGAAAACAAATCATTTTTTTTTTGAGGGGGGGTCCAGTCATGGGGCCTGAACTCTGGGCCTGGGCACTGTCCCTCAGCTTTTCAGCTCAAGGCTAGCGCTCTACCACTTGAGCCACAGCGCCACTTCCAGCTTTTTTTCTTTTTGCTTATGTGGTGCTGAGGAATCGAACCCAGGGCCTCAGGCATACAAGGCAAGCGCTCTACCACTGAGCTACCTTCCTAGCCACAAACAAATCATTTTCAAAATTATCTTTAGTTATACAAAGGGATTTTAATTCTACGTATCAGTTTATGGTTACAATGCAATTTTGATCAGTGTCACCCTTTCCATCATTCTCCCCTAACATATTTTACTTTTTAAATGAAAAATAGGTATAATAAGGAAAAAGACACAGCAATTAAGAAAATACGTGAAGCGCTGGACACAGTATAAGTCTAACAAACATCTACTTCCTGCTGAAAGGGCTACTTGCAGAAAAGCAAACATCTGAGGGGTTTGTGTTATTCACCAAATCAGAAATGGATCAGAAAAACTTATTTCCATATGTATGTTTTATTTATTTTTGGGGGGGTCCGGTCGTGGGTTCTGAACTTTGGGCCTGGGCGCTGTCCCTCAGCTCTTCAGCTCAAGGCTAGCGCTCTACCACTTGAGCCACAGCGCCACTTCCAGCTTTTTTTCTTTTTGCTTATGTGGTGCTGAGGAATCGAACCCAGGGCCTCATGCAAGCCTACCACTGAGCCACCTTCCCAGCCCCATATGCATGTTTTTAAAAAATAACACTTCCCTAGGTTCATTGTATAATGCCTATAAATCCCAGCACTCAGGAGGCTCAGGCAGGAGAATTACAACTCAGGCCAGCCTGGGCAACATAGCACTATTCTGTCTGGCCTGCCCTCCCAATTAAAAATAGTGTTTTTCTACAGAAGAAATTAGTATTATCATACCCTTACACATTAAAAATGATACCATCATTTAAAACTTAATCTCTGTTTGTTAAGGTTTGGATATAGTGGGAGTATGTCCTTCAAAGAGTCATGCTGGAAGTTGGTCCCTGTGGAGGAGCACTGGGGTGGCAGAATCATTAAGAGGTGGAGCCTAGTGAAAGGTGATTGTTGTTGAAGGGAGGAGGAGGAGTGTGGTCCTCAGGAGAAAATAGTTGTCAATGGTCCCTACCAGAATCTCTCCGGCTTCCTGTTTCACCATGTGATCCCTCCCTTTCCCACACAAGCTCCATCTCTGTGCTTCTGCCAGTTTGTAAAGTAGCCTGAAGGCTCTCCCTCACTAAGCAGAGCAATGCTCTTGGCTTTCCACAACAGAGAGCTTCATAACCTTCTGTTCATGCAACGCTCCCAGCCTCAGATGCTGTATCATACTAACTGAAATTGGAACGATACAATATTCAAGTATCTAAGCCTGCCCCTGTGTGGTACCTGGTCACTAATTCTCCTGACTTGGAGTTAAAGCAGATCCCCTTATGAAAGAGAGACTGAGCTAGCTGTGTCACAGAAGTTCTAGCTTTCTGGTTTATCCAGTTGCTTCTGGCACCATTAAGCCTATTCCCCAACTGCTTACATTTGCTGACAACTGAAGGTTAATCAAAGTCTTGGTTAAGCTGGCTGTGGTGCTGTGATGGTATATGCCAGTAATCTTAGCACTTAAGAGACAGAGGCAGAAAGATATGAGTTGACATGGGATGCAAAGTGAGCCCTTTCTCAAAAAAATACATAAGCCAGGTGCTGGTGGCTCCTAGCTACTCAGGAGGCTGAGATCTGAGGATGTTGGTTCAAAGAGAGCCTAGACAGGAAAGTCCATAAGACTCTTATCTCCAATAAACCACCAGAAAACCAGAAGTGACGCTGTGGCTCAAGTGGTAGAGCACTCTCCTTAAGCTGAAGAGCTCGGGGATAGTAGTACCCAGGCCCAGAGTTCAAGCCCCATGACTGACAAAACACACACACACACACACACACACACACACACACACACAATTTTAAGCTAAAATATATTGTTCATGTGTCTAGCATACTAGGGTAAGCAGCTTTGTTTGGGCAGATTTTGTTTTCCAGTGCTGGGGATTTGAACCCAGTGTCTCACATACTGTACCACTGAGCAAGCAAGCATCCTATCACTGAACTGCCTTCCTGACCCTATGCTGGAACTTTTTCTTTTTTAGTTGTAGAGTTTAAAGTCAGGACTTCAGGCTTGTTAGGTGAGCTGTCTACCACTCGAGTCACTCAGCCCACTGAAGACTTTCGCTGCTCTTGTACTTCACATAAATGGAATTGCACAATATAACTCTTTCACTCAGTTTCCTTGAGTGCAGCCCTTTTACCAGTTCATCAAGCATTTTCCTATTATTTCACTGAGGGAATATGTTACAATTTTGTCCAATTCCTTCCTGATTGATAACAGCCCTCTTGATGATTTTCAATTCCCACCATTTGATAATATTGCCTGAATCAATAATTTTCCTGGAGGTCACCAAACTGATCAGACCCTAAAAGTTGGCCCAGAGTTATATCTTTGGAAAAGTGGGATGGGAGAGATGGAGATGGACCATGTGGGTCTGCAAGAAGGGAGAAAGATTGTTCTGTGCAGAAGATGCTCATTTCAAGAATACACAGCTACCCCTCTGTACATCCTCTTTATAACAACAACAACAAAATACACAGCTAGCTAGCACCAGTGCCTCATGCCTGTAACTCTAGTTACTCAAGAAGTTGGATATGAGGATCATAGAGCTAGTCTAGGCAGGGAAGTCCATAAGACCTTTATCTCCAATTAACCAGCAAAAAAACCAGAAGTGGTGTTATGGCTCAAGTGGTAGAGTGCCAGCCTTGAACTTAGGCCCTGAGTTCAAGACCCAAGACGACGACGACAACAACAACAACTACATACAGCTATGGAGCTGCATGTTCTGATTTTCTAGACTCGGGGTCGGTTCTGTGTACTTCTACTGTGAGGGAAGGTGTGCTTTCCCCATTTTACTGCAGAGCAGCTCTGGTGGATGATGAGTTCTGCTCAAGTCACACAGCACTGTGATAGCTCAGTGCTGTGGCAGACTGTCCTCTGGGCTTCCCAGACATTCTAGTTTTCTTGGGGTAGCGCAGGGAGAGGTCAAGGACAGGAATCCTCTCCTCTAGACAGCCGGAGGAAAGCAGGAAGGAAGTGCTCACTCAGGCAAGGCGGTGCATGGAGTTTTGAAACAGAGCTCAGCTGCAACTGCCCTTTGTACAGGCCAGTAAACCCAAGGGGAGGGAGAACATGCTGCCCACTCCACCTGTACAGAACCCAACACCTGGCCAGGGCCACTGCCGCAATGCCAGCTCTGCTCACATCACAAAGCCAAGATGGGAAGCCCAGCGGACAGGCTGGACGCAGGGCCAGATCTCCAGGACAAGCCCCTGAGGTGCTGACCCTCTCCCCAGGCCTGAGAAAAGTCCCTCTTAAAGCCATCACTTTGGGCTGGGAAGGTGGCTCCGTGGTAGAGCGCTTGCCTTGCATGCATGAGGCCCTGGGTTTGATTCCTCAGCACCACATAAGCAAAAAGAAAAAAGCCAGAAGTGGCGCTGTGGCTCAAGTGGTAGAGCGCTAGCCTTGAGCTGAAGAGCTGAGGGACAGCGCCCAGGCCCAGAGTTCAGGCCCCACAACTGGACCTCCCCCCAAAAAAAAAGCCATCACTTCCCTCCATGGCTGACATTTAGTGACATTCTTTTAGTCCTCTGTGGCACTTCAGAAACACAGCTATTGACTGGCTATATTAAGAAATGCCATCTACAGCCCACCCCTGGCCTGCCCCATGGGTGCACAATGACGTCCACCCAGTCAGGTCATGGGGAAAGAGGCCCCTGGTGGCCTCCTGGAGCCTCAACTGCTTTTCCTGGCACAGTCCCACCTTCTGGGCTCTGCCAGACAGGCAACTATGGTAGGAGTTCACTTTACGAGAAATGTAGGTTTAAAAAAGAAAAGAGAGGAGCTTGGCAGCACGCATGCCTCCTGAACAGCCAGTGTTACATGTGTGAGCTATTGGCACCCTACGCCGTTGTTGTTTTTTTTTTTGTGTGTGTGTATGTGTGGTGCAGGAAATCCAGTTCAGGGCCTCATGCATGCTAGGCAAGGGCTCTTCTTCTTTTTTTCTTTTGGTCATGGGGCTTGAACTCTGGGCCTGGGCACTGTCCCTGAGCACTTTTGCTCAAGGCTAGCACTCTACCTCTTAGAGCCATAGCTCCACTTCAGTTTTCTGTTAGTCAATTGGAGATGAGAATCTCATGGGCTTTCCTGCCTGGGCTGGCTTTGAACTATGATCCTCAGAGCTCAGCCTCCTGAATAGCTGGGATTGCAGGCATGAGCCCGGCTTGGGGCTCTGCCTCTTGAAGCATGCCTCTAGCCCTTGTGTTTATATTCTGTTTTCAAAATAGAGTCTCTCTAACTTTCACGATCCTCTGCCTCCAAAGTAGTTATGATTACAAACATGTGCCACTATACCCAGCTTTCTTATTTTGCTTTTAAGGATGAGTTGGTAATATACAATCACAGCATTTGTTTCCTTCTCCATTTAAACTTCGTATTGAAGCAGGATAGAGAGGTGAGATGGGGAAATTATATTACTTTCAATAAATACAAATGGGTTAGACTCAAAAGCTACATCCAGGAAATAGAGTGAAAAAGCAGTGCCCTCCCACAACACCTTCTTTTTAATGTTAAGTAGGAGATCAAGAGATACAAGAGGAGGCATCTAAAGCCTCATTCTTTCTTGAAACAGTAAAAAAAAAAAAAAAAAATCCAAGAAATCCAATCTTCTTGGAGGGATAAAGACTAAAAAGGGAAAAGACATCTGGCAGCCAAGCACTGGTGGCTCACACCTATAATCCTAGCTACTCAGAAGGCTGAGATCTAGGATCACCATGCAATGCCAGCCCAAGCTGAAAAATCAATGACACACTTGTCTCCAGTTAACCACCCAAAAGAGCAAGATGTGGCTCAAGCTGTTGGTAGAGCACTAGCCTGGAGCAAAAAAGCTCAGGGACAGCATCTAGGCTTTGAGTTCAAGCCCTAGGACTGGTTCACATTTATGCATGCATGTATGTATTTTACCTTCTGAGGCTCTCCTTGCAAAACACTCTGAAATGCTATTTATGCACAGTTTGAGCTGGGAAGCTGAAGGAACCCTTCTTCCATCCCCTGGTAATGTACCTACAATCTACATACCCATGTAGGCTTTGTGTTACAGTAGCTTTAAAACGCACTAGTTTTCATGACTAATATTCTGCCCAATTTATTAGGTCATCATCTCCCTTCATCAGTCTCCTGATACTCAGTACCTGAGTTATTCCCATGGAATTGTGTGGATGAAGCAATTTGACCATGTAAGTGTTCAGGTTTATTATGAATAGTACTGGATGTCTCTTTCATAAAACTTCCCTATGACCAAGTCCTTAGAAATGTCTCCTCCTGGGTGGATTACAGGCTCAAACTCCAACTTACAAATCCTTCCAGAAGACCAAAAGTTACTGTGACTTCCTGGGTGGTGTTGCTGACTCAGCGACATCCATTTCAGTTCCAGTTTTCTCAATGCAAAAGGAAGTGAGCGTTCAGTTGCAAATGACAGCATATTAAGAAATCCTAGATTACTGGCCCAATGTCCCCGTCATGGACACTCATTTCCTTTTAAAGGCACCAGTCAACCTGGTTCTTTGGCCATACTCAGATGCAAGCTGGAAGATTGGAGATGAACATAGAGAAGTCCCAGTTAAATGTGAATCTCCCATGGGCAAAGAATAGTTTTAGGTTATGAGTATATCCCAAATGGGCTGTGGGATATACTTACACTAAAAAAAAAATTATTATTTGCAGGAAATTCAAAGAAAACTGATCGTCTTAGATGGCATCTCATAACTTTGCCCCAGAAGAACCCCTCTTAACCTATGAAGTCAGGGGACAGTTAATCTAGACTCAGGGGACAGTCAACTTAAGCCTCTGCTCCTTTCTGGGGAGTGGGCTGTCCTGTTGACTGGGTCCCAGGAGTACAGTCCCCAGAGCCGTATTAGGAAAGCTGAGCCTGGCCTACAGGAGTGGGCTTGCTTGTTTTGTTGTCTGCTTATACTCGTGGGTAAAAGTTTGTTTCCTTTTGTGAGAGCCAGAAATATCCAGGCAGGCCTGGTCCCAGTAGGACTGGTGTAATAAATCCTGGCAGCATCTTCCATTCTGTCTCTAGAAAAGATTTCTAAGGCCCATTGGGAAGGAAAAGGAGAGACCTCAGTCCTTAAGAAAAGGGCAGGCTGGGGCCCTCAGTGGCTTTAAGTGAATGGTATGTCTGGGACAATGCACCCCATTTCTTGGTGTTGGAAAGGACTTTAGAGACCTGCTTGAAGACTCTGGATGGTTTTCCTGACTTCCCTTTGCTTGCTTAGATCTCTCCTCTCCATCAAAGAGCCTATTTTATGTCTACATATCTAGCTTCTAAAAAGTTCTGCAAGACAGGGTGAGGTGACTCATCCCATAATTCCAGCTACACTATAGGCAACAGTGGAAAGGATCACCATTCAAGGACAACCTTGACAAAAAGTTACTAAGACCCCCAACTCAATAAACAAGGCATCCACAGTCTCAGCTACCCAAGAGGCATATAATAAATGGTTTTTGGGTCTAAGGCCAGCTCATCAAAAAGTATGAAACCCTATCTTAAAAACTAACTCAAAAGCACAGCACTAGTAGCTCACACCTGTAATCCTATGTACTCATGAAGCTGAAATCTGAGGATCATAGTTAGAAGCCAGCCCAGGCAGAAAAAGTCCATGAGATTCTTATCTCCAATAAACTACTCAGAAGAAGCTAGAAGTGGTGCTAGGACTCAAGTAGTAAAGTGCTAGCCTTGAGCACAAATTGTTCAGGAGCAGCACCCCAGCCTTGAGTTCAAGCCAGAACTGCCCCAAAAAAAAAAACACCCTCAAAAAAAGGGCTTGAGGCATAGTTTAAGTGTATTTGCTCAGCAATCATGAATCTCTGAGTTCAAACCTCATTACCACCACCACCACCACCCCCACCCCCACACACAAAACCAGAAAAACCAGGGGCTGGAAAGATGGCTCAGTGGTAGAGTGCTTGCCTTGGATGCCTGAGGCCCTGGGTTCGATTCCTCAGCACCACATAAATAGAAAAAAAAAGCCAGAAGTAGTGCTGTGGCTCAAGTAGTAGAGCGCTAGCCTTGAGCTGAAGAGCACAGGGACAGCGCCCAGGCCCAGAGTTCAAACTCCGTGACCGACAAAAAAAAAAAAAAAAGTAAAAGAAAGTTCTCCACTTTGTGCCCAGCCCCTGGCTGTCTTGGGGCAGAGTTCAATCTTTTCACTTCTATCCTGATCTGGCACAGTTTCCACTGTGAGCAGAGGGTGTGGGCACTGACCTCCTCACTAGCCAGGGAAACCAGAAAGCTCTTGTCTCCAGGCCAGAGCAGCTATCTTCCCCACCTGGATGCCATCCTCCAGGCTCTCTCCAGGTCAGGTCACACCTGGGCCAGCTGGCTGGCAAGGGAAGAGCTGAAAGGAAAGCATCCTTGCAAAGCACTTGCTCAGTGCTGTACATCACATACACAGTTAGGTCCTACGACCTAACTAAAATGGTTGCCAGGCACCCTGTCAGTTGGAAAAATCTCTGCATTGTTCAAAGTGAGAGGTTGGACTTAAAAGGGGGCTGAACATAGGCTGCTTTGACTGCCAAGTCTTATACCTCTCCCCTCTCCCCCTTTTTATTTTTGTTAGTTGTTAGACTTGAACTCAGGGCCTAGGCATTGTCCTTGAGCTTTTTCCTCAGGCTAGTGCTCTACCACTTGAGCCAGAGCTCTACTTCCAGCTTTTTGGTGCTTGAGATGAGTCTCCCAGACTTTCCTCCCCAAACTCCCTTTGAACCATGATCCTCAGATCAAACTTCAGCTTCCTAAGTAGCTAGGATTACAGATGTGAGACATTAGCATTGGGCTTTGTATCTGTCCTCCTGCAGATTATACAGTACTTGCAGAAACAGGCAATCAAAGAAATAGTAATAGGTGATGAGGAAAAAAAAAAAAATCCTCCAAAACACTGGGGCCCTGTTCTGTTGTGCTTCTTGTCCAATGCAGCAGTGCCCCCTAGTGGACATAAAATTTCCCTAGGCTCTTCACATCATACTGATACAGAGAAGGTTGCTGTCAGGGTCACCAGACATCCTGTGATGCATAAGACATTTGAAGGCACAAGGTCAAGGACATGTCATTCTAGAACATCCAAGCAAAACCACTCATATAGGTGAAAATTCTGTTTGTAATTATTTGAGCCTGCTGGGCACTGGTGACTTATGCCTGTAATTCTAGCTTTTTAGGAGGCTGAGATTTGAGGAACAAGGTTTGAAGACATACAGATCTGAGAGGTTCTTATTCTAATTAACCAGCAAAAAGCCTAAAGCAAGTAGAACACCACCCTTACGCAGAAAAAACTAAGGGAGAGCTCAAGACCTTGAGTTCAAGCTCCAGTACACACACACACACACACACACACAATTATTTGGACAGAGAGCTCAACTTTAATTTTTTTTTGCCAGTCATGGGGCCTGAACTCTGGGCCTGGGCGCTGTCCCTCAGCTCTTCAGCTCAAGACTAGCGCTCTACCACTTGAGCCACAGCACCACTTCCGGCTTTTTCTGCTTATGTGATGCTGAGGAATTGAACCCAGGCCCTCGTGCATGCAAGGCTAGCACTCTACCACTGAGCCACCTTCCCAGCCCCCAACTTCCCAGCCATATCACTAAATATTTGGGAATTCGAGAAGCAGGCACACTCAGAGAAGTCTATACTTAATTTTGATCCACTAAGAATTATTTACTGTTGTAGAAAACCATGTCTCCTGTGGACTTTGAGTCAACATATCTCACCTCTATGGGTCTGCCTTTGTCACTGTGACATTTATAGTAATTCTAAGTATAAATTCTGACAGCTACCAGGGTATTTGTATGCAGAAATATATTCAATCATTAAATGTTAATTTCGTTCTCATTTATTTTGTAAGAAGTGTGTACTTCAACCAGGCACTGGTGGCTTACATCTGTAATACTAGTTACTCAGGAGGCTGAGGTCTAGAGGATGGAAGTTTCATGCCAGTCAATATAGAAAAATCTTCAAATTTTCATCTCCAATTAATCAGTCAACAAAAAAGGTAGCTCAAAGAAGCTGGGCGCCAGTGGCTCATGCCTGTAATCCTAGCTACTCAGGAGGCTGAGATCTGAGGATCTCGGTTCAAAGCCAACCTGGGCAGGAAAGTCCGTGAAACTCTTATCTCCAATAAACACTCAGAAAGCCGGAAGTGGCACTGTTGCTCAAGTGGTAAAGTGCTCGCCTTGAGCTGAAGACCTGAGGGACAGCCCTCAGGTTCAGAGTTCAAGCCCCATGACCGACAAAAAAAAAAAAGGTAGCTCAAGTAGAGCTCAAGTGGCAGAGAAAGAATGCTGACAGAGAGCTCAAGACCCTGAGTCCAAGTCCCAATACCCTTCCCCCTACCCACTCCCCCAAAAAGCCCATGCCAGACCATGTGAATAAAACACTACTAGATAATGGTGGTGCAGGCCTAAAATCCCAGAACTTAGGCGACATCAATCTCGTCAGGTCCAGCATAGTGAGACCCAGTCTTAAAAAAACAAAAGTAAGCCGGGCAGCAGTGGCTCACAGCTGTAACCCTAGCTGCTCAGGAGGCTGAGATCACGGTTCAAAGCCAGCCCTGGCAGGAAAGTCCATGAGACTCTCATCTCCAGTTAATCACCAGAAAACCGGAAGTGGTGCTGTGGCTCAGGTGGTAGAGCACTGGCCTTGAGCTGAAGAGCTCAGGGACAGTGCCCAAGCCCAGAGTTCAATCCTCACAACGAGGGGGTGGGGGCGGGAAGGAGGGGAGGAGATGTTTAACCCATAGGGAACATTAAGTTTTCCACTTGGGGGATTAAAATGAGGGAGAGTTTTTGCATTTTGTTTTTATTTTTTTATTTTTATTTTTTGAACATTGTTAGCCCCTCCGTTGTTTTCCCCCTACCATCCCCTCCCTCCCTCCCTTCCCCGAAGTACTTTTTTTTTTTTTGATTGTGATTAAGTGATTACATAATTTCTAAGTCACAAGTTCATTCTAACTTTCCTGGAGCAAATTGTCTATCACAGTCTGTAATATATAACAGTGTTCACATGTTATACACCATGAGTTTTTGCATTTTGAAAACAACAAATATCTAGAAATACAAGAGATTAAGCCTATTTTAAAAAATTTGTTCATTTGTCTTGCAGCAGTGGGGACAGAACCTACGGCCTTTTGCATGCCATGCATTTCCTCCATTACCGAGCTTTCCCTGCTAGTGAATTTTCAGTTAAGACACTGGTTCAAGGCAGGAGTGTTGTTTTATTGTTGTTAGAATATTTCCTTTGGTATGTGTTAAAAATCACATAAGAATATTTCTGAGAGCCAGCAGTGGTAGCTCATGCCTGTAATCCTAGCTATTCAAGGCTGAGATCCCAGGATGGTGGTTCAAAACCAGCCTGGAGGCTGGGAAGATGGCTCAGTGGTAGAGTGATTGCCTTGCATGCATGAGGCCCTGGGTTCAATTCCTCAGTACCACATAAGCAGAAAAAGATGGAAGGGGCACTGTGGCTCAAGTGGTAGAGCACTAGCTTTGAGCTGAGGAGCTGAGGGACAGCGCCCAGGCCCAGAGTTCAGGCCCTACAACCACCACCACCAC
>NW_012267218.1:9008626-9017637 GCF_000151885.1 Dipodomys ordii | reverse complement strand
CAACAACAACAACAAAAGAACAGCCTGGGCAGGAAAGTTGTGAGGCTCTAATTTCCAATCAAGCACCAAAAATGTGGAGCTATGACTCAGGTAGTAGAGCACTAGCCTTGGCAAAAAAGCTCATGGATGCTGCCCAGGCCTTGAGTTCAAGCCTGGGACCAGCACTAGTTGTGTGGCAATCCTTAGATGTCCTGAATACCTAGGATTACAGGCATGAGCCACTAGCATGCAGCTTAAGAGTTCTTTTTTTTTTTTTTTAAATCTGGCCCTGGCATCATCATCATCATCATTATTTATTAGGACACTACTCATAGCCTGGGCACTGCCCCTGGGCTTCTTTTTGCTCAAGTCTAGCACTCTACCACTTGAGCCACAGTGCCACTTCTGGCCTTTTCTGTTTATGTGGTCCTGAGGAATTGAACCCAGGGCTTCATGTATGCTAGGCAAGCGCTCTACCACTGAGCCATATTCTCAGCCCAAGTCCTGGCATTCTTTATGAATTAGCCAGAGCACAGAAAGCCTCAGACTTGAGGGGTGGAGGACAAAAGAAAATGAGAGTTCAAGGTCAGTGTCATGGAGTAGCAAAGTTGGCTGTGATGCCAAGTTCTGGCCTTGATGCTTGTGGAATGGGCTTGGGCAGAGCTCTCTCTAAACCCAGGACCGTCCCCTGTACAGTGGGGACATCGATGGTGCCTCCTCTTGATACTGCTGTGGAGACTAACAACAACAAAAATAGACAAATACAAAGCATGATATACAACAACCTAACATTTGCATCATTTAAGTAACCCAGCCATGACTTAAAGTGTGAGGGAGTACTGCCAAGCTTATAGGCAAATATTATATCAGCAGAGATTGGTGCATGTGAGGACTTTGCTATTCCCAGGGCTCCTGGAAGCAAGTCCCTGGGGACACTGAGGTGTGCTGTTCCTGAAAAGACTCTATCCGAAAGCCTGGCCCATGAAGTCATATGAGCACACAGGAGAATATGGGTGGTGTTGTAGTTGTATTTGAAAATGAAGGAAGAAGGAGGGGAGTTGGTGCTCTTTAAGAGCAGGCCAGGCTCTGTGGCTCAAGCCTGTAATCCTGGCTACTTGGGTAGTGAAACTTGGGGAACGTATAAGGCCAGTCTAGCCAATGCCAACCCCCACCCCACCCCCACAAAAGACATTTTTGAGTCTCTATTCCAATTAACAGCTGGGTACAGTTGGACACACCTGTCATTCAAGTGACAAAGGGCAGCACACAGATCATCATAGTTCTAGGCAACCTGGACCCTACTTTGAAAATAAGCAACTTAAAGCAAGGCTGGAAAAGTGGCTTAGCTGGTAGTGTGCCTGCCCAGCAAATGTGAAACCCTGGAAACACACACACACCCACACAAGCACCCGTAATTCTCAAGAGGCTAAGATCTGAGAATCTCGGTTTGAAGTCAACCCAGGCAAAAGACTTAAGACTCTTAACTCCAATTAATCAGCAAAATGCCAAAATGGGAGATGTGGCTCAAGTGATTAGAGTGGTTAGAGTGCCAGCCTTGAGCAAAAAGGCCCTGAGTTCAAGCCACAGTACCTCTTGTCTGGCTCTCTAGGAGGGATTGGAGCAGAGTTAGTGGACTCTTCCTTTTTTCAATAGCTTTCATCCTACCTTGCCTGAGCCAGGGCTAAGGAAGGGTCACTTCTTCCAGGAAGCCAGGGTACTCTGCACCTACAAGGAATCTACAGGGAAGCCAGACTATGGCTGGGTAGCTGCTGGTGGGTAAGGGGAAGGCCAAGGATAGCTCTATAGCTCTGGTCTCTTCTTCTTTGCTGGGTCAGGGTAAAGGGCACAGCTGGCACTTAGGAAGGGGCCATCCAGAGGGTCTGGTATGACTTGTGAGTCAAAGGTTTGGAAGGACTTCTACAAGGGGGAATGAGCAAACAGGCCTAGCTGGAGATAGTGGGAGCCCATTTCTCACTGTGAGAGAAGAGTCACGCTTCCTAGGGAGATAAGAGTAAAGACTGGAAAAAAAAATCCTGTGTGGAATGTGTACTGGAAATGTTGGTATAAACTCATGGTTTGAAAAGATATATAAATAAAACAGTGGATGTAGGTATACATGGCATGCATGAGTATGCATGTGCACACGCACGCACGCACACACACACACACACACACCATTTCTAGCTGTGGCTGTTGGCAGCCTAGAAGCAACCACAACCATAGTAATACACATGCCTGGTACTCACATCTTGGTTTCTAATCACCATCCTCCACTGATGAAATGAACTCATTTTCAAAATAGCTGATCCTAAACCTAGGGCAGGAAAATTACAAGTTGAACCTAGAACATCTTGTGCACATACAAGGGAGTGCTCAAAACCCAAAATGATGTGTAGATGTCAAATTGACATGGAAACCAGATGAGTCAACTCCCAACAGTCAAAGCCCAGGCAAGTACTGTCCACAGCACATGACTCGGGTCTGGGAGCTGTCCTGATATCTCTCTTCCTGAGAGTGGCTTACTGAGTTTTAGATAGAATATCAGTTGGGCTGCTTTACCCACCTATTGGCAAGCTTTAAACAAATACAAGTGTAATTCTCTTGTACTGTAAGTCTGAACTGGCATATCACCTCTGCTAAGTCATGAGAAACCCAGACTCCTTTGCTTTTGTATCTCAACACTCATTTTCTACCTCACAGGTCAATATGGCTGCTCTCTCTGTACTAGCACATCCTGTTCCAGCCAGAAGGAGAGCAAAAAGCAAAGAAGCTATGATCATGTGCCATCATCTGCAAGGGAAGCTGGGACAGGGGAATAGGGATGGGAGAATATAGTATTTAACAAAGTACTAGCTGGGCGGGCACAGAGGCTTGGACCTGTAATCTCAGCTACTAGAAGGCTGAGATCTGAGGAACATTCTTTAAAGCCAACACAGTGAGAAAAATCTGTGAGACACATCTCCAATTAACCACTAGAAAATGGAAAGTGGAGCTGTGACTCAAAGTGGTAGAATATTAGCCTTGAGCAAAAGAGCTCAGGGACAGCACCCAGGCCATGAGTTCAAACACCACAACTAACCAAAAAAAAAAAAAAGCACTATATAACTGACTATAAATTGTTTTATCATGTGCCAAAGGAGTAACAGAAATCTACTTGAAACCAGCCTTCCATTCATGCAACGAATGACTTAGTTTTGCTTTTATTAAAGAGAGTTGATGCTTAGCTCGGCATCGGTGACTCACATCTGTAATCCTAGATACTCAGGAGGCTGAGATCTGAGGATCGCAGTTCAAAGCCAGCCTGGGCAAGAAAGTCCGTAAAACTCTTATCTCCAATAAACCACCAGAAAACTGGAAGTGGCACTGTGGCTCAAACAGTAGAGCGCTTGCCATGAGATGAAGAGCATAGGGGCAGCACCCAAGCCCAGAGTTCAAGCCCCACGACCGACAAAAGAAAAGAGAGAGAGAGAGAGAGAGAGAGTTGATGCTTTTCAGGGGCAAGGCAGCTCACATCTGTAATCTATCTACTCAGGAGGCTGATACTTGGATAACCATAATTTGAAGCTATCCCAGAGGGAAAGTCTATAAAGCTCTCATCTTCAATTAACCAGCAAAAGGCCAGAGTAGAAATATAGCTCAAGTGGGAGAGTACCAGTCTTGAGCAGGGAAGCTGAACAAGAGTATAATATCCTAAGTTAAAACCACAGTACCAGCACATGCATGTATGTGTGTATGTGTGCACACGCACAAGCGCATGCACAGAGTTGGTTCTTTTGCATAGGACTATCAGAATACAGAAATGGGCAAAGAGGACACTAACCTTTATGCACTTTCCTACAGACACAGCATTTTGCATAAACGTAGCTTTTTTTGTTGTTGGTGGTGGTCGTAAGGCTTGAACTCTGGGCCTGGGTGCTGTCCCTCAGCTCTTCAGCTCAAGGATAGTGCTCTAGCTCTTGAGTCACAGCACCACTTCCAGTTTTCTGGTGGTTTATTGAAGATAAGAATCTAACAGCCTTTCCTGCCTGGGCTGGCTTTGAACAGCAATCCTCAGATCTCAGCCTCCTGAGTAGCTAGAATTACAGGCGTGAGCCACTGGCGCCCAGCCCAGATGTAGCTTTAGTCTTAACCGTGACTCAATGAAATAGTTGGGAGAGAAAACTGAGGCTCAGAGAGCTGGTGACTTGTTTATCATAAGGGATAAGCCACAGAGCTAGGATGGGAAGCTAGATCACTCAGACCCCCCCAAGTTCAGGTTTATTCCCTAGCAACACAGTTGAGCTTGCTCCTCCTCTACTGATAAAAGCAGTCCCTCTCTGGGAACACACAGTAGTGATTCTTGCTCCCCGCTTTCTCTCTGCGTCAGGCCTATCTTTGGGTGACATCTTCCTTTAGCAATGTCAATGCCATTCTTAGGGACACGCCTTGGTGCTCAGACATGCACACAGCTGCTGCACCTCCACCCTGATCTCAGGATTAGAACTGTGGTTGGAGCACACTTCACGTCCCTCAGTCGCCCTGAGGCTCATAAATGAGACACTATGGGCGCTTCCCCTGGGAACTCCCAGTGCCATAAAGATTCGAGAAGGATGATAACACAGATGCACCCAAATTCCCAAGACAGAGGTATGCTTGGCCACCCACAATGTGGAGGTAGGATGGGCTTTAGAGCAAAAGAGATCCCTTGGTCTATGAATCTCCTGAAACTACACCGTGTGTGTGTGTGTGTGTGTGTGTGTGTGTGTGTGTGTGTGTGTGTGTCTCCAGGGAGAATTTCCGTAATCTTTATCAGTTCTCCAACTGATAAACAACTACTGGGGTAATAGCTCTGGGTTAGAGGTTGCCAAGGTTGAAGAGGACAGGGTGTGGGGGCATGGTGGGAATGAGGTAGCTAGGAACAGCTAGCAGGAGAGTCTGGAGATGCCAGGAGGACAAGGGCCTTTGTCTAGAGCCCGCCCTGCTGAGGAGTATGGACTTCAGTCCTGAGAGACATAGGCAGCTATTTCTACCAAGGTGGGCCTGCTTCGCGCATGACCTCTGTCGTGTAGACTGCTTCACAACAGCCTCCGTCACCAGAGGTACACAGTTAACTTCCTTTAAACATCACAGATGGCTTCACCAGATCCACCTGGGTTTCAAAGCAGAACTAGGAGTTTGCCCAGCATGTGTTTCAATCAGACATTAAAGAAGTCCTGGGAACTTAGTTTCAACCCAAGGCATGCAGGGAAATGTTTAACAGCAGTTCTCAGGGAAGAATCCCTGGGGAAAAAAATCCCTGGTTAGTAGCATTTGCCAATTTCTGTGGTGCAAACACAACCCCCATGGCCTATCTCCAGAGTGACATCCCTAGAGATAGAGATGCACAGGAGCTCGTCACCAGCATGACACAGCTCCAGCATTCACCAGAGGATGGATGAGAGTTCCCCTCAGCTTCCATATAAAATCTCAAGTCCTTGAGAATATAGGAGTGGTCCTTCGTCCCAAACCCAGGTAGCCTCCAGACTTCACATGTCAGATATGCCTTGCTTTCTGTCTGTATGCATTCATGAAGAGTTCCCAGATTTTTTAAAAAATCACATCAAGGGAGAAGTAAGATTTTTTTCTCTCTTTTTTTCTTTGTGCCAGTCCTTGGGCTTGGATTCAGGGCCTTATACTCATGCTTGTTTTTGCTTAAGGCTAAAGCTCTACCACGTGAGCCACAATCCACTTCTGGCTTTTAGCTGGTTACTTGGACTTCTGTTTGGGTGACTAGAACTAGGATCCTCAGATCACCGCTTCCTGAGTAGCTAGGATTATAGGTGTGAGTTAACAGCACTTCTGAGAAGGCAGATTTAGATGGCCCCTCTTATGTCTTCTAATCTTGTAACTTGTATGGTGGGAGGGGAGTTTATCTGCTTTTTCAGTATATTTCCTTGTTGTAACTGAATCTGGCACTCCGTGTGTGCTTGCACATGTGTGTGTGTGTGTGTGTGTGTGTGTGTGTGTATGGTGTGCCAGTACTGGGGCTTGAACTAGGGTGTAGGCAATGTCTCTTGAGATTTTTTTGTTCAGCGTGGACACTGTGCCACTTCAGCCACAGCTCCACTTCTGTCTTTTTGGTGATTAACTGGAGGCTCCTGGACTTCCCTGACCAGGCTGGCTTCAACCCTCAATACTCAAGATCCCAGCCTCCCGAGTAGCTAGGATTACAGGCATGAGCCACTTGAGTCTCCACGTTGTTTTGAAAGGATCTTGCCAGTGCCGTCAGTAGCCCTACTATTTTTAATCTTGAGTGCTGGGATTACAGGCCTGTGGCATCACAAAAGATATTCTAGCTCAGAACTCAGGAAAGGCCTTTTAAAGAGAATCCAAATGCAGCCACGAGTTAAGAGTGTGAGTTAGGCGAATGGGTGTGGTTAAGGAAGAGCCATAAGGAATTGAAAACGGCAAAGGAAGGCTAAAAGGCCGGAAAGAACCAGGTGTTTGGAGACTTGCTGCATTTAGAGAAAGGTAGATTAGTAAGCATTTATAGAGCACCAAGTATTTACAGGAATGTAACCTCCAATTGTTAAGGCTGCTCTGCTTTCTCTCTTTTTCTGGGAACAGTGCCTTCTTCCTTCCTGCGCCTCCCCCACATGGTTGCCATAGGAACAACCTTGTTCTACCACTGGACCGCACCCTCTGGCCATAGTTGATTGGATCAGAGGTAAACACCTCACTGAGACTGGACCAATCAGAGTATCTGCCCCTGGAGATTGGGACTGAGGCTCTCAGTGCAGGGCTGGACAAGTTACTTGTCCTTTGGGCAGATACTGGCAGCCAGAATTTCAGCCTATGGAATGGGAAGCAGTGAAAGACATTTGCAGAGTTGTTAACAAGGCAGACACAGGATAAGAGAAGCATGTGAGAGCTTGGTTCCTGGGCGTCCAAGATGTGGCTGCACCTCTGCCCTAGGGCTCTTTCAAACAAAGCCCTCTTTTTGCTTAAACTATATTCAGTGGGTTTTTCAACAAGTCCTAACTAATACTTTGCTAAGGCTCAGGCTTTACTGATGCATGGTCTCTGCCCCCAAAGGTCATAAACCAGTGGGAGATACAGGCATACACACTAAACATTAACCACAAGGAGATGAACGCTACAATAAAAGTTAGATCAAAGCAAGGAGATTATGAAGCCATAAATTAAGATAACAGATGGAAGGGAGTTTTGAAAAGAAAAATTGTGCTGTGTGGCTATCTTGTAGTTATACCCATGAAGTCAACTGCATTTCTACTTTTGTTTAATCAGAAACACAGTTACCTTACATTCACAATAATGCTATTATAAGGCAGTGCTGGCCTGTTATCTGGTAATGGGTGAGTCATCCATGGTTTCCAAGCTTGTGCTTTCTCAGTTGTGTTTGGTGAGTAGATGGATAAATGACCTTCCAATTTCTCACTCGGCCAGCCTTTGCCACCCTGTGACACCTTTCTTCCTTTTTGGCCCTGCCTTCCTCAACCTCTCATTGACTCCTTGAAATGAAAAAGCAGCTGACTCACTAAAATAAAATACTGCAGGTGAATCACTGAGGGAGAAGTTTGCTAATTGACATACCATTCCTGTGTTAGCCACATGATGGTGACATTAAGTCTACTACCTGAACAATCTTAACAATCATCCAGTTCAAGGTCGCTTCACAGTGTTCACATAATTTATGAGAGTGCAATGCTACCTTATTGAGAAAGACCTCCTCTCCACCCTCATCACAGACATCTTGTTTATTCCTGATGAGTTTTGATGGCATCGTTTAGGGGCCCCCTGATTTACAGGAGCAATGGGTGCTTTTGTGTCAAGCTGATCTAGATTCAAATCCCACTATTGATCATTTCTGGAGATATGTGTTGTTTAAAATTCTATAACACAAAAGTGATTTCCCCATAAGAACAGCAGTGGCCCATGTGCAACAATGAGGTGGCTTCTGCCTATAACCCTAGCTACTCAGGAGGCTGAGATCTGAATGAGGATCATGGTTCAAAGCCAGCCAGGGCAGGAAAGTTTGTGAGACTTTTATCTCCAATTAATGACCAAAAAGCTAGAAGTGGAGGTACAAACAGCTCAAGTGGTAGAGTACTAGGGATAGCACCTAGGCCTTGAGTTCAAGCTTCGGTATAGGCACACAGAAAAAGGAAAAAAAACAGCTCTAAATTTGGGAGCATAACCCTGAGAGCATCCAGTCCATGGCCGTCAAGAGTCTTGTCCTTTTTGGAGCCTTTGCTCCCTGCACCATGCAGACACATGAATCAATAGCAAGTGCTGCACAATGATTGCTTCCTGTCACATGTTATTTCAACTAACTGACTGCAATTTTATTTGTTCTCCAGCCAGACTACTTCCATTTGATGAATCCTAGAAATACTAGCACACTATAAAACACCATGTGTTGCCGGGTGCCGGTGGCTCACGCCTGTAATCCTAGCTACTCAGGACGCTGAGATCTGAGTATCCTGGTTCAAAGCCAGCCCAGGCAGGAAAGTCTGTGAGACTCTTGTCTCCAATAAAACACTAGAAAACCGGGAGTGGCGCTGTGGCTCAAGCAGTAGAGTGCTCGCCCTGAGCTCAAGAGCGCAGGGACAGCGCCCAAGCCCAGATTTCAAGCCCCATGAACGACCAAAAAACAAAAAACAAAATAAAATAAAATAAAAAATAAAAAACCACCATGTGTTGCCTCGATTGCTGTTTAGCTGCTAGAATGGCGCCGCCCTGTGGCAACATCACAAATAGCATACAATCCAGAGTCCAACCAGTTATTTTGTTGGAAGGGTTTTTTGTTTTTGTTTTTCAATACTGGGAATCCAACTCAAGGCCCTATGCTTGTTATGCAAACACTCTACTATTGAGTGCTTGGGCTTCACTAGTTTTAAAATAAAGGGATTCTAATTTGATTTTTAGGTGTATGTGCCAGTACTAGGGCTTGAACTCCTGGCTGCAAGCTCTTGTTTGACTTTTTCTGTTATGGCTGGTACTCTATCATTTCAACCAGGCTTTCACTTCCAAGTATCTTTTTTTTTTTTTTT
>NW_012267218.1:8981939-9007718 GCF_000151885.1 Dipodomys ordii | reverse complement strand
GGCCCCATGACCAGACCCCCACAAAAAAAAAAAAAAAAACTCAAGGACAGCCAGGAGTCAGTGGCTCACACCTGTAATCCTAGCTACTTAGTAGGCTGAGCTCTAAGAATCGCAGTTCAAAGACAGCCGGGGCAGAAAAGTCCAGGAGACTCTTATCTCCAATTAACCATCAGAAAACAGGAAGTGGCACTGTGGCTCTTCAGCTTCGAGCTGAAGAGCTGAGGGACAGTGCTCAGGCCGGGTTCAAGCCCTAGAACCGACAAAAAAAAAAAAGAAAAAGAAAATCAGGAACAGTGCCCAGGCCTTGAGTTCAAGCTTCACAACCTACAAAAAAAGCCCACCATATATTAGTAGACTCCAATTTTAATCTTTGCTTTCAAGTAAGGGGTGTGATTTCTAGTGTGCCAGTATTTTCAAACATGTATACAACATTTAAACATATTAGAGCCACAAATATAGCTATTCATAAAAACTTAAAGCCTGTGGAAAGACATTAATGTTAAACATGGTATGTCGAACAAACATGTTTCTCTGTTTCTTCCTGAAACACATCCAAAATGAGAGTCAAGGACTAAAACAAATGTAAGTGTTCAGGAGGCTGTGCACATGGTCTAGAGGATGGATGACTGTTGAGGAAGCAGTCCCTGCCTAGAGGCCAGACCTCTCCTCACAGGAAGTGCCAAACACTAGGGAGGGAGATGGTTACATCACAGGACTGAAATCAGACTATGGCCCTGAAGTAATCGGCTCTCATTTTTAGACCTGGTGAATGTGATCTTACTTTGCAGATGTGGTAAAGTTAAGGACTAGGAGTGGAAGCAATGGTACTGGGTTATCCAGGCAGGCCTATGTAAGTCACCATGAAAGTCCTCCCAGTGAGGCTGAAGGAGATTTTGCACTGAGCTTAGGATTCAGCCACGTGGAGGTGGAGCAGAGAGATCTGAAGGTGGGGCTCTCAAGGATTAGGTTGATTTAACTGCAAATAGAGGAATGCTGGCAGCCCCACCTAGAAGAGGCAAGAAACAAGAGGCTATCTTGGAAACATTGGCGGGAACTCACCCCTGTGATACTTTGATTTTGGATCTGTGAAACTGATTTTGGACTTCTGGTCACAGAACTCTGAGAGCATACATTTCTGTGGGGCTGAGCCTTTATGTTTATGTTCCTTTGTTTACAGTGGCCACAGGGGACTAACAGGGAGAGGTTGAAGTTAGGGGTAAGGAGCCTTGAAGCACCCAGAGTCCCACTTGGCCCTGTGTGATCCCACCTCAGCTGGACCTCTCTGGGAAAACTGGAATTTGAACCCAAAATGCTTCTGATTCAGGGAGGCCCACACAGTGGGGAGCAGACAAGGCTCCTGATGGAGGGGTCTGCATTCCAATTCAGGGAACCTATGGCTTCCACTTCTGTCTCTAGACGATAAAGCTCATTCCTGGCAGGAACTGAACAGCCTTGGGGGGAAAAAAAGGACTTCCAGTTACTGAAATTTGGAGTTCCAGCAACTAAAAAGCTGGCTTGCATCTTATTGTTTTACAGAGAGGCCCTTTCCAGTCTTCCAGCTCCACCCATAAAGATACTGCTTGTAATCAACCACTTAGTGGCCTGTTTTCAGGTGACTATAAACACCCACTGCAATTCTCAGACCCATTTGAAAAGAGCATCCAACAGGGAAGAGAAAACAAAACAGGAAAAAAAAATCTACTTTGATACAGCGGTACCCCAGCAATTGGACATCACCAAGCCCCAGGGCCTCTGCTCAAAGGGCTCAGGACTGCTGCTCTGTTACCTTACCTGTGGGACAGATGATATGTTTGGAAAAAGTAGGATGATGTAGGAAGTGGAAGAAAACTGAAAAAGAAACAAACAAAAAAATAGTCAAAAATGCTGGAATTCAGATACTAAGAGTGATAACAAAAGATAATCAGCCAGCCGGGCACACGTGGCTCACGCCTGTAATCCTAGCTACTCAGGAGGCTGAGATCTGGGGATCGCGGTTCAAAGCCAGCCTGGGTAGGAAAGTCCGTGAGACTCTTTTTTTTTGGGGGTCCGGGGTGAGGCCTGAACTCTGGGCTGGGCGCTGTCCCTCAACTTTTCAGCTCAAGGCTAGCATGCTACCCCTTGAGCCATAGCACCACTTCCGGCTTTTTTTTTCCTGATTATGTGATGCTGAGGAATCGAACCCAGGGCCTCAAGCATGCAAGGCAAGCGCTCTACCACTGAGCCACCTTCCCAGCCCAGCGTGAGATTCTTATCTCCAATAAACCACTAGGAAACAGGAAGTGGTGATGTGGCTTAAACAGTAAAGGCTCACCTTGAGTTGAAGAGCGCAGGGACAGCGCCCAAGCCCAGATTTCAAGCCCTAGGACTGACAAAAAAAAAAAAAAGATAATCAGCCAGGACAAATGGTATTTCCCAGTTATAGGTTTAGCCCGTTCCACATGCTCTTCTCACAGTGACCCAAGTGGGATTTGCTCTTAAGGTTGGTGAGGAAAGGAGCCTGTGGCTGCCCAGCCAATCACCAGTAAGAGAACAGAACTGGTGCTATATAGTTTCTGAACCTGGATCACTTTTTTAAAAATCTAATATATTAAACTTTATTCTTGAGTAAATAACCAAGCATTTCTCAGTTTTCTGAGGTCTCTTTAGCAGTGTAATAATTTCAGTAGTTCATCTAGACATAAGCCTTCATTGAAACCTTTTTGTTTATTTGGTTTGCCATACTTTTCCTTATTTTCTGAGTAAGGAAATATGTCCTTTGGTCCTAAAAAAGCAGTCTCATGAGTTCCAAAAAAGAAAATGGGTAGTTTGTAGGAGGTTTTACAGCTCCATCAGCAACTTCATCTACTCGAGCTGGCCAGTGAAGATAACCTTTCATCTTGGCGAAGATGAGGTCTCTGGGTTTGAAATTGCGAGTCATGTTTCTGGTGTGAAGCCTGGAGGGCCTAAGGCCCGGAGCTGGGCGGGGGGGGTGGGCGGGCGGATGGGCGGAAGGTGCCTCGGGATGTCCTGACTCCTGCTGCGGCCGCGAGCACGGAGACTGCGGGGCCTGTTGGCCGCTTGCTGGCCGAGTCCATGCAAGCCACCTGCGCCACCAGCTGCCACAAAGGCATCTCAATTGAACCTGGATCATTTAAAGCATACAGCTGGCTTGTACCTATAATCATAGCTACTCAAGCGACTGAGATCTGAGGATCACGTGAAGCCATGCTGGGCAGAAAAGTCCATGAGACTCTTACCTTCAATAAACTACTCAGAAAAAGCTGAAAATAGTACTGTATAGCTTTGAGCAAAAAGGGGCTCAGGGGCAGTGCCCAGACCCTGAGTTCAAGCCCCAGGACCAGCAAAAGAAAGAATGGCACAGTATAATAATCAGACAAAAATAAAAAATAGGTTAAGCCAGCCACCAGTGGCTCACACTTGTAATCCTAGCTACTTAGGAGGCTGAGATCTGAGGATTATGGTTCAAAGCCAGCCCAGACAGAAAGCCTGTGATACTCTGTTACTATCTATCAAAAAAAAATAAAAAGGTAGAAATAGAGCTCTGGCTAAAGTCGTAGAGCACTAGCTTTGAGCCAAAAAGCTCAGGAACATGCCCAGGCCCTGAATTCATACCCCAGGACCAGAACAAAACAACACACACATCCACCACCATCACCACCACCACCAACAACAACAACAGGTAAAATATTCAATAGGAGAAAGGGAGCTGAAGAGTTCTGGACTGGTTTAGATGATGGGGTCCCATCACTGTAGCCAGGAAGAATTTGGCTCATTGGTTAGGCCCAATTATCCTCCTACTCCCGACCTGTGGCAGAACCTTTATGGAGTTGTTCCTGGAAGAAGAGTCTGGGAAGGACAGTAGGTGACTTCCTGGAAGGTGTGCACTTCCCTTTAGTTGCTCTGGTCTCTATTAAGCTAATGGGGATCAGTCACATTCCCAGGCTAGGCCATTCTGCTTCAGGATGAATGCCCCACAACCTAAAAAACAATTGTTCTTATTTCATTGGCTAGAATAGCATTATTTGCCTATGCTTAAAGCAAATAGTTTGGCAAAGAGTATTGAATCATCTCAAAGGAATTCAGATACAACACCTTCTCCCATCAGCAGGCTATGTAGAGGCTGAGCTTCCCCTAAGTTTTCTGATTCTGTAAGAGGTTGAACTGATCTTACTTGTAAGGGAGGAAGTGGGCTAATGGTTCTGGGTAGTAGCCAATAGTGATGACTTTTGTAGCATAAGCTGTAAAGCCATAAGGCTTTGTCTTGGAAGAAGACAGACAGCAGGGAATGGAGATGGAGATGCACTTAGCTGAACAATCCTGAACTGGCTCACCAGTGGGTCCCTTCATTTATACTTTCCTTCTCTTAAAGTGGTAATGGTCTGGCTCAGAGCTAAAATGCCTTTGGAGGTTATTTGGCACAATGTTCTGGCTCTAACTTTCTGACTCCAAAAGAAAACCATTTCACCTATTCAAATGTCTGTTTTCTTACTTGAAATTTGTGGTAGTAATGTATCCACAGGGGTTGCCACCAGGATTTAGCACCATGCCTGATATACAGGAAAAGCTTAGTAAGTGACAGCAATGATCATCACTGTACATCAGCATTTGTCAGACACACAACAGGATTGCTAATTAGTTAAGAAACATTTGATTATATTCTAAGTGTAAAAGTCCCTATCAGACTTGAGAAAACTAACAACTACAAAAGTAGAGTTAGGTTGGCTGCCAGCAGATGCAGTATAGTAATGTCTAGCTAAATGCTTCTTTGAACCTAAATTTCATTCTCTTTAAAATAAGTCTCTTTCAAGCTAGGTACTTGTAATCCTTACTACTCAGAAGGCTGAGATTTGAGGATCATGGTTTGAAGCTAGTCCAGACTGGAAAGTCCATGAGTCTCTTATTTCCAATTAACCACTAAGAAAACTAGAAGTGGAATGATTAAGTGGTAGAATACCAGCTTTGGAGTGAAATAAGCTGAAGGATAGAGCCCAGGCTTTGAGTTCAAGACCCAGTAGCCCAGTATCGCTCTCTCCTCTCAAAACAACAGGAAGTCTCTTTCAGTAGATCTGATCCCCAACTCCCAAGAAACACCAGCTGAGGATAAAATAGAATCATGTTCTTACCTGTGAAGACTGGAATAAGTCCACTTGCCAGGGCCAGGCCTCTCTGACAAGCTAACTAGAAGATTCTAGAAGTCTTGAACCTAGAAGAGAAGTCATTGTGACAAACTGAGTGAGTATTTAAGTATTTCTCCTCATAAATGCTTCTGAAATCTCTCTTCTTTGGCCAGCACCACCTAGTGTTAAATAGATGAACAATGATTGCAGGGGAGGTACATTTGTAATTCATTCTCATTCTCTAGTGATTTATTTCATTGATTGGCATGGGATCATGTGTTACATGCACTCGTATAATTGCAAATGAGTGTTTGCATATGTATTTTAATAAAAAAATTAGGATAGCTTTAGGTAACAGAAAAGTTACAAAGTACAGTCATGTTCAAGAAACCAAGATCGATACACTACTATCAAACCCATGGTTGCTTAGCCTTCTCTGGTCTGGGACAGTTTCTGTTATATATATATAATATTGGCATTTTGAGAAGTACTGGTCAAGCATTTTGTAGAATGCTTAAGATTGGGTTGTTTGGTGTGTTTCTCATGATAGCCTGGGTTTATAGATTTTGAGGAAGAATACTGCAGTGGTCAAATGCCATTCACATCCTATCAGGTATACATGCTGTACCAACATGACCTCACTGATGTTAACTGGGATCATTGTGCCAAGGTAGCATATGCCAGACTCCTCCTCCTCTATACTCTCTTTCCTCGAAGCAAGCCAATAAGTTGAACCCAGTGTGTGTGTGTGTGTGTGTGTGTGTGTGTGTGTGTGTGTGAGAGAGAGAGAGAGAGAGAGAGAGAAATAAGAGACAGATACACACACACAGAGAAACAGAGACAGAGAGTCAGAGACAGACAAACTCCATTTTTTTCCCAATCCTGGGGCTTGCACTCAGGGCATGGGTACTGTCCCTGAGCTTCTTCTGCTCAAAGCTAGCACTCTACCACTTAAGCCATAGTGCCATGTCTGGCCTTTTCTGTTTACATGGTACTGAGGAACTGAACCCAGGGTTTTCATGCATGCTAGGCAAGCACTGTACCCCTAAGCCACCTTCCCAGCCCAGAAACTTCTAAAGGGGCATGAGTTATTTGAAATTCTGTTAAAGAACTCTTTAATTCTTCTCCTATCTTTATTTAGTCACCCTTTATTTACATCAGCATGAATTCATGGATTTTTTTTTCTTTTTTCTTTCTTTCTTTTTTTTTTGTCAGTCATAGGGGCTAAACTCTGGGCCTGGGCTCTGTCCCTCAGCGCCACTTCTGGCTTTTTCTGTTTATGTGGTGCTGAGGAACCAAACCCAGGCCCTCATGCATGCAAGGCAAGCACTCTACAGACTGAGCCACTTTCCCAGCCCCTCATGGATGTTTTATACTTTGTGTTATGACTCAGTATTATGTTATTTACTCTATAGCTCAAATTATAGCTACCACCCCTGGGGGCTCATTCAGACTAGCTTTCATGACTTGCTGACAGGCCATCTTCCCTTTCTCTTTGTAATTTATTTTTCACTAAAAACTTCAAATGGTGTGGTGGTACATGCCTGCTGGTAATCTCAGCTACTTGCAAGGAAGACAGAAGCAGGACTGAGGTCTAAGGCTAGAGGGTAACATCCCAGATCCTACCTGAAAAAAAAAAAAAACTAAAAGCAAAATGGATTGTGGCTTAAACAGTAGTATGCTTGCCTATTAAATGGAAGGCCCCAAGTTCAATTTCCAGTACAGCAAAAATAAAAAAGAAGGCAGCACAGATTAGGACTGAGGACTCTGGAAATGGGCCAAGTCTGGTAGTACATGCCTGCATTCCCAGTTACTTGGGAGGCAGAGGCAGAGGCAGCAGGATCTTGATGAGTTTGATGTTAGTCCAGGCAAAGCTAAACAAAATACAATCACAAGGGCTGGGAACTTCGATCAAGTGCTAGACATGGGCTCAAATTTCAGTACTGCAAAACACAACAAAATATATGTCACTGGAAATGGACAATGTGACTCATTTAAAAATTATTTATGATATCACATGAACTAAACACAAATGACAGCACTAAAATGTCACTGAGATAAGGAAATACTATATATCCAGACCTACTACTTGTTCTAATTTACACAGGGTCTTGTTTCATTCCTTTGTTTAGAAAATGACTTCCTACCTGCTTGGCACCAAGAAAAGAGTCCAAAATATTATGTCTGTATAACTTCAGTGGTTTTGAGATTTATATTTTGAAAACCTTTAAGTGAAATCTTTTGGACCCTTATGTAAAAAAAAATAGATTTAAAAAGGCATTTTATCAGTATTCCTTTATTTTACATGTTCACAACTACAATTTCATAACAACCATGTTTCAAAGCACATCAGAATCTATAGTTAAACATTGTTGCAGACTTGTCAGTCTCAACTACTTTTATTTTATTTTGATTACAGTAATTCTGATTCACACAGAAAATGACTTAAAGTTAACCATAGCTTATTTATCATAAAGGCAGGGCAGGGCCATACCTAAAAACTACTAGTGACACAACATGGTCACACATGACTAGAACACCTGCAGCTGTTAAAAACCAAACATCTCAGTGAGATCTGGACAGCAAGTGCACCTGAACCTTGGTTTTCCTCTCAAAGAACTGTGTAGTTGGAACCACAGGCCTTTTGACAACTTTGTATGATAAAAACTCCACAGGGTGGAATTTCAGTATCAGTGGAATGACAAATTTAGGAGACACTGAATAGGCACAGAAACAAGAAAGGTACATGAGCAGACAACTTTTCTTCAGCATTCCTTTTTCTTCGTGTGTTTTTTTGCCAGTCTTGGGGCTTGACCTCAGGGCCTGGACACCGTCCCTGAGCTCCTTTAGCTCAAAGCTAGTACTCTTATCACTTGAGCAACAGTGCCACTTCTGGCTTTTTCTGTTTATGTGCTACTGAGGAATTGAACCCAGGGCTTCATGTATGTTAGGCAAGCACTCCACCATTAAGCCCCATTCTCAGCCCCCTTCTTCCTATTAGTGTTTAGATCCCTAACTTGCAGAAACTCTCTAGGCTTACTGACCACACCAAATAGTCTCTCAAGAGTCTACAAGCATTCAGACACTGTAATCGAAGGATTATTTATCTGGATGGTACAAATATTATCAAATGCTGGGCCTGGAAGACTTTTTTATGGGTCGGTTGTGGGGCTTGAACTCTGGGCTTGGGTGCTGTCCCTCAGCTTTTCAGCTCAAGACGAGCACTCTACCATTGAGCCACAGTGCCACTTCTGGTTTTCTAGTGGTTTATTGGAGATAAGAGTGTTAGATTTGGGCTGGGAAGTTGGCTCAGTAGAGTGCTTGCCTCGCATGCATGAGGCCCTGGGTTCGATTCCTCAGCACCACATAAGCAGAAAAAAGCCGGAAGTGGTGCTGTGGCTCAAGTGGTAAAGCGCTAGCCTTGAGCTGAAGAGCTGAGGGACAACGCCCAGGCCCAGAGTTCAGCCCACACCACCGGATCAAAAAAAAAAGAGTGTTAGGTTTTTAAAAAGAGGTAGCAGAGTAAGAACTGTACCACGCACTCCACGCAGCTGGCAAAAGAGAGGAAAGAGCTAGAAAAGAGCAGAGAGAGCTAGAAAAGAGCAGCAAGAGAGCGTCTGGGCCTGCACTAGGCCTTATGTAGGGTATGGGCGGAGAAAGATGTGGCCACATCAAATTCAGATGTGACCTCAGCGTATGCAGATGTGACCTCTTCCAGGTGTCCCAGTTGCCTAGGTATCGCAGGTACTGGGTGGAGACTTTGCTGAGAGGAGGGTGGAATGTGCTGGCCACCCAGGAGCGGACCTTACAAAGAGTCTCACGGACTTTCCTGCCCAGGCTGGCTTTGAGCCTCGATCCTCAGGTTTCAGCCTCCTGAGTGGCTAGGATCACAGGCATGAAGATTCTAGATTAATTGTCTAATTTTCTCTGCATCTGACACCTGCCATGTCTTCATCATCTGAGTAGTATGATATATCTAGGGTCCATATTCCTCTTTGCTTGGTTGTGGAGGATTCCTGCCTGAGAATACTCTCAGCTTTTGATATTTCAGGTATTGTAGTCTGAAAGGCCTCATCTAATGCCTGTGCTAACGTAGAGGCTTACATTTCAGATAGCTTATCCCTACCTAGGACAAAAGGGTCATTTCCACACCCAAAAGCTCTGACCAACTCACCCACTGTCATGTCCTCTACCTTAAATAAATTAAAAAAAAAAACCTCATTTAATCTGCTGAAAATTTCATTATCAGGGTCAGGTGGTTTAAAGATCACTCTCCTTTTCCTTAGGGATCAGCGTAGGACTCATCTCCCCGGTAAACCCAATTGTGGCTACATTCCTGTTTTCGTCCCTCCGGAAAGTCTTCCCAAGCAGTCGGTCCTGGCGCACGCGAGCCGGACCAGCCCGCAGAGCGTCCTCCATCACTGCCACAGCGCGGGTCTCAGGGATGCCGGCAGCCAGCAGACCTCTCCGAGCGCTCAAATCCAGCCCCTGTGCCCGTCTTCTACCAGCCTCGGCGTCACGGTGCCCAGGGAAACAGACGCAAGCTCTAATCGACCTGCCCGCGGCCGCCCACCGCCGCGCACCAGTAATCCCGCTCAGCCAGCCACGCCGGTCTCGGAACCTGCCGCGGCCGAGCAGCCGGCGAGGACAGAGCCGTCAGGTAAGCTGTCCACGTCGGGGTCACCGGGGCCTCAAGGGTGGACCCTCGCCGTCGCGCCGGTCCCGACCCTCACACCCCTGCCCGGCTCCCCAGGCGCTGCCGCCCGCCTCCTGGACCCCGAGTTACAGGTGTTTCCGGCGCGCCCGCGCGGGCGGCGCCCCTGACGTCACGAGGGGCGGACCCTGGGTGCGGAGCACGCGCTTCCGGCTCGAGCCGGAAGTCCCGACTGCGGCGGCATCCGGGACGGCGAGCGGGCGGGCCACTCGGGGCAGGAAGGTGAGACCCGGGACCTGCTCGTCTTAGCAGGCGGTCTTGGCCGGCAGCCCTCGTGGGCGCTGCGCTCGCGACGTTGCAGGGTGGCGAGGTTCCGCTCAGGCGCCACCTGCGTAGGTCTGATCGCGGCAGGGGGCGGGGCCGGGGCGGCGAGGCCCCAGTGACCCGGTGCTTCCCGCCGGGCCAAGGGACCCAGCCTGGGGCTCGGAGCAGGGCCGGGCCGCCTCGTGACCGCCGCAGTCACGCCGTCCTTAATCACCACCAGCCTGTGCGCCAGGCTGGCCACGCTCGCCCTCCCCCAAGCCAGGCGACCCAGGGGATTTTTGTGGTGGCTTGTTCTGAAATGCCAAAGCCACCCGATTATTCAGAACTGAGTGACTCTTTAACGCTTGCCGTGGGAACAGGAAGATTTTCGGGACCACTGTAAGTGCCTCAGAGTTGCTGTCTTAACTTGGGGGCTCCGATACTGGATTAACATGTAGAACCCAGTCAGTAGCAAAGCTGTTAAACTAGATGGCATTTCAACCACAGAAGTGGAATGTCCCCCAGGAAACTAGTGTAATTCTAATTTCTGAGGGGACGGTGTACTGTAAGGTTTAAGCAGAACTTAAGATATACTGAAAGCAGTGCCTACTTGCTCCTAGCTATTACATAAAGCCATTTGTAAGCTGTTCGCATTTAATACAAATTTGTCTTAAATGTGATAGTGGCTATTTCACATATATACTATAGGCTATAAAGCAAGTGCATTGCAATAGTTGCCATGGCGGCACTACTAAACCTCAACTGGATTTTTTCTTTTAAGTCACAGAGCATGGAGAATGATGAATTTCCGTCAGCGGATGGGATGGATTGGAGTCGGACTCTATCTGCTAGCAAGTGCAGCAGCATTTTACTATGTTTTCGAAATCAATGAGACTTACAACAGACTGGCTTTGGAACACATTCAACAGCACCCAGAGGAGCCCCGGGAAGGAACTACATGGACACATTCCTTGAAAGCTCGGTTACTTTCCCTGCCTTTTTGGTTGTGGACAGTTATTTTTCTCATACCTTACTTACAGATGTTTTTGTTTCTTTATTCTTGTACAAGAGCTGATCCCAAAACTGTGGGCTACTGTATCATCCCCATATGTTTGGCAGTTATTTGCAATCGCCATCAGGCTTTTGTCAAGGCTTCTAATCAGATCAGCAGACTCCACCTGATTGACACATGAACTCTGTCCGTTTTTCTTTATGATTACAAAACTGCCAGTACTTTATGGAGTCTGATCACAAGACTGCAGTTTCTCCACAGATCTCAGGAAATTGTGGTAGGGTAGAGGTTTTTTAAATGTGACATGGAATTATATCTGTTTTTGTCGGTCGTGGGGCTTGAACTCTGGGCCTGGGCACTGTCCCTGCGCTCTTCAGCTCAAAGTGAATGCTCTACCACTTGAGCCACAGCACCACTTGTGGAATTATATCTGAATAATGACTTTTTAGGTAAAGCCTGGCCTGACATAACATACAAAATCATGTCAGTGACTTCAGATTTTGGAAGTAATATTGTCTTTGTTATTTTCAGTCCTTAGAAACTTGAATAAGTATCTGAACTCATGTTTCTGCTCTACTGTACAACATAGTGGTGATTCATAAATTTTTCCTTTGGGGGGAAAATATGAACATTCCCATTGTGTTGTGTTAAAAGGTCCAACCATGGTCATAAAATTTATACAATTACTTTGCTTTAAAATTCTTCTTATCATACTAAAACATCATTATTTTGTTGTAGCTAAGCCAAATGTTTATGCTTGCTTGCTTTCATCTTGTGAAGAGCTAGTATAAATTACTGAGGTGTTTTTCTTTCATTCTTTCTTGATATTAGGGACTAAACCACACACACTGTACAGCAGAGCTAAACCCCAATCATGATAGTTGTCTTGACAAGAATTTGCTCTGGATAATGGCTACCTAAATCATTATTGCTATTAGTTTTAAAGAATTATTTGGGAAGACTAACATTTAAAAATCAAAAAAAATCTAGAAGTAACTTGTACATCAAAGATGGGGAGATAATATGGTCAAAGGAAAATATCTCAGGTAATTTAGGCTAGTACTTATAAGAACATGATACCTTTCCAATGCTACCATTTCATCATCCCTCATTCTTTATGGCCCAAGGTTAGGTACTTCCATGAAGATGTGATCCTTGTACCTCCTTTGCACTTCTGTATGGTACCAATATAAATAGGAAAATTACTAGATTCTTTTCTGGATGAGCTAAACAGTTTCTGGGTGTTTTTTTTTTTTTTTTTTGTTAAACTGGTACTGAAGGCTTGAGCCTAACTTTTCAAGTTTTTGCTCAGATTTTACTTCAGCTGGCACTCTACCACTTAAGCCATACCTCCATTTCCAGCTTTTTAGCAGTTAATTGGAGAAGTGTTTCTTGGCTCAGTCTGCCCAAAATGAGCCTTGATTCTCACATCTCAGCATCCTGAGTAGCTAGGATTACAGGCATGAGCCACCAATGCCTGGCTATTCAGTTATGTTAATACATGAAAACATTTTACTGTTTCACTAATAACACTGTTCTATCGTGACAGCATTATGTTTATCATAATTTGATAGGCCTTGTCTTAAGAGAGCCAATAGGGGGCTGAGAAAGTGGCTCGGTAGAGTGCTTGCCTTGCATGCATGAGGTCCTGGGTTCAATTCCTCAGCACCACATAAGCAGAAAAAGCTAGGACTGGCACTGTGGCTCAAGTGGTAGAGCACTAACCTTGAGCTGAAGAGCTGAGGGACAGCACCCAGACCCAGAGTTCAGGCCCACAACTGGCAAAAAAAAAAAAAAAGAGCCAATAAGTAAATATGTGTGATCATTTTATAAAATCTGCAATATTTAAAATCTCATATACTTTTGGACCATGATTGGGAATCATCATTCATTAGTGTTTTTGTTTTGGTCTACAGCAATATGAATAGATATTAAATTGGCTGTATACATTAGAACTATCAAGGGAAAAAATCACTTGCCAATGTCCACACACCAAAACCTGCTTGGCTGTACACATTAAAACTATCAAGGAAAAAAATCACTTGCCAATGTCCACACACCAAAACCTGCTTGACTCTTATCAATCCAGTGGCCAGGAATACTTTAATGTTATTCTTCTCAAGTCCTCCTGAATTTTCCTCAGAATACAAATGAAGTTTTTAACATGACATACCTTTAATTTTCTACTGTTTGTGCTGTAGACTATTTTAGTCGAACTGGTCATCTTGATGATTTTTTGTGTGTGTGTGTGCTGGTCTTGGGGCTTGAAGTCAGGGCCTAGACACTGTCCCTGAGCTTTCTTGCTCAAGACTAACACTCTACCACTAGAGCCACAGCTGTACTCGCAGCTTTTTTGGTAGTTAATTGGAGATCAGAGTCTCCTGGACTTTGATGGGAATCACAATCCTTAGATCTCAGCCTCTTAAGTAGCTTGGATTATAGGCCTGAGCCACTGATGTCCAGCTTATCTTGATGACTCCTGAACTTGGTAGAACACCCTGACTCAGAGCCTCTGCATTACATGTGCCCAGCCTGATGCTAGGACCTGTCTTGTTGCACTACCTTCTTCCAATGTTTGCTCAAACTACCCTATTTAAAAGGAAGAGTCCTTCTTCCCTGTTTAACTTTTCTCCATAGGACTTGATGTCATATGCTACATATTGTGTCAGATCTTAAATCCACAAAGGCTGGGGTTCTGTTGTTTACTGATGTAGGTCCCTAGGTCCCATATCTACAACTGTGCCAGGAACACAGTAGGTACCCAGTATGTAATTACTGATGTACACTTCTCTCTCTTTTTTTAAAAGCATTTTTGTCTTTTGCGTTGTATACTTTTCTTGCTAGACGGCAAAACAGTATAGTTCATTCTTGAGAAGTTAGTATTTGCTACTAAATGCATAACATATCATTTGTTTAGTTGTCAGTTATTAAACTAGTTATTAACCTCTTTCAGATTCCAGAATGTAGTGATATATTTTCTTCAAGAAAAATGGCTCTTTATTAATAGTCTTTGTGACACTGTGACACTGGTCACAATGTGACAAATAGGAATTTTCCTACTGATGCTGAGGGAAAAAAACATACGCATATAACAAGGTTTTAAAACATTCCTAAGGCCCTAAAGAAAATTTTGTTTCAATCATGAAGAATTTCTAAACCATCAAAATGCCAAATATAAACCACTCTTTTCCAACTATAGCATATAATTTCAATCCTGAGCACTGAAACCAATACTGAGAGCCTATAAAAACACTCAAACTACTTCTATTCCCACCAGAATTTTGAAAGTACACTTCTACGTAAAACTATATCGCCATGGCCTATCAATGTCTTAATACAAGCTGCTACTTTTGTGGGGCTTGAACTCGGCCTAGGTGCTGTTCCCTGAGCTCTTCAGCTCAAGGTGAGCACTCTACTACTTGAGCCACAGCGACACTTCCGGTTTCCTGGTGGTTTTATTGGAGATAACAAGACTTATAGACTTTCCTGCCCGGGCTAGCTTTGAACCTCGATCCTCAGATCTCAGCCCCCTGAGTAGCTAGGATTACAGACATGAGCCATCAGCGCCTGGCTAAGCTGCTACTTTTTAAAAGACTTAAAACATAAGCTCATTTCTAGCATACATCATTCCTTTAGTCATGTCTTTAAATAGAGCACTCTTGATCCTAAAGGCTACCTAAGAATTAACAATTACAGGAACAATGTGAAATTTATTTTATACTTTGAAAGTAATGCATGTTTTTCAAGGATAAGGCTAAGTATGTCAATTTTATGAACAACACCTCCCCTCTTCGTATTTAACTCTGCTCAAATGCCTAAGGAAGTTGCATTCTACTTCCTCTTTTGACAAAGTAGTTGGATTTGAAATATAGATTTCTGTGTGTGAAGATAATATGGTTTGAACTCAAGGCCTGATATTGTCTTAGCTTTTTTTGCTCAAGGCTAGTGCTCTTCTACTTGACCCACAGCTCCATTCCCGTTTTTTGATAATTAGAGATAAGAGTCTCCAGGACCTTATGTCCAAGCTAGGTTCAAACTGTGAACCTCAAATCTAAGCTTCCTGAGTAGCTAGGATTACAGTGTAAGCCATGAGAGTCTGGCCTATTTTTGTTTTTGAAGTCTAAATTCACTTTATTTTTTGCCCTGAATTACTTATATGACAGGGTATTAATTCTTGATTTGCCCTTATTAAATTTAAAGCATGACTTTTTAAAATTAAAAGTTGTTTGTGTTGGAGGAGGGATAGACTTTGAAGCCAGCAAGGGTTTCAAAACAAGGCCTTGTCTTTAAAAAAAAAATTACTTGAAAGTTTCAAAATAACTTTTTACCTATTTGTACAAAAAAAATTTTTTTAAGTGCAACTAGAACCAAAGGCCATACAATGAGAAGCTCCCCTCTCTCCTGATCCTACTTCCTTTTTCCCAGGACAGCGTGACTACACAACATCTAGCATACACTCTCCAGTCATCGCCTACTACCCAATTCTCTATCGCTCTAGTTTTCATGTAATGTACAGTGATCCCTGTATAGCACACTGGGCTATATCTTTTTGTCTTAATAGCTACACAATATCATTCCATTATTTTTACTTACTAGTGTTCTGCTAATGGATATATTCTTACTAAGAATAACATTGCAATAACTAGTTTTATAAACAGCTCTTTGGGCATGTGTTATCTGTAGGAGAAATCCTGGTAAAACTGTTGAATCAAATATCATGTATATTAGCCGATTGCTGGTGGCTCATTTCTATGATAGTTTTCAACTTTAGTTCTCAATTACCAAGTACAAAAAGTTCAAATAGGAGTTGCGTTTTCTTACGAAACAGCAGTCAAAAATTAAAGAACCAAGGCTAGGAAGGTGGCTCAGTGGTAGAGTGCTTACCTTGCATGCATGAGGCCCTGGGTTCGATTCCTCAGCACTACATACACAGAAAAAGCTGGAAGTGGTGCTGTGGCTCAAGTGGTAGAACACTAGCCTTGAGCTGAAGAGCTGAGGCCCAGAGTTCAAGCCCCATGACCGACAAATAAATAAAAATTAAAGAACCAAATGCTTGTGGCTCATACTTGTAATTCTAGCTACTCAGGAGGCTGAGATCTGAGCTTCACAGTTCAAAGCCAGCTTACACAGGAAAGTCCTGTCCTTGAGACTCTTTATCTCCAATTAACCAGCCCCAAACCAGAAGTGGAACCATGGCTTAAGTAGCAGAGTTGACAGCCTTGAGTGAAAAAACAAAGGGATAGCACCCATGCCTTCAGTTCAAGCCCCAAAAACTGCACCAAAAAGGTTGAATTGGAGGTGTGGCTCAAGTGGTAGAGCACCAACCATCAAGTAAGAATGTAAGTCCCTGAGTTCAAATCCCAATACATATATGTATGTATGTGCATGCACAGACACCCAAAAACAAACAAAAAGGTGCCCTAGACCAGGCCCCAGGACCAGCAAAAAAATAAAAATAAACGTGCCTTGGTACAACAGGCAAACACAATAGAAACATACGTTTCAGCCACTAAGTGTTTTGAAAAGGATTCAACAGTTCTTGTTTGGTTTTACCTTTTTTTTTGTTGGTCATGGGGCTTGAACTCTGGGCCTGGGCGCTGTCCCTAGCTCTACCACTTGAGCCACAGCACCACTTCCAGCTTTTTCTGTTTAGATGGTGCTGAGGAATCGAACCCAGGGCCTCAAGCACTCTACCACTAAGCCACCTTCCCAGCCCTTATTTTTTGAGATAGGATCTCTTTATATAGACAGGTTAAACTCAAGATCCCTCTGCTTCAACCTACCAGTTGCTGAGATTAGTAGTGTACCACCACCAGTATCCATTTTATTTTTATTTTTTGGTTCATGCTTGGTGCTGTACCACTTATTTAATCCACAACTCTAGTTCTAGTATTTGTTTTTGTTCTGGTACTAGCTTGAACTCAGGGCTTTTCACATTCTTAGCCTTTTTGCTCAAGGCTGGTGCTCTGCAACTTGAGCCACAACTCCACTTCTGGCTGGTTAGTTGGAGATCAGTCTTAGATTTGTCTGCCCATAGTCCTAGTATGTCAGTTCACTCATTTTCCTTCTACTTACAAAGAATTAATATTTTGGTGCCTAGTATAAAAATTTTCTCCCACTTGCTCTCACCAGTTTTTCCAAAATAATATTACTTATGAACCATGACACATACTTTGGTACTAGGACTTAAACTGAGGGCCTCTCATGGCTGGCACTCTACCACTTATGCCAATCCCCTACTTCAGCCTTTTGCTGGTTAACTGAAGAGTCTCTTAGACTTGTCTACCCTGAATCACTTCAAAACACCATCCTCTCAGCCTCCTGAGTAGGTAGGATTATGGTATGAGCCAATAGTGTGCCTAGCTTACTCTGCTATTATTATTGTTGTTATTGTTATTGTCAGTCATGGGGCTTGAACTCAGGACCTTAGCATTGTTGTCCCTGAGCTCTTTTGCTCAAGGCTAGTGTTGCTCTACTACTTTGAGCCATAGCTCTACTTCCAATGTTCTGGTGGTTAACTGGAGATAAGTCTCATGAACATCCTTGCCCAGGCTGACTTTGAACCATGATCCTCAGATTTCAGCCTCCTGAATAGTTAGGATTACAGATTTGAATTGCCAAAGCCTGGCCTTTTTTTTTTGGGTCAGTCATGGTGCTTGAACTCAGGGCTTAGGCTGTCTCTGAGCTCTTTTGCTTAAGGCTAGTTCTCTACCAACCTTGAGGCACAGCTCCACTTCCAGTTTTGGGGTGGTTAATTGGAGATAAGACTTTCCTGCCTGGACTGGCTTTGAACTACAGTCCTCAGATCTCAGCCTCCTGAGTAGCTAGGATTATAGGCATGAGCCACTGGCACCCAGCTGGACATGTACTTTTTATAACAGAAGTTAAAAGATATATCACACACTTTAATATAGTATTTAAAAAAATAACACAATGATAAAAATTCAGTAGCCAATTTGGAAGATTTCATACATCATGAAGTATTCTGTTATTTCTACAGCCTGAAATTTCTCACTCAAGACAACAGACTATAGTCCCAAACATTTATCTTCCTCTGGTAAAAAACAAAATTTTTCTTCTGATAAACTTGTTCCAAGAGAGCAAAATACATGTTTTCCCAAACTACAGCGCAAAGCTCCCTTAAATATCAGTGTGAATAGGATGTAAGATGTAGTAGTAGTCTTTTTTTTTTTTGAGGCAATGTCTTGCTACATAGCTCAGGATGGCCTTGAATTTTCAATCTTCCTGCCTCAGCCTCCTGAATAGCTGAGAATACAGGCAATGCATTCTACTTGGCCCAGCTCAATAGAAGTCTTTTGAATTTCATAAATGCTATTACTAAGATGGTGGTTTGGGTCGTTTTGCAGATGGTCCGTCTGAGTTACTTCTCTTATCAATGTTATTTTCATCTTCTGCATCATCTTCATCATCACCTTTTAAAATAAATATTTGTTGTATGACATGTTCAGTGAATGAAAGAAATATTGACAGCTAAAATGGTTGATATGAGACCATTTAACTTTCAGGATTAATAAAACTATTCTCATCTTAAAAGATTATATTATTTAATCCTAGCTATTCAGGAGGCTGAGAACTTAGGATCAGAGTTTGAAGCCAGCCTGGGCAGGAAAGTCCTTGTGTATTTTCTCCAAATAACCACAAAAAGCCAGAACTGGAGCTGTGACTCAAGTGGTAAGCTCAGGTGCTTAGGTCCAGAGTTTAAGCTCTGGGACACACAGTTCCTAGTTCTGATTTAAGACACAATAAATAAAATTAATGGAGTTTTATCATTCCATTAATGGTTCCACCTTCAAATTGCATTTACAAAACTGGGAAAAGGCATTATATTCGAAGTACATTACGTAAAAGAAGTACCAAACCTGAGGGTATGAATGGAATTGGGAAAGATGAGGAGAGGAGAGAACAATGGAAAGGGGTGATACTGGTGCATTTTACTCATAATCTGACAGGATGAGTGGAAACTTCTTTGCATAACTACTTAAAACAACAAAAATAAGTAAAAGAAAAACACAGGAAGGGAGCCTCTGGGTTAAGACTGAAGTCTGTCCCAATCTGCAGAAGCTGTCCCTCCCTACTAGGCTGCACTCTTTCTTACACCTGACAAACTATTTTCCTTTACCAACACCCAGCTAAAAAGCCATGCTCCCTCTAGACTGGCCTTCCTCGACCATCTCTGCCACAGTGAAAGAACCCCTCATAGATTTGATTTTCCTTCTTTAACGATTGGATCTGCCCATCACACCTCGTGGTGTGAGGACACTGAGTACAATCCATCTCACTTTTTCTCCAGCCCAATGCTTGGCACAGAGTAGTAGGCGTTGAATGCATTTTTGTTTTGCTTTGCTCTTTTTCTCCCAATATAAATCCTCAGGAAGAAATAGCTCGCTCAGAAAAGAGCACAGCAGGGCCTATCATTTTTAGGTGAAATTCTTACTCCAGGCTCACTTTCAGTCAATCCGTCGGTTATATAACGGGCTCAATTCTTACCCAGGCTCACTTTCGGTCAGTTAACCGGTCATTTCACGGGCTCCCCAGCCGAAGGCCCCAGGGCGCCGCGCCCCGCCCCGCCGCACCCTCCGGGAGCCTCGGCAGCCTCACCGTCCAACGCGTCGTCTGGGGTCGCCGCCACCCGGCCCTGCGCTTCCGGCTGGACCAGGGAACCGAAGAATTCGACGACTAGCTCCTTCATCTGGGTTACGCCCGACAACAGACTCTGGAAAGGATCGGCGTCACCTGACGTCTGGCAGGTCACCCGCAGTCGCCGAGGCTCCCCGTCAGGCCCTACGTACTCCCCTACCAGCTCCATGGCGACCGCTTCGCTTTAAGAGCGCGCCACGGGGAAGCGCCACCGGAAGCGGAAATGAGCCCGCGGCCGGCGCAGGCGGGAGAAAGCAGAGAGATGACTTCCGTTTGTCGGATGTCGCTCCTCCCCCTTCCTTTGCGTTCCTTCTTTACGATTGGTTCCTGGCTCTGAGGCCCCGCCTTCTCCGCTACGCCCCTCGCGGCCGCTTTTCCCGCCTCCGCCGGAGTCGTGGTAGGGTGCGGGTGACAGTTGAGCATGGCCGGAGCGGAGAGCCCCGCTGGGCGTCCGTCGGAGCTGGAGCCCGTGGTGTCGTTGGTGGACGTGCTCGAGGAGGACGAGGAACTGGAGAACGAGGCGTGCGCTGTCTTGGGCGGCAGCGACTCCGAGAGATGCTCCTACTCGCAGGTGGGCGCGCGGCCCGGGCCTCGTCTTCCCACCTAGCTCTCCCGGTTTCTGCCTGCCGTGGGCGTCCCGCCTGCGCCGCCCCAGGGACACCGCTGGTCGTAGGCTTCCCCAGCCCCCGCGCTGCTGCCTTTTCCGCGCCCCCTTCCTCCGCCTGTGTCCCGCAGGGGCCTCCCTCCGTCCTGCGCCCAGCCGCTCGCGATTGTGCAGACGCAGACCCTGGCCCTGAAGCTGCTGCCCTGCCCCTCCTCTCCGACTGGAGGGCCTCCTGGGTGGCCCGGCTGCGTTTCACGAAACCGTCGTCTCAAATCTAGACATGTTTGACCCTTCTTTTTTCCATCTTAAGAATGTTTAGGAGGAAATGAATCGGAGCGTGATGGTCAAAATAGAGTTTTGTAAGGGCCCTGGGATTGAAATTTTTCCCCTGTGCTGTAAGCTCCTTGGCAATTCTGCAATTTAGTTTAACTGCACACTAGTGTCCCCCCAAAAAGCGAACACCAAGCGAGCACTGTGTCTCTTTGAACTGTGACATTCCCCACTCCTCCCCTCCCCGGAAATAGAGCGGAACCAGAACATCAGGTGGCTTTGGCAAGGAAGGGGAGGGCAGATAAGGATCTGTTTGGCCTTTGGGAGATGTTGTGTGCAAGTGTTGGGGTGTGTGTGTGTGTGTGTGTGTGTGTGTGTGTGTGTAATGGAGTGGGAGTGACTCACCTTGTATTTCTAAGTACCATAATGGAGACGGGCGGACAGAGTGAAACTAACAGGGAATGCAGATTGGTAGGACAAAGCAAGTTACTTAGGCCTCTGGGTAAAGTGGAAGACGGGGAATGAGGGAAGAGACTTGAAGTCATTATGTTGTAGGGACAGAAGTCATAATAATAATGATTAAGAGACCAGAAAAGAGTAAAATTAAGAAAATGACAATTTATTTACAGTCGATACACAAATTAAAACTTACTATGGTGTGGGGATGGGTGCTGGGCTTCACATTCTTGCTTGATTTTCTTGCTCAAAGCTGGAGCTCTATCACTTGAGCCCAGTTTCACTTCCAGCCTTTTGCTGGTTAACTGGAGATGAGAGTCTGCTGGAGCTGGCTTCAAACAGCTGTTCTCAGATCTCATCCTCTTGGGTAAACAGGTTTACAGGCTTGAGCCACCAGTGCTTGGCAAACTTACTATAACTTTAAGAAAAAAATTATATGAAAACAAGTATTAATATAGATACTAAACATACAGCAGTGTTTGGGTACTATGTTGTATAAACTTTTAAAGTAGTCTTAAAGGTTATTACAGGAAGATCTTGATCAGAAAATCTGACTTTAATTTTTTCTCAGACCTTAGTAATGATATTGTTACTGTTTTTTTTATTAATTTGTTTCCTTCTGCTTTGGGGCTGATTTTCAGGGCTCAGTAAAGAGACAAGCTTTATATGCCTGTAGTACTTGCACCCCAGAGGGAGAAGAACCAGCAGGAATTTGTCTGGCTTGTAGTTACGAATGCCATGGAAGTCATAAACTCTTTGAACTATACACAAAAAGGTAAATAGATTGTTGCTAGTGTTTACTAAATGTTTATATTCTTTCCCAACTTGACCTGTTTCTTATTTAGTACAATTGTATAATTGAAGGGATTTTTCCCCCCCATAGGACCTTTTAAAACATAATTATGGTAAAAACTCAACTTACTCATTCTTTCTCTGCATTACTTTAGTTGTGTGAGTAGTACAGCTATTTGTCTTTATATTAATTTCCAGAATTGTAAATCTCTTCATTGTCATGGGCTTGGGGAAATTCCAAATTAGATACAGGAGCAGCAATGGAAGGCACTCTAAATCCTAGAAATGAGGCAAAGGGAAGAGGCAATGACTTGAGTTTAGAGAACACTCAGCACACTGGTAGACCATGCTTATAATCCTAGCTACTCAGGAGGCTGAGATCTGAGGATAGAAGTTCAACACCAGCCTGGGCAGGAATGTCCTTGAGACTCTTATCTTCAATTAACCACTGGAAAACCAGAAGTGGAGCCATGGCTCAAAGTGGTAGAGTGCTAGCCTTGGGCAAAAGAGCTCAGGAATAGCTCCCAGGACCCAAGTTCAAGCCCCACTTAAAAAACAACAACAACTAGCAAATGTAAGTCTGGAAACAGTATTCAAGTGGTAGAGCGCCAGCCTAACCAAGTAAGTGAGAGGCCCTCATTAAAAGAAAATTGACTCTCTTTAATTTTTTTTTTTTTTTTAGAAATTTTCGTTGTGATTGTGGAAACAGCAAGTTTAAAAATCTGGAATGCAAATTATTTCCTGTAAGTAGCAATTATAACTACAAATACATTCAAAGAAGCTGAGAATGATATTATTGAAGTGGGTAAAAAACAGATGTTTTTCAAAAAGGATGTTCTTTTTCTTTGCAGATGAGTATTTCATTTTCACTCTTAGAGAAACTAGATAACCTATAGCATAGATTGTAATTAATAAGAAAAGTTTGGGGAAAATACTCGTGATTGGGGAAAAAAACCTCATGATTGCTAAAGTTGTCATGATTTCCCTTCATTTGAAGACTAGTTTTAGGTGATTTCTTTCACTTCTTCCTGCCCCCCTCCACCTTCCCCCACCGCCAATAACCTGAGAGTCTTTAGTAACAGCCATACATAAAGAAATGCCTTGACATTCCAACCAATGTAAGTTCTCATGGGTTGGGAAAAAAAGAAAAGAATATGTGCATATGTATAAATATGTATACATGCACATGTATGTTGTATATATGTGTGTATGTATATACACAAACACATATATTTATATCTTCATTTTATTGTATGTATGTGTTCATATATGCTCAATTTCCCCCAATTGCTACAAAATGATGCAGAAAATAATACTTTTCCTGATTCTTGGGAAATGTATGAATGAAAGGAATGAATTTTTTTTCCTTCAAACTCAAAGACTAACCTGTGGGAAAAAAATTTTTTTTGTGGAAAATAGTTAATGCAAAGATTGATGACATGCATATATCTATTATATGATTTATGAAATCATACTCAAAATTAGATCTTGTTATATGATAAAATTATTGTCTTTCAGGAGAAAGCAAAGGTAAATTCTGGTAATAAGTACAATGACAACTTCTTTGGACTGTATTGCATTTGCAAGAGACCTTATCCAGATCCTGAAGATGAGGTAAGAGATTTGGAGGTTAAAGTCTGACTATATTGACTCTAGCCTCTTCAGCCTCTTGTCATATATTTTAGAGATAACTCAGGATGTTGGAGTATCTTGTAGGAATAACGATACCAAGTCAAAAGGAACTCAGTAAGGCAAACTTTATCTTTGCAGAAGGGTGCACCATTGGCCCAAAATCTGGCAAGCAAGCACATGTAACTCACAGCTACTCCCTTTGCTCACGTTGGCTGAGCTCAGGTTCACAGTCTGCAAAAGGATGTGGCTTAATTAACAAGATGTAACTAAAATCAAGGAGCTTCTCACAGAAAGTCTTAATTAAAGTGCTCAGGAAAAGAATATAACTAAAATGTAAAAAGGTCCAAGTCACCTGATCAAAGCAGGAACCCTTGCCGGGTGCCAGCAGCTCATGCCTATAATCCTGGCTACTCAGGAGGCTGAGATTTGAGGATTGTGGTTCAAAGCCATCCCGGGCAGGAAAAGCGGTGAAATTCTTTATCTCCAATAAACCACCAGACAAACGGGAAGTGGCACTGTGGCTAAGTGGTAGAGTGCTAGCCTTGAACTGCAGAGCTGAGGGACAGTACTCAGGCCCAGAGTTCAAGCCCTATAAGGGACCAAAAAAAAAGCAGGAACCCTTCAGAAAATGTTTTTTATCAAAATTAACAGAAAGGAAACAAAGTACTTTAGGAGCTCTTCAGGAAGTATTTCATGATACTCAAGGATTATATATTTACTCTTATACATAACTGGCTTGGATCTATAACCAGTACAGATCCCAATGAGATATTGGAAAGGACTTTTCCAAGACCAGAACTTTCTTTTCTCACTTTTCCCTGCCTGCTTCACCAATAAACATTTTCTGAGAAGGGACCTTCTACTTCTTGCCTTCCTGGAAGTAAAGAAATGTGTACATAACAATTTCAATGGCAAGTATAGGCAAATTTTAGAGTTCTTTCTCATTCCTTCTTCCTTCCCAAGTGTATCCCAGGTAAATACAGTGTGTCTACAGTTACATAGCTGAGAATCCTGCAAATGTATATGGGATGGATATCTACATGTAGAATTAATGTGTCAGAGAGCATTTGTATTTCAAATTGTGATCATGCCCACCAAAAGGATTCAACCACCAATATATGATACTATTTTTTACCTCCAACAGTCTTATCAACCCTATATATTAAAATTTTGCCATTCTAATAAATGAATAGTACCTTTTAAAGTTTTTGCTGGGGCTGGGAAGGTGGCTCAGTGGTAGAGCGCTTGCCTTGCATGCTCGAGGCCCTGGGTTCGATTCCTCAGCACCACATAAGCAAAAAAGAAAAAAAACCGGAAATGGCGCTGTGGCTTAAGTGGTAGAGTGCTAGCCTTGAGCTGAAGAGCTGAGGGACAGCGCCCAGACCCAGAGTTCAGGCCCCACAACCGGACCAAATAAAGTTTTTACTTTCCTTGATTATGATTGAAGTTATAGACATTTTTCATAGGTTTACTGGCATTTTTCAGAACCTCCAAATTGTCCTTTCATATATTCAGCCCATCTTTTGGCTACTTTGGTTTTTATTTGTATATTTAACATTTATAATTCTAGGAATTAGCTTTCTGCTTTCTTCATTGTTTTTTTATCACATCTTTTTTTTGGGGGTGGGGTGGGGGGTCCGGTCGTGGAGCCTGAACTCTGGGCCTGGGTGCTGTCCCTGAGCTCTTCAGCTCAAGGCTAGCGCTCTACCACTTGAGCCACAGCGCCACTTATGGCTTTTTTCTTTTTTGCTTATGTGGTGCTGAGGAATCGAACCCAGGGCCTCAGGCATGCAAGGCAAGCGCTCTACCACTGAGCCACCTTCCCAGCCCACATCTTTTTTTTTTTAACTGTATTTTTTTTTTGTCTTTTCTTTTTTGGTACTGGGGATCGAACCCAGGACGTTGCACTTGCTAGGCAAGCGCTTTGCCACTGAGCTACATCCCAGCCCTATCACATCTTTTTTTCTTTTTCATTTTTGTTGGTAATAAAGTTTGATCTCAAGGCCTCATGCTTGCTAGACTAGTTCTCTACCACTGCCTCCAGTTCTTTCTTGACTTTTAGTTGTTTTGGAAACATAACTATTGCACCAAATTATATAGAAGAAGGAACTGAGCCGGCCACTGGTAGGTCATGCCTGTAATCCTAGCTACTCAGGAGGCTGAGATCTGAGGATCACAGTTCAACGCCAACCCCGGGCAGGAAAGTCCGTGAGACTCTGATCCTCAATTATCCACCAGAACACCAGAAGTGGCACTGTGACTCAAGTGGTAGAGCACTTGC
>NW_012267218.1:8900732-8981889 GCF_000151885.1 Dipodomys ordii | reverse complement strand
ACCAGAAGTGGCACTGTGACTCAAGTGGTAGAGCGCTAGCCTTGAGCTGAAGAGCTGAGGGACAGTGCCCAGGCTCAGAGTTCAGGCCCCACAACCAGACCCCCCCAAAAAAAACAAAAACAAAAAAAGAAAAACTATGTGTGTGCTTTTTGCCTGATTAAAGTACTATATGACTGATATAGCAAAACTTCTTGGCACAATTAATACATATTTTTGAAAATTAATGACAGGATAAGAATAACAAAACAGGGTTTTTGTTTTGTTTTTTGTTGGTTATGGAGCTTAAACTCAGAGCCTAGATGCTGTCCTGAGCTCTCTTGCTCAAGGCTAGCGCTCTACCACTTGGGCCATAGTGCCACTTCTGGCTTTTTGGTGGCTAATTGGAGATAAGAGTGTCATGGACTTTCCTGCTCAGGTTGGCTTTGAACTGTGATCCTAGATTTCAGCCTCCTAGTAACTAGGATTATAGGCATGAGCCACCAGCACCTGCTTGAAACAAGTTCTCTTAGGTGAAGGTGAACAAAAAGTTAATGAGGATGGGTGTGGTAAAAATAGTTTATTTGCATATGTGAAAATAGAACAATGAAGTCTGTTGAAATTGTTTTAGAAGTGGGTAGGGGAGAGTGATAAAAGATGTCAGTTTGATCAGGATGTATATTAATGCATTACATGCATGTATGGAAATGTCACAGTGGAAGCAACCCCTCCCCTTTATATAAACAACTAATGTGTGTTAGTTAAATAAATCCTACAGGACATGGTGCCTCATGCCTGTTAACCTAGTTGCTCTGGAGGCTGAAATGTAATGATTATGGTTCGTCTATCTTCCTTCAAGAGACTGAACATTTATCTTTCATCTTGCTTGGTAGATGCTATGGTTCAAAGTTCCAAATGCCATAGGTTTATCACAATCAGATACTAACTAATGGATGTGAAAGATATGCTTGCAAACCTGTTCAAATTAACTTCTTTGTCCTTTTGACTGCTGTTACATGGTTAGTCTTACCGTTGGTAGCCAATTCTTTAATATCTAGTTCTATTTTGTGTACATTTACTTCCATGTCCCAACATTCAAAGCATTCATTTACATGATCCTTTTCTGTGTTAGGTTCCTGATGAGATGATTCAATGTATAGTCTGTGAAGACTGGTTCCATGGAAGGGTAAGGAAACCATTTTCCCTTTAAAGTCTTATCTCTACAGAAAGACAGGCTCCTTTCCTTTTGAATTGTTTCATTTTACATTACAATTACCCTTTTAAAAAATGAACTATTCTGGGAGAGAGAAGGGAAGACACTGTAAGAAAGGAAATGTACTCATTACCTGACTCATGTAATTGTAATCCTTCAATATATCACCTTTCTAATAACAATAAGGTAAATAATTTAAAAAATAAACTATGATAGTAGTGTACTTTTACAATATTTAAAAACTGGGCATTTAGCTCTGTTGGAGATTGCAAGAAAGCTGCTTTCTATATTTACAGCATCTTGGCGCCTTTCCCCCGGAGAGTGGGGATTTCCAGGAGATGGTGTGCCAGGGTTGTATGAAACGTTGTTCTTTCTTGTGGGCCTACGCAGCACAGTTAGCAGGTAGGTGCTTCTGTGAAACTGGCATGACACAGAATTGTGCTTGGGAAGTTAATATGTTCAATCTAAAGTGTTTAATAATTTTTTTTTTTTTGGCAGTGCTGGGGTTTTGAACTTAGGGCCTCATACTTGCTAGGAGGCCATTCTACTACTTGAAGCTAAGCCCTCAGCCCAGCTTGAACTATACATCCATTTCCTGCTTTTTGTTGGCTAATTGAAGATAAGAGTCTTTGCTTGGGAACTGTGATTGCAGATCTCAGCCTCCTGAGTAGCTAGAATTATAGGCATAGCCACGGACACCAGGCCTAGAAACTTTTTTTTTTTGAGAGGGCGTGGACAGGTGTTGGGGCTTGAACTTAGAGCCTGGCACTGTTGCTTTTTTGTTTTTTTTTTTCTTTCTCCCCTCAAGGTTAGCACTCTACCACTTGAGCTACAGTTCCACTTCTGGCTTTTTTTGGTGATTAAGTGGAGATAAGTGTCTAACAGACTTTCTTGCCTGGGATGACTTTGAACTATGATTCTCACTCAGATCTCAGATTCCTGAGTAGCTAGGTGATCTATGGAGGGGTTATAGTTACATAAGTCAGGTAAAGAGTACATTTCTTTTTTTTTTTTCTTTCTTTTTTCTTTTTGTTGGTCCTGGGTCTTGAACTCAGGGAATGGGCACTATCCCTGACCCTCTTTTTGCTCAAGGCTAGCTCTACCACTTGTGCCATAGCACCACTTACAGCTTTTTCTGAGTAGTTTATTGAAGATAAGAATCTCATGGCCTTTTCTGCTCTGGCTGGTTTCAAACTGCAATCCTCAGATCTCAGCCCCTGAGTAACTATGATTATAGGTGTGAGCCACAGGCGCCTGGCCCAATAGGGTTTTCTTAATTGGTTTCCCCTTCTCGCTTCATTTCCTTCCTTATCAACAGATGGCTTCATTTGCTATTAATTTGAAATACCATTACCCAATATTAGCTCCCTTATCATTTCTCCTTTTTCTTTCACAGTATTTACTTTCCCTCCCTTCTTGATTATCCTATCTCCTTTTAGCATATTTGGTACATTTGTTTCTCCCTCACACAAAGTGCTTAAGTGGAAATGAATATTAAAAGCAGTTTAATTTTTTGGATTAGGCAGACATAACCTAAAGAAGTGTTGATATTTCCTAGCTCCTTCTCCCAGAAAACAAAGTGACTTCTCCTTTTCTAGATTATGAAATATTTAAAAATCGAAATAAATAATTTCTTTGTCCAATAGGTCTATGAGTGTTTGTGTGTTTGTGTTTGTATTCATTGAATTCACAGTAATGAAAGTATCTCCTGAGGATGATGGGTTGGTGCTGAATGTTGACGGAATAGGTGATCAGGATGTTATCAAGCCTGATAATGGTGGTCATCAAGATACTACCCTCAAAGATGATGTTCCAGAACATGGAAAGGATGCTGTCAAGGAAGTTAAAGCAGAGCAGAATAATGAGCCTTGTGCCAGCTCTAGTTCTGAATCTGATCCCCAGGTAATATATGAAGCACATGTTGAAAAAGAATGTAATTTAGATAACATTAATTCCATAAGCTCTATATCTTTGGATTTCACTGTAGTCTTTGCCTAAAGAAGTCCCTTCAAAACTGGGTACCACTGGTTCACACCTGTACTCCTAGCTATTTAGGAGGCTGAGATCTGAGGATCGTGGTTCAGAAACAGCTTGGGCAGTAAAGTCTGTGAGACTCTTATCTAAATTAACTCCCAGAAAATCAGAAGTAATGCTGTGTCTCAAAGTGGTAGAGCACTAGCCTTGAGCAAAAGAGCTCAGGGACAGCACCCAAGCCCTGAGTTCAAGCCCAGGACCAATAACAACAAAAAGTTCCTTCATAAATCTAAACTATGATAGTTAAAAAGCCCTTCAAAGCTTCATTTTGTTGCAGACTGTGTTTAAGAACCAAAGCCTCAACACAGAATCACCATCTGGCTGCAGATTTCAGGAGCTCAAAGCTAAGCAGTGTGTAAAGAAAGACACTGCCACCTATTGGCCCCTGAACTGGCGCAGCAAGTTGTGCACCTGCCAAGGCTGTATGGTGAGTGTCACATTAAGTTTGATGTTTGTGTGTGTTGTTCATTAAAAAGTGTGTATATGAAATTGATAGAGGAGTTCAGGGACTTTCCAGTTTTTCTACTAAGCAGATTTATGTAGAAGAAAATGAGAATCATGCAGTGCTTTTTACCATCTTAACTTTAGTCTAGCCCAAACAGTGATTTTTAAAGATCTAATAAACCTTATAACATTCACGGAGAAGTTGGGAGATAGCTAAAAAAACATTGGGCAAGGAATATTAAGTTTTCCAAGCCATTTTGTGTTTGGAGGCTTGTATTTTTCTAGGTGTTAACAATAAATAATTTTTAGTAATTAGTTGACTTTTTGAAAATGATGTACAGTTCTAATGGGGAAACCAACTTTTTTTTTTTTTTAAGAAAATGTATGGAGATCTAGATGTCCTCTTCCTGACAGATGAATATGACACAGTTTTGGCTTATGAAAACAAAGGCAAGATTGACCAGGCCACCGAGAGAAGGGACCCATTGATGGACACTCTCAATAGCATGAACCGAGTCCAGCAAGTGGAGCTCATTTGTGGTAAATACTGTTTGTGTGTGAAAATTCACAAAGTTTATGAAGTCTCCTTCACTGTGTCAAAAAAATTGTATAAAGAAAGTAGTAGGGGCTGGGAAGGTGGCTCAGTGGTAGAGCGCTTGCCTTGCATGCCTGAGGCCCTGGGTTTGATTCCTCAGCACCACATAAGCAAAAAGAAAAAAGCCGGAAGTGGCGCTGTGGCTCAAGTGGTAGAGCACTAGCCTTAAGCTGAAGAGCTGAGGGACAGTTCAGGCCCCATGACCGGACCCCCCCCCCCAAAAAAAAAAAAAAAAGAAAATAGGAAACTCTATTTCTACTTTTACATGGAGTGATGTTTGAATTACATAGTAAGCCTTAACTGCTGTTGGTTGATTTAAATATGGTTGTGTATTCAACAGCTGTGGACTCAGTTTCATTCTAGAATAATTATATATTTGAGAAGCCACAACAAGTACTATTTTGATTAAGGGTACATGTTTAAATGATTTTTTTGCATCTCTCAATAATTTTCATTGAGCCTTCTATGTCATCTTCTCTGAGGAAATAGCAACTTTTTAACAGTTCGTAAGGTGGGTCACTAGAAGGGAACTTTGGCCACACTCTGGGATGCCCAAGCTCCATCAGCCTTACACTGCTGCCACTTCATGGGTGCCGCCGTGGTGTCCCTTTTACGCAATTGGTGGAATTGTTTCTGGCCTTTTATTTATTTTAACTCTGATTGATTCCTTTTCTCTTTATTAGATGAAAAGATTTTATATAGTGGTGGCTGTGTATGAGAGATGCTTTGTATTTACAATAGTTTGCTAATGAGAGCATAAGTTTTACACTTAATCTGTGATGATTACTGCAAGTACTTGAATTCCAGAAAAATAGTAAACCTTTAAAAAAAATTCTTAGCTCATCTTTAAGGATATTTCTGCATTTTGTGTGTTTATTTTGTTTTGTTGTTCTTGTTATAAAAGGTCTCAGCAGGGGCTGGGAAGGTGGCTCAGTGGTAGAGCGCTTGCCTTGCATGAATGAGGCTCTGGGTTCAGTTCCTCAGCACCACATAAATAGAAAAAAAAGCCGGAAGTAGTGCTGTGGCTCAAGTGGTAGAGCGCTAGCCTTGAGCTGAAGAGCTCAGGGACAGTACCCAGGCCCAGAGTTCAGGCCCCACGACCGACCAAAGAAAAAAAAAGTCTCAGCAAAATGAAGGAAGCCCAGAGGTTTTGGGAGGCATTAGGACCAAATGCAGGTTTTACTTTTATCTATTAAACATTCAACTGTCAATGGCAAATAAGTGGTTTTTGAAAGCACATGGGTTAACTATACTTCAAGTACTTTTGTGGTTTTGATTTAGAATATAATGACTTGAAGACCGAACTTAAAGACTATCTGAAGAGATTTGCTGATGAAGGCACGGTATGTTGAGTAAAAGAATTTTAATCATAGCCCTGTAAGTTTTTAATTTTTATTTGTTAAAAGATTTTTTTTTTGGCTGGGCGCCGGTGGTTCACGCCTGTAATCCTAACTACTCGGATCTGAGGATCACAGTTCAAAGCCAGACCAGGCAGGAAAGTCCGTGAGACTCTTATCTCCAATGTACCACTCAGAAAACCAGAAGTAGCGCTGTGGCTCAAGTGGTAGAGCATTAGCCTTGAGCTGAAGAGCTGAGTGACAGCGCCCAGGCCCAGAGTTCAAACCCCACAACTGACCCCCCCCAAAAATTAGTTTTACAAGGCTGATGTTTCATTTTAATATTTACATATATACATACAATGTACCCCAATCAAAATAACCTCCACTCCCCTGTAAGTTTTGAATACTATTTCCTTTGGTGATTAAAAAAAAAATGATTGCAACTTAAAATGGAGTACTTGAAACTTTTATATTTGAGGAGTTGGAGACAAATTTGCTGTTTAGCTTCTGCAGTCCTTGAACTCTTAATCTTCCTGACTCAGCTCTCAAATCCTAGGATTACAGTAAGCACCACCAAGCAGAGCTGAGTACTTGAAAGTTTAATGCAGAAACTATTTATAGGGCTGTTGGCAGGCTAAGGGAGATCAGTAAAGGGACAGTTCAACACCAACAGACCTATTGGAGGTCCTTATCAGTCCCTGAAGGCCAGAAAGAATGGGGCGGGCAGGCAAGAACACCACTCAGGTTTGGAGTAGCTGTAGCTGAGAAAGCCATCGGAAGGAATCAGGAACACCAACTCTGCTGATTTGGAGTTAATGAAAACAAAGATGGAACAGTAGTGACTAGCAAGAAAAATTAAAATCAAATCCAATTTATACATACTAGGCATAAATTTCTGTGTGTACGCACACATACACAGATACCACTGCCGAGGCTTGAACTCGGGGCTTGCACACTGTTCCTGAACTACTTTTGCTCAAGGCTAACACTCTATCACTTGAGCCACAGTACCACTTGCAGCTCTTTCAGCTTATGTGGTACTTAGGAGTCGAATCCAAAGCTTCATGCATACTAGTCAAGCACCCTACCACTAAGCCACATTCTCAGATCAAGCACTTTACTTCTTAAGCCACAGCTCTTCATCTGGCTTTTTGGTGGTTAATTGGAGATAGAATCTCATACACTTTTCTACAGTCTGGCTCCGAACTGCCATTCACCGATCTCAGCCTCCTGAGTAGTTAGGATTACAGGTGTGAGCCACCAGTGCCTGGCTTAACTTAAATATTTTTAATAGTTTACTAGTATCATAAATATGGCTCAATTAGTAGAGTGCCATCCTAGAGCAAAAAAGCTAAGTGATAGCCCTAGTACTGGCTCATAGTGTTGAGCAGCAGAGCCACCGCCATTGGAGGTCCCTGTCAGCCCGCAGTCCTCATCCTCCCAGAGTGCTGTGCTGCCACACTCTCATGTTCTGCAACTTGGTGCGGCCAGTGGATTTCTAATCTAGACACTAAGTGTCCACTTACAATAGGCTTATTCAGACCTGACCTCTCGTGATGGGGGAGCGTCTTGTAATCTTAGGGCTTCCTATGAGTGTGCTGACCTATACTGTTGTTGTGTAATGTAGGTCTTTCCTAATTTTGCCTTTTGTCAACAGGTTGTTAAGAGAGAGGACATTCAGCAGTTCTTTGAGGAATTTCAGTCAAAAAAGAGAAGAAGAGTGGACGGGATGCAGTATTACTGCAGCTAGAATGGAATATGATGCTTTCACTCAGGCCAATGAAAACGCCGCTTTACTGTTCCAGGAACACACGAGGCCTGTTTCGTACTCGGTTCCCTTCCTGTCCTCCAGCTGTGAGCTCTCTTCCTTCTTAACTACAGTAGCCACCAGTTGACGCTCATCTCACAGCCAGCATCCTTCATTATGACTCAACTAAACGCAACTCATTCCACAGACTTCAGCTCTCTCCTGTCCAGGATACCCAGGGTTTTCTGGTTATAAGTTTTAAGAAGTTTGATTTGGTTTTGAGAAAGCAAATTGGTTCCTTTTCTAGTGATTTGTTTTTAAACTCCCAAAATGTGTGTCCTTTGTCACAGATCTGTCCCTTCTAGGACCTTGGTAGGCATTGCAGAAACCAGAAGCTCCCAGGGTCCCCCTCCCCCCATGATCGTGTGCCTTGGGTTAGTGCTTCCTCAAGCCTGTTCTGCCTACTTCTCCCTCCCCTGCTTTCTGAGGTTTGTCATGGCTTAGAAGGGATCTTGGAACCTGCTTTCTTTGGACCAGCCTCTAGAGTAGCCAGGACTGATGGTGTTCTGGCCTAAATGTTTGTCATAGGCAGGGAGACTAACAGAAACAGTGTTGAGGAAGCAGACCTTTGTTCTGAATTTTACTGATCAATTTCAAGTGAACTACTCATTCATGATTCTCCTGGCACTCGGATGTTAGCATTTCAGTACTGTATGCTCCCAGGGCTTCTTGGGGAGGAGAATTCTGCTAGTACACTATACTCCCTTTCCTGCTGCCTAGAAAACGACCAGGCATTACCCCTGTGAAATCTTGGTCGTTTGCTAAGTCCTCTGGATTTCCTTATGTTATCAGGGATATTCATAACTTTATATTTAAAGTGGACCTCTTTTGATATTGCTTTGTTATAAAAACGTTATTAGAACCCAAGTAAGTTATTATTGCTCCTTGACCCTGTACCGAAGACAAAAGATACCGTTTGGCTTTCTTGCAGTGAGGGCAGTGGCTTCCCTGGTTTGGAGGAGATTGGCTAAGGGAGAGATTCCAGATGAGGCCTTTAGCTACATTTTACACCCCGTCCACAGCCACTTCTCTAATGACAGGGCTTTCAAAGGTCCTCCTGGGACATACAAAACCCTGCATTTGAGAGGAAGGCCTTTCAGTTGGTATGAAATCTCTTTGAAGCCCTCAGCCTGTGGAAAAGATTTTTGGTACATAAAGAACCCTAAGTTGCATCGTGTGGAGGAACAGGGTCTTTCCTGACAGTAGGTGACATACTTTGAGGAAATTAAAAGTTACTCGGGCTACGTGTATGTGAATGTTCTTTGCGTCCAGCAGTCAAGATGAACCATCAGGGCTCATGATATGGTACTGGTTATGGTTTTTGGCATTCAGCCTCCTTGCAGATCCTTGGGAAGACTAGTGTGTGTGGAGCTCAAGGTCTTGTGGCTGCAGGAGGTGCCTGGGTGCCCTGAGCGGGCCTTGTGAAGAGGCTTGTGGAAAAGCTCGGGAACTTTTCCAAGTCTGAGGATTTGAGCTGCACTGTTAGTTTATCATTGTGTCCTGCAAGTTTGTATCTCCCAAATATCTGATTTAACTCCCAGAAGGTTCCTTTCTTGCAGTAACAGGTCAGGACCAAATCTTGGAGGCACTGTGTTACTGTGCAGCACAGTTGTGCATGTCACCCAGTGTTCGGTGGCTTGTTTCACAAAAGGTACTGCTCTTCCACATTAACCGGAAATTTTTTTTTTTAAGCCTGTTCACAACTAGTTTTCTTACTATTGGACTGTCTCTTCTACAGAGAGACTCTCTTTGGCCAACATATGGCAGTTGATACTAATGCATGTTTTATGCAAAACAAAGATGTGATACTAGTTGCTTTTAAGGAATTCTGGCATTCTATGTACTTTTTTTTTGTAGCAACTGTTATTGGACTTAAATTACATACTTCAATCAGGTTTCTGTAAAATCTAAATAAAAACAATTCAAAATAGTTGCTTTTGTGATTGCTGTTAATCATGTTTAGCTCTGCATAGCCTCCCTCTGCAGGGGGGGAAGGTGGATGGTGTCTTCCAGGAGCCAATCCCAAAGCTAAGGGGCTGAGAGTCACACCACTCTCATGTTAAAGAACACTTAGTCCAGTTGTTAATGATACATACGTGAATGGATTTGCTTAATATCTGTGTCTTCCTCGGTAAGACATCAATCCAGGGAGGTCAAAAACTGGCTTTGCTGATCATTATTACAGTGCTTGCTGCCTGCTACCTGATGGGTGTACACAGCTTTGTTACACCAAGAGAGCTCATTCACCAACCAACAACCTGTGAGTACTGTACAGGGTTGAGCATACTTGACCAGAGTTTCACTGCTATAGGCAACAGGATCCAGGATGCCTCAGAAGTAGGCAGGGGCAGGCAGCCGAATGGGGAATGAGGCCCAGAACCCAGATGTCCCGCTGCCAGTGGGCAGGGACAGGCAGCACAGTGGGGAAAAGGGCCCACGCTGGAAAGCTGCTCCACTGAGGAACAATGTGTCAGTGGGAATCTAGACCCCCTGGCTTCACGGCTTTGTGACAAGAACAGTGAAAAGGCTTCTTACAGGGCTGGGTATACTTGCTCACAGATCTTATGGGCCATGTTAGTCTCTGTGTCTTAGTTCCTCATCTGCCAAATCAATGATATTCACGCCTCACTGGATAGTGAGTACCAAGGCCACATGAGCCTCTGTGACCGAGTTCACATTCTGCACACCTTCACCTAGCTCCCACCTGCATCTTCGTCTTTCAGCATGGGTCCAACGACAGCTTAGGCTGAAGGGCCTGTCAGTGAGTGAAAGACTCGACCAAAAGGATCCCTGTGGAGGGCTGTGAAGGTTTCTGACTTCCTGGAGCTGTGGTGTGAGCCACATGGGATTAGAGACCCCATCAAAGCCCCTGGAAGCCAGACAGTGACCTGGGAGTCCTGGCAGAACGCTGGGCATCAGTGGCAGCCAAGGCTGTGACGGAAAGAGACTGGAAGGGGAAGGCTAGCTCTGGTGCAGGTTGAGGGAGGACAAGGAGGGGCCCTGGGCTGGCTGAAGGTAGTTGGCAGGAGTTGCACAGATTTCTAAGGTTCTGAGTGCAGGCTGGGGATAGGCCTGGGAGTTGTATGCCTCCATGGTTACTGAAGCCATGAAAATGAATGGAACAGGAAGATGTCAGAGGGGAAGAGCAAAGAACTGGGACAGATGCCAGGGAACCAATACCAAGGATGATGAACATGGCAAGGGGGGCTAAAAAACATACGAGCAGCCATCAGTTCTTTTGGGAGGAAGGTGCTATTTCAAGTGTAAGATCTTTAATCCTACCTTTCACTTGAAAAAATAATACATGCAGGTCCCTTAAAAATTCAATCATGGGCCGGACACCAGTGGCTCATGCCTGTAATCTAGCTACTCAGAAGGCTGAGATCTGAGGATCCCAGTTCAAAGCCAACGGAGCATGAAAGTCTGACTCATCTCCAATAAACCACTCAGAAAACCAGAAGTGGCGCTGTGGCTCAAGAGCACTAACCTTGAGCTGAAGAGTGAGGGACAGTGGCCAGGCCCAGAGTTCAAGCCCCACGACTGACAAAAAAAAAAAAAAAAATCAGTCTGCAGGTGTGGCTCTCAAGTGGTAGAATGTCTGTCTAGCAAGAATGAGGCCTTGAGTTCAAACTCAAGCACTAAAAAAAAAAAAAAGGTGCTGACTCAAGACTATAATTCTAGCTACTAAAAGGCTGAGAGATCTAAGCATTGTTGTTTGAAGACAGCTCAGATAGAAAAGTCTGTGAGATTCTTTGATTAATCACCAAAACATTAGCTCACTTGGTAGAGTGCTAGCCTTGAGCATACAAAGCTCGGGGACAGCACCCAGACCTGGAGTTCAAGCCCCAGGACTGACAACAACAGCAGCAACAAAAAAGTTTAACTAGAGCCTGGGGGTGTAGGTCAGTGGTACAGTATGTGTTTAGCATTCTCAAAGTCCTGGGTTCGTCATCCTTGGTATAAAAATAAAGTATTGAACCAATACAGAAGAATACAGTTAATTTTTCCCACCCCACACTGCCAGATCCACTCCTCCAGAGGCTGACCTGCGTAAGCTCACAGATTCACATTTATTATGTCTCCTCATCCTCTTCTATACAAATGGTCATACATTATTTTTTTTTGGTTTGTCATGGGGCCTGAACTGTGGGCCTGGGTGCTGCCCCTGAGCTCTTCAGCTCAAGGCTAGCGCTCTACCACTTGAGCCACAGCGCCACTTCCAGGTTTTTGGTGGTGAATTAGGTATGTCTCACAGCATTGCTGCATAGGCTGGCTTCTAACAGTGATCCTCAGACCTCATCCTCTTGAGTAGCTAGGACTACAGGTGTGAGCAATAGATGCCTAGGTCAGGAAAGAACTCCTTGCCTACCAAAGTGGCAGGAGCAAAGTGACTAAGGAAGCTTACCTCCAAGTTCATCACTCAGGGTAATCCACAAGTACAAAAATGCAAGCTCACATTCAATTTTTGTTTTTAGTGTGTGTGTGTATGTGCCATGTGTCAGTACTGTGGCTTGAACTTTATAACTGAAGGCTGACTACCACTTAAACTACATCTTGTCATCCAACCCTTTGGTGGTTAAATGGAAATAAGAGTCTCAAGGACTTTCCTGACTTGGCTGGGTTTGAAGTGTAATCTTCAGATCTCTCTTAGCTAGGATTATGAGCTTGAGCTACCAGTGCTCAGCGCTTCTGTAGATTTTTAAGAGACTCACCCACAAAACACATCTTTTGTGTAAGAGATTCAGAGTTCAACTCCTTCCACCTGAGAAGGGGGAGGGATTTCACAGCAAAATTTTTAAGATGGAAATTTTAAGTATTTCTTTTTTTTCAGAATCCGACTCCAGGTGCCTGGAGACCCAATTTGTCAATTAAAATCTCTCAAATGGGGGCTGGGAAGCTGGCTCAGTGTAGAGTGCTTGTCTTGCACACATGTGGCCCTGGGTTAGATTCCTCAGCACCACGTAAGCAGAAAAAACCGGAAGTGGCGCTGTGGCTCAAGTGGTAGAGTGCTCGCCTTGAGCTGAAGAACTGAGGGACAGTGCCCAGGCCCAGAGTTCAAGTCCCACGACTGACAAAAAAAAAAAGTAAAATCTCTCAAACATATGTTCCAGTGATATAAGAGAAACTTGGTGAGTCAGAATATTTCCACAAAAACTATATGTTATTTATTATTATAAAAAATGTTTAAACCTCAAGGAGGAAAACAAGAAGTTTAAATACATCTGTAGATGAAGATTGCACATGCACTGCTAAAACAGACTTCACTCAACTCAGTAGGTTCTATACAAGCCATTTATTTGAAATGCCAACTCTATGTAGGATAAAGTCAGTGTTACATGCTTAATCAGTAACGGTAGAAAAATAGAACCAGTGAAAACCTCTGTACAACTGTAATGGTACTCAAAAGAGAAATGTACTGTTTTACAATGCTTCACACAGACGAATTCAAGTTTGGAGGTACCTAAATAAAAATACTATATATTTCTTTAAAAAACACTATGTACAATTGAAGCGTAAACAAGTTTTACAAAGTACTGGTTATGCAGGTTGTAGAAAACACTTGCATAGGACATGAAATCAGTTTAAGAAAAATTTCTGAGCCTTTAGCATTGAAGGCACTTGACTTTATACCAGTAACAGCACAACCACAAGAAATGCAGTGGTGTAGAAGGTCCCACTTCTCCCAAGTACAGACGTGGTACAGACACAGCAGGTGGAGCTGGAGAACTGTTAGTGTTCAGCCACCTCACCCAAGAGCAGGATTTCCCACGGCCTGCCCAGGTAACCCAGATACAGTGTCACATGCAGGTACACTCAAGGAAGCTTCCAGAGCTTCTCTGATCTCAGACAAAACCTACATAAACACAAACACAAGAAGAGATTTTTTTTTCAAGACACACACTCACAAATAATCTTTCTACAGAAATGGCCACAGCATTATAATATTCAGAACATGGAAGATAGCTACACAGTCTGAAGGTTTTCTAGAAGATAGAAAATCAAAAGACTCGCTCAGATAGTTACTACATAACGGCTATTGCAATTGATGGGACAGAAGAATAACTGAACATTTCATAAAGCAGTGCTCCTACGTCAGTGTTCTTGGAAAACAGTAAGAAACCTTCCAGCAGTGTGCAGGGCAGCTCTTAGCGAGATTATCAGTACTGAGGTTTGAAAGTAAACCATGTAGTAGCAGTGGACTGCTGTAGACTGGGAATAGCACCCATCCCTGTGGCTTCAGTAGCCACGACAGAGCCACCAGTCGTCTGACCACTTAAGTATTTCCCTTTGAGTTCAGGTCGAAAAACACAAATGCTTTAGAATCGCTAAATAACTATCTCACAAGTGTTTCACAAAACACATTTTTCTCTAAAAGGCCAAATTCAGTATTATGAGCATTCATGTCTTGCAGGGTAGTTATGGTGAGTGTTGATCCTTCAACTCTACAGAAAGTGCCTGAGGTCAGCTTTGAGCCCAGCTGTGTTGCATTCGCTTCCCTGTTACATTCTGCAGCCTCAGCTTCTTCCAAAAGCACAAAGACTGTGCCCAAGGCTCGAACTTGAGCAACTCATGAAAAGAGAACCCACTTACACGATGACAAGTGTAAGTGTTGGAGGAAACAACAAGAATTAAGTCATAGTTCAGACAGGGGTACAAAAAGACAAGTATCATGAACTCACTAGAATCCTACATGCCTAATGGGTTTCTGAAATGTCAGGCTAGCTCAGGTCTACGGACACGTGCCTAGGAAACAAGCCAAAGGATGCGACATTGGGAATTCAAGCACCCGTGGTTTGAATGATGCTCCTGCTTTTCATGATGTTATGTTTTCCCCTCATGAACCATAAGCGATTTTGAAGTTATTTTTCAAAATCATACAACTGAAACAATACTGGAAGAAAAGGAACAAGAGTGTCCTTAAGAAATCTGACCACTCTTCTGTATCAGAACTGAAGTGATGGTTCTCTAACCTCAATACACTGTGGGCACTGGAAGTAGTGATTGTCCTAACGGCCTGATTGTCCATGGCCTCAAAAGAAGATATGGTATTTTTTGATTTGGTTCTCATTAAAACTTCTATACCAAGTAAAATGCCAGTTCCTGTGGCCTAAATTTTATACTATACATGACTTTTTGTTCTGAGAGCAATCCTACTCAGACTTCACATTTATCTTAGTACAGCATTAAAAATGGCAGATGGGTTCAAAAGCCAGAGGTACATAGCTATTCAACCTACCCTATTAACCACACTTCACAAGATACATGGAAAGTCCACAAACACCTATCCTAACGCACACACAAGCCACGCTTCGCTTTTACAAGTCACACCAGTCTACAAGCCCACAAATTAAGATTCCCCTCTGTACACATAGTTTAGCCAGGTAAGCTACTAAATCCTCAAAAACTCGTAAATAATACCATAATCAGTGGCCATGAATTTTTAAAGTGTTGGGAAATAAAGAAACAATGAATTTTCAGAAAAATCAAGGTGTGGGATCAATAGCACTGGTCCATTATGGGAGAAAAAAAATGTTGAGAGATGCTTTTCATCCTTACCCAAATTAGGTTTTCTCATTCTCATCTGCAGTACCTGCAGTTACAGCTAATTTAGAATAGAAATCTAAAACTGTAGCAAAACGATTCATGCCAACACATGTAGAGAAACACATATTAAAGAGTATGATGGAATCATCTCTGGTTTTTAAAACAGACTGAGAATGGGCTTCAAAAGACACCATCATCTATTATAAGAGTTAAAACTCTGAAAAATGAGGATGGGTCCTATGGTTTTCTATCTCTAAAAAAGGAGCCTTAAAGGCGATGTGAGCTGGCCTACAGCAGATGAGATCTCTGACAGGCCAGGAGCTCGGTGTGCAGCAAGGCCTTGGTCAGCGATGTGCTAGCAGCAGCTAACTAGTCAGGCAGCAGAGACTGATGTGTTTCCATCTGTGTGATTATCTACTGTTAGGATTGTTTTAAGTGTCAGATTATTCCTGAGTGTATATCCACAGGGTAAAAGTAGGAAAGGACCATAAGAGAAACTACAGTTTCAGAAGAAATTATAGAGCTGTCGACACTCAACAGAAACCTATTTACTTCAAAGTGCATGTAATTCATTTATATGGTAGCTTGTAAAGGCTCCCTAGCCCTGCATAGTTTTAGAATGAGTGTGATTCAGTCATATATACACATACATAGAAGAGAGGCTCCCAATACCCTTCCGTGAAGGAATGTTCCGGAAGTTCTCTTTTCTTCTAAGTGCTACGTGTGTACGTGTTTGTAAAAATACAAAGTGAATGCTCAAATAACGTTGACGTGATTTAAAAACTCATATAGTAATATATTTACACTGGATAGTAAGAAAAAAACAGTCCTTAGCTCGTACATTGCCCTTCCAAGGGTGAGGGTTTGGAGAGACCCCATGTGCTCAGTGGTTCAGGAAATGCCAAACCAGTGTCCCTGGAGTTCAAGTAGGACATGTAGTGTTTTACTGAAAAGAATTACCTTGTGTATTTTTTTTTGTTTTTCTTTTTGGTGATAAAGCGTTATGCGTTATACAAGAACTTTTTATAGGACACAAAATCCAGACATACTTTGAAAAACACTGGAAAGAAAACATGCTTACAAACACCAAATAACATCTGTAAGACTGAAGCCCTTTTGTTTTTGGTTTTTCCCATAGAAAGCAGGACAACCGAAGGCAGCGGGCGGTCACTTCCCCAGCTCAGGGGAGAGCTGCGTGCGAGCCAGAGAGACCTGTCAGAGCGCCCTTGGTGTGATTTTGCTATTTTCACTGCTTCCTAATCCCAAGGGATCCAATCTCCTTAGAACCTCTTCAAGCAAGTGATCCTGTAATCCACACCACCAGAGTCTGCACAGGTCCGAACAACATTCACACACACCGTGTTTACAAAATAACACCCCAGCGATGGGCTGGGCACCACAGGCTGTTCTTTCTTGAACCTGAAGACTTCAGGACCCTGATCGTACTCCTGCTGGGGGAATGAAGACCAGCTCCCAAGACTTATTAGGGGAAAAAAAAATGACATCAGATTTATGGAGACAGAGCAGGAAGATTTTGGAACTAAAACAGTCGCTAAAAAGAGGAACATTTTGATGTGCTGTTCTTTGGAATTTCTATAATTAAAAAATAAACACAGAACTATTTTATAAGAAAATACATCTTAGTGTGCAATCCAATGCACATGGAAACTCGTAGATGAAAGGTAAAATGCAAAAAAGTATGAAAATACAGTCCTTTTAGTGTAACAATAACGCTTAACATACTGATATAAAAAATTAATACAGCTAAAATAAATGTACAAGTGCAAAAAAACTCCATCATTTGTAAAGAGGAAAAAAAAGTGCCAGCTTGCTTGCTCTTTAAGATGCTTCCCCACACAACTGTTCAAACACAAAACAGACAGACGTGGCATCCAAAATAACTATTAGCATGCCATGTGGAATAAAACATGTACACACACAAAAACTAGAAGACAACGATGTGAACTGAGCTGGCGTCAGTGAGCCGGTAAGTCGCTGGGTTACATTGTAATGGGATGTTTCACATCTCAGGCACAGAGGACTTCCGAGCTGCTCTCAGAGGGCAGACTTTTTGTAGAGGAAGTCTGGCTTGCTTGGTGACCTCCTTCCTCTGCTTATGGAATCTTCCCTTTCTAGATCTGTGTTTCTCTGCACTGCATGGCCCAGAGACTCGCTGTCTGCCAGTCTCCTGCCGGGTTGTTCTTCTGGAGCTTCAGAGCTACATGCAGAATGTGAAGAAGGTCTGTTAGAAGTCAGCCCAAAAGTCAAGTCAGTTTCTACAGTGGTTCGTCCCCTGACATGGGCTGGGCCATTACCAGTGTTTTCTGGAGCTGCTGAAGCAAAGTCTGACCGTGGGGGAGGCTGCTCAACAACATCCAGGCGTATTGGCTCACTCTTCTGTCTGTGAAGAGGCCCATCAGAAGTCAGGGGATAGTCTCTCCTCGCATCCTCCTGTTTTTTAGGAGAGGTCTGACCAGGAAGGTAGGCTGACTTTAAGCCACTTGGTGATGCCTTATTGTGGCTGTACAAATCGGGACCAAAATATCCACCTTGTGAAGGGGACGGGGTACGTCTGCCAGGAGCAGGTGTGGAAGGTCTGCAAGCAGCGTTTGAGAAGTCATAGAAATCCGGGTATTCCTGCTGATTTTCTCTAGCATCTGTTTTTTGCTCTAGTGTGTGTTTTTTTCGAGACGTGTGTGTATGCCTCTGTGGAACACATGAGAGATGGTGGGGAGGCCCTGGTCCTACTTCAGAAATTGGCTGGCTTAGCTCTGTTTCTACAGCAAGTTCTGGAAGCCTTCTGTCCTTGAGAGACAGTGTGGACACCCCCATGGCGATATCTGGCATCAGGTCATTCAGCAAAGGTGGTTGTGTACACTGAGACAGAGACAAGGGGGGGAGGCACAGTTAAAAAAAAAGATCCAACAATTCCTTTTGAAAAATGGTTCACTGACCCTGTGCCCTGATTATAAAATACATGCTTATATTTAAGAATTACAAAAATATGGAAAACGATGCTGATGCTGAAAACAAAACTCTTAAAATTCCCTATAATCACTGTTAGCAGAGTCCATTGTATGTATATGTAAGTCATGATTTAAACATTGTTAGATATTTAGATTGCACTTTTGTAAAACTATAACCAAGTCTACCATAAATATAAACAAATTACCTTAAATACTATCAACCCTTATATAAGTTGGGAATAGGAATAGAAAAAGCAAGACCAGGAACAGCAGAAAGGGGACAAAGGACAATAATGTGACCAGGTTGTATATTAGTCCATCACTTCCAATAATTCACATTTAAATAAAGCTTTTGCCTCAACAAACAGATGTATGGTCTTTTTTTCAAGACAGCATGACAGAGTAGGGAAGACTTAAAAAAAAAATCAAACAGAAACTCAACCTCTACAGCAGTGCAAGTCATGAAAAGAATCCTCTCATCACTACCTACTTGCTCTAGGGACTGAGGCTCTGGGCCAGATCAGGATCTGATGATCTGGCCAGAGAAGACACGCATGGGGACTAAATTTCTGCCCATTTTCTTAGTGCAGAGACTCAGTCACATAGGTATAGTTGGCTGTAAGTTCCCTTTCTTGTCCCATACCAAAGACATTTGGTAGCATAACAGGTTTCATGGATATCAAGGACAGATTCTATATATGTGCCACGTCCATCTGTGTTGCTCAGAGTAACTTAGTTTACGCGATCCTAACAAATAAACTTAGAGATCTTGCCCTACTGTAGTGTACAGTATTTCCATACTTCCAAGTTCCTTTCTCCTGTTCATGCTTACTTCCTGGCTCTCAAGGGTATGCTTTCAGATTGTAACATTGGCTTCTGCTGAATCCTAGTAAGGCTCTTGAGGCCAAGTGACTAGCTCCTAATATCCCATAAACCTCTGGTTTGAGGCAAGATACCCAGGTGCTGACTTACCACTTGTTTCTCAGATGCCATTGCTGCTGAGGCAGCAGCAGCCGCAGCAGCAGCAGCAGCGACTGTCTGTCTCCCCAGTCCTGTTGTGTTGGTACAATCAGGAGGTGCTGCTTTAATACCTGGCAAATAGACTGGGGGAGGGCCAGCTTTAGGAGCTGTTCTAGAGTGAAACAGCGAATGGTTACAGGGGTAAGAAAAGGAACGTGAAGGGTGCTGACTGGGGAGTCTTTGTTTCCAGCCGGCTTTGAGCTGGTTATGAATTGGGGTGACTGGAGGGTGGTATGGAGGAGGTGGAGGGGGCAAAGGTGGATGGAAGGCCACAAAAGAGTCCAGGTCTGTAAACATGGTTTCTGCAGTAGGTGTACTGTTAACACGACATCTCCCAGGCTGCCTCAAGGTCAACAGTGGACTTTCATCCCCAAAACGTTCATCAGGAAAGAACTTGTGAGGATTCTAAGAAATAAATTTGAAAAAAAAAAAAGGATATTCATTAGATTTCATAGATTTATAGGTTGAGTTAAGCAAGGTACCTAAGAAAACTACATTCAGCAGGAGTAAAAAGGTTTAATATAGCCTAAGAAAAAAATTACCTTAATGATAGTACAGGACAGAGTGAAGCTTATGTAGCCCTAAGACACAACTATTGAAAACTGCTCACGGCTATTCCAGGAAGTCACCTCTTACGAATTATTTGATAAAACAAAAAGCAGTAATAAAATCTAATTCAAATAGGTCACAGCTAAGAAAATAAGATGAAGCAAGGCGCCGGTGGCTCACGCCTGTAATCCTAGCTACTCAGGAAGCTGAGATCTGAGGATCGTGGTTCAAAGCAGGAAAGTTCGTGAGACTCTTATCTCCAATAAATGGCTAAAAAACCGGAAGTGGTGCTGTGGCTCAAGCGATAGAGCGCTTGCCTTGAGCTGAAGAGCACAAGGACAGTGTCCAAGCCCAGAGTTCAAGCCCCATGACTGACCAAAAAAAAAAAAAAAGAAAGAAAATGAACTTTATGAAATCAAAGGAAGCAGAGACCTTCAGTTGAGGATCTTTCTAACAACTTCCTGACACAGAATCTTTACACTCTCCATAAGAAACAACTGCAATACACCATTTCTTTTTGTTATATTTTTTTTATTGTAAAGATACTGTACAGAGGGGTTACAGTTACATGAGCAAGGCACCATTTCTTATATGTGACTATGTAGGTTAAGATTTTGATAAAACATTCTATGAAAATACTTCTATACAATTACGGCATCAAATTAAGTTGCAATTTAGAATGACAAAGGAAACAAAAACTAGAAGAAAACCAGTCTAGAAATATAATCAAGAACCTAAAAACAGTCTGCTGCCTTACCAAGAAACACCAAGTCACATTTATCCTTGGACAAGGACTGATGGAGTCTGGAGTTAGTGGCAAAAAAGTCTTCAAACCGCTTTACCAGGCAAAATTAAATTTTATTTAAGGATCCAATTTAATGGCTAGGATTATACTACTTTACAAATCCTATCTAATTGTAAAACCAATGTTATTGCTTTTGTACCTACTCATTCGTAGAAATGAGTTTTTATTTTCTTCTGCTAGATTAAAAAAAAAATCTCTTCCATGATTCACATGTTTGCAAAAAGTTATAAGGTATATAGGAGAGAGGAACAGGGGGAAGGAAACAGGGGAACAAAAATCAGGAAAACCTCTAAGTATGGTAGAAAGCTAAACTCTAAATCCAGTGACCAAGCCAGAGAGTGAGCCAGTGAGGTTTGGAATGTTCTTCCTGGGCCATCTCTGTGGCCATCTCAAGTGGTAGAGTGGCAGCCTTGAGCACATAAAAGCCAAGTGGACAGCCGGGTACTGTGGCTCATGCCTGTAATCCTAGCTACTCAGTGGCAGTCACCAATCAGATGCTTGTCATGTCCCAGGGACATAGCCACTACACATAGTATTCCCTATCTTCACAACAATCCATCTATACAGAGGGAAAGGAATGCTCAGAGTGGTTAAGTAGCTGGATTCCAGTGAGCAAGTTGGTAAGCAGAAGAGCCAGTTTTAAGCTGGTCTACTCAGCCACGTATCTTTCACCAGGCAGTGACAGGGCACATAGAAAATAAAAGAAGTAACCCAAAATTCCTTAGGACGTTTCAACACGGCCTGACTGATGATCAAGGGCCAACACCTTACAACAGCAATATGTGTGTCCTACCTGTAAAAGCTCTGCCGCAGCATCTGCAAGCCCAAACTCTCTCAGTACTCGAATCTGGATTTCATAGCTGACAGTGGCACCCTCACCACAGTTGAGTGCATAGGCTCTCTGCACCTGTTCAGTGTGCCGTAGTTCCTGTAGGCGCCTGACCATGTCTTTCATAATTAGGAGACGAGGAACTGGAGAGAGAAAAACACCATTAGACAAAATTCCTGACCTATACAAGACTAATCTATGAGCACAAGGAAAAATGCATATGCTTTGTATCAAAATCACACACACACACACACACACACACACACACACACACACACACACACACACTTACTTTTTTGCCAGTCCTGGGGCTTGACTCAGGGCCTGGGTACTGTCCCTGAGCTTCTTTTGCTCAAGACTAGCACTCTACCACTTGAGCCACAGTGCCACTTCCAGCTCTTTCTGTTTATATGGTACTGAGGAATCGAACCCAGGGCTTCATCTGTTCTACACAAGCACTCTACCACATTCAAATATTTTTATTTCATTATTATTTCAAGGTCTCGGTAACTTGGGCTTATACTCACAGCCTAGATGCTGTCCCTTAGCTTGTTTGCTCAAAGCTGGTGCTTTGCCACTTAAGCCAAACCTCCATTTGTGGCTTTCTGCTGGTTAATTAGATAAGAGTCTTATGGATCTCCCTGCACCAGCTGGCTTCACATTACAATCCTCATATCTCAGACTCCTGAGAAGCTAGCATTGTAGGCATGAGCCACTGGAGTCTGCAAACTTTTAGATACTATTTTAATTTCCTATCAACAATATCAATTTATATGCCTCTATTTTTCAAGGTTTTAAAATTGCATTGTGTCCAAGAAAAAGCTCCCAAATTGTGTTATTTTAGACCACAGCTTAAATAAAACTTGACTTGCATTTGTCTGAATGTCAAGACATGTAGTGTAATTAACACAGTGCTTGCCTAGCAAATGCAAGGTCCTAGGTCCAAATTTCAACACTGCAAATAAATACATAAAGTTCTTTTACTCAAATTGTTGTTTTGACACCTGACTATGCAACAGGGACTCAACTTGGGTATTTAGATGCACAGAATGGAAGACATGATCCCTGTCCTCAAAAGGCTCTGGTTTCACCACAGATGAATGGATCCAAAAATTGTGGTATCTATACACAATGGAATATTATGCAGCCATTAGAAATGACAAAATAATGGCATTTGCAGGGAAATGGATGGAGCTAGAAGGAATCATGTTGAGCGAGGTAAGCCAAGAACGAAGAGACAAACGGTACATGGTCTCCCTGATAAGTGGATGCTAAATCCAAAATGTTAGGTGATATGACAAAACTAACAGGACTTAAGAAACAAAGAACTCCCGCTCATCTGGTTGAACCACTACTAAATATCCCCATGCTGCTGATCACATATATGGTATATAACATGTGAGCACCGTTATATATTACAAACTGTGGTAGACAATTTGCTCCAAGAAAGTCAGAATGAACTTGTGACTTTAAATGAGCTTCATTATTCCACAATACTGTGAATTTCCGGAAATTATGTAATCACTGAATCACAATAAAAAAAAAAAAGAACCTCGGGGAAGGGAGGGAGGGAGGGGATGGTAGGGGGAAAACAATGGAGGGGGTAACAATGTTCAAGAGGAAGTGTACTCATTACCTCACTCATGTAACTGTAACCCTCTCTGTATAGTATCTTTACAATAAAAAAGGCTCTGGTTTCAGTGATTGTGAACTGAACAGGCACAGTATAAAAATGAGCAAAGAATATGGGAAATAAGGCACAAGCAGCCAGCTCCTAAGTAGAAGTACAAGTGTGAAGTGTTAAGAGGAGGCTGGAACACAAGTAAAGGTAGGACATAGAGAAGTACCAGTAGTCATGCACATGGGGATGATAGGATCAGAGCTGTAGGCTGTGACCTGAGGGATGCCTCAAGCTGGCAACCTACTTTTTTGGCAGGCCATGGGGCTTGAACTCTGGGCCTGGGCTCTGTCCCTCAGCTCTTCAACTCAAGGCTAGCACTCTACCCCTTGAGCCACAGTGCCACTTCCGGTTTTCTAGTGGTTTATTGGAGATAAGAGTCTCACAGACTTTCCTGCCCCGGCTGGCTTTGAACCGTGATCCTCAGCCTTCTGAGTAGCTAGGATTACAGGCTTGAGCCACAAGCGCCTGGTTGGCAATCTACTTATGTAAGTTTCACTGGAACACACTTATTTTTTTTGGTATTATCTATGTCTGTGAGAGATGAGTAGTTGGATAGAGTCTGTATGTCCCACCCATAAAGCCTAAGATACTTAACGTTCCTTTACTGAAAAAGTAAAGGGAGATAAAGGGAGATATGAAGATCCTCATATTGTAAGATTAAGGATTATAGTTCAAAGGTAGCTTGGAGAAAAAAGACTTTTATTTCCAATTAAACAGCAAAAAACTAGAACTAGAGCTGTGGCTCAAGTGGTAGAGTAGCAGCCTTGAGTACATAAAAGCCAAGGGACAGCTGGGCACTGGTGCTCACACCTGTAATCCTAGCTACTCAGGAGGCTGAAATCTGAGGATTGCGGATGAAAGGCAACCCAGGCAGGGAAGTACGTGAGACTCTCATCTCCAATAAAAACCACCAGAAAACCAGAAGTGGCGCTGTGGCTCAAGTGGTAGAGCGCTAGCTTTGAGTTGAAGAGCTGAGGGACAGTGCCCAGGTCCATAGTTCAAGCCCCATGACCCACCAAAAAAAAAAAAAAGCCAAGGGACAATGGCCAGGCCTTGAGTTCAAGCCCCATTATAGGAGTACAAGTGTACACACACACACACACACACACATACACACACACACAAAACAACAATAACAACAACAACAAAACTGAAAGAGTTCCCATCTCTGTGGAAAGGATAGGCTGGTAGGAGAATAGGCTCAAGGTGGTAGAGCACTATCCTTGAGTGAAAGAACTCAGGGACAAGTACCCAGGCCCTGAGTTCAAGCCCCATGACCAAAATAAATAATTCAACACTGTTTTTGAATTTCTAGTTTTCAACGGAAGTGATATTATTCTACAGGGCATCTGGCAATATCTAGAAATATAAAAAAAGTTTCCAAACCAATGTCACAAGAATAAAGGTATATGTGTATATGTGTGCTACTGGCATGTAGTATGTATAGGCCAGAAACACTGTTGAATACCTAGCCATACAGCCCCCTAATATTCAGAATTATCCAGTTCTAGAGTTGAGAAATCTTAGGCTAAACTGAAAAGCTTATAGTAAATAATAATTACTCTGCTGGGCACAGTGGTGTCCATCTATAGTCCCAAGCTACTTGGCAGCCAGAATCAGGAGAATCACATGAGCCTATGAGTTTGAGATCAGTCTGGATAAGGTAATACTACTACTACTACTACTACTACTCTCTCTCTCTCTCTCTCTCTCTCTATCACACACACACACACACACACACAAAGGTTTTAATATTAACAAAAATCTTAGCTCAGAAGTATTCTTTAAGGAGAATAAGGCATAGAAAGAATTGAAATGTGGAGAAGAGTAGCATACAAAAAGGGCTGGGAAGGTGGCTCAGTGGTAGAGCGTTTGCCTTGCATGCCTGAGGCCCTGGGTTCGATTCCTCAGCACCAAAAAGAAAAAAAGCTGGAAGTGGAGCTGTGGCTCAAGTGGTAGAGCCCTAGCCTTGAGCTGAAGAGCTGAAGGACAGTGCCCAGGTCCAGAGTTCAGGCCCCACGACCGGACCCAAAAAAAAAGGGGGGGGCTGGTAATCACCAGCAATTACAAAAATCCGTAAGATCCATCATTTAACTGTGAGGTCTGACTAAAACAATACCTTACCCGGAATTTCATTGGCTACAACCGAAGGAGGGCTTGACTGGTTACTGCTCATCTGCTGGTGGCTGATCATGTGGCAGCACTGTGGCACGGCATTGCTGACCATATAGAGCGTGTCTGGAACGTTGGACATTCTAACCATTCGCAGTCTCACAAGGTCTGTCTGTTCCACCATCATCTCATCCAGGACTGACTAAAATAATAATAATTCAGAATAAACAGAATTTGTCAACTTTTTTGTGTTAATATTTATAACAAGATTACTACATTTAATAAAAGGTGAATTTACTTATTGTTGCTCATTTATGAAGTTTAAAATTAGTGATAAGGGGGCTGGAAAGGTGGCTCAGTGGTAGAGCACTTGCCTTGCATGCCTGAGGCCCTGGGTTCGATTCCCCAGCACCACATAAGCAAAAAGAAAAAAAGCAGGTAGTGGCGCTGTGGCTCAAGTGGTAGAGCTCTAGCCTTGAGCTGAAAGCTGAGGGACAGCGCGCAGGCCCAGAGTTCAGGCCCCACGACCGGACCCAAAAATAAAAATTAGTGATAACGAAGTAGCACTATGGTTCAAAGTGGTAGAGCGCTAGCCTTGAGCACAAAAGCTCAGGGAGAACACCCAGGTCCTGAGTTCAAGGCCCATGGCTGACAAAAAAAAAAAATTAGTGATGAAAGAAGCCAAAAATAGTGGTACATGCCTGTAATCCAAGCATTCAAAAAGCTAAGGCAAAGGCATGAGTCTGAGGATATCCTTATGAGGCAAGATTGAGTTTATGGGTAGCCTAGGTGAGAACAGTGAGACCCTACTAAAAACAAAAACAAATGAAAACCAACCAGACAAAAAACCTACTAGCTATTATGGAGGTGGATATCAGGAGGATCATGGTTTGTGGCTAGCCTAAGCAAAAAGTTATCAAGACCACATCTCAACCAACAAGCTGAACATGGTGGTATATGCCTATAATTTTACCTACACAGGAGAAATAGGTAGGAAGATAAGGGTCTAGGTGGCTACAGGAGGTAAAAGCATGAGATTCTATTGGAAAAATAACTAAAGCAACAAGGGGCTGGGAATACTTGCCTAGTAAGTAAGAGGCCCTGACTTCAAACACATATACACATACTGGTGAAAAGGAGAAAAGTACTCCCTTCTGAAAAGATATAATCATCTTTTGAATAATTTCCTTTAAATTAGAAGATTTGAAATGAAAAGATTTGAAAGATATAAAATTAATCAGAAACGTTATACATGAAATTATTATAAAGAAAACAATGTATCTATATGATGGGTATCAAATCCAATAAAAATGCTCAAAATATAAACTATTTAAAGACTGACACTAAATTAAATGAACCTAGAAAAAAGCCTTTGTCAAATTAGTTTCATATTCATCTATGTAACCAAATTACAGAATGACCCAAATGAAGTAATATATGAACACTTCCCACTTTTACTAGGGGGGAAAGATTATCAAATTTGGAATGCACATAGCCTTCTGCAGCATAGAGGAAGAACTCTAAAGCCTGATGAAGCTTCCTCTGGAGGTTTTTTTTTTTTTTTTTGGTACTGGTACTGGGGCTTGAACTCAAGACCTCTGGGCTTTATTAAGGACTTTTTCATACAAGGCTGGTGTTCTACCAGCCTCACCTCCATTTCTGACTTTTTTGCTGGTTATTTGGAGATAAGAATCTCACAGATTTGTCTGCTCAGTAGTTAGGAATATAGGTGTGAGTTACAGTTGCTGGGCTTCTGATGGAGTTTATTAAAACTCGATCTTTTAAGGGCTCAGCAACATCAGGCACTTAAGTCAAACAGACATCTCACAAATCCTTTTATTCATCTTAAACTAAAATTTGAAGAAATACATGAGAAAGCTTTTATGACAATAAATTCTATATCCAAATATATTTAGTCTGATACATTTATTTCAAAAGCTTACTGGTTATTTCTGACTTTTAAGGATTAATAGATCCAAAGGCCACCTTAAAGTTCTTATGTGTGAATACATCAAATAAAACTACAGTGTTTCATTTTCACAGTGCCATATTTTCCTGTGGAGTTCTTTATATTACAGTATCCACAATGAAACTGTTTACTTAGGGGCTTGCAAATTTATCTTAGTTTGTATGCCTTAAAAGCTCAACAACATTCTGTACCTTTTGTCTTGTATGTAAGTTTATCAGTTTTGGTGAGAGTAAGGGGAAGCACAAAAATGGGGAGGAGGGGACAAAGGATGAACAAATGCAGCAGCAGTATTCACTAGCTACTATGTTGAAAATGAATTATACAATGTGAGGGAGGAGTGATTGGGAGGGAAAAAACTGGGAGAAAATGAGGGAAGAGGTGACATTGTTTGAAAAGAAATGAATTTGCTGGTTGCCAGTGGCTCATGCCTATAATCCTAGCTACTCGGGAGGCTAAGATCTGAGGATCATGGTCCAGCCTGGGCAGGAAAAGCTGTGAAGCTGTTATCTCCAATAAATTACTAGAAAACCCGGAAGTGGCGCTAAGTAGTGAGTGCTAGCCTTGAGCTGAAGAGCTGTGGGGCAGTACCCAGGCCCTGAGTTCAAGCCCCATTACCAACAACAACAACAAAAATGAAATATACTCAAGCTGGGCTTAGTGGCTTGCCTGCCATGCATGAAGCCCTAGGTTTGATTTCTTAGTACTACATAAACAGAAAAAGTTGGAAGTGTTGCTGTGGCTCAAGTGGTAGAGTGCTCACCTTGAGAAAAAGAAGCTCAGGGACATTGCCTAGGCCCTGAGTTCAAGCCTCAGGACTAGCAAAAAAAAAAAAAGTACCCGACTTACGTAACATTTGTAACCCCTCCAAACATAGCCGTATATAGCCTTTACAAAAATTAAAAACAAACAAATAAAACCCACAACAACAGCAAAGCAGGTAGATGTTTGTGGCCCATGCTTATAATGCTAGCTACTCAGGAGGCTGAGATCTAAGGATTGTGGTTTGAAGCCAGTCCAGGGAGAGGAAAGTCCACGAGACTGTTACCTCCAATTAACCACCAAAAAAACCCCAAAAAACAAAAAAAAGGGAAGTGGAGCTGTGGCTCATTAGGTAAAGCACTAGTTGTAAACTTTTAAGAAACAGAGCCCAGGCCTGAAGTTCAAGCCCCAGAACTAGCCTTGAGCTAGTTTAAAACAAACAAACAAAAAAAACCCTCAATGTAACTTCCAATGGTCAGCTACTCTGGAACCATGTTCCAAGAGATCATGTGTGTCTTTGCTATAGAAGTCAGATAAAATAAGTGGTTTGCTTTCACAACATTCTCCTACCCTTAAGATCATAAAATACAATGATTTCAGTAAAATGACAACAATTTGCAAGTCAATTGGCAACGTATCTGAGAAAAGTTCAGAATGAATTTTTATGCTCCATAATTAGACATTTCAGAAAAATACTCTGTTGAATAGTCAAACTGGAATTTACTTTCATTTTTTCCTATTACTGGGCATTTTGGTTAGTTCTAAATATTTAAATAATTCCAACATAAACAAACATCTTATGCATAGTCTGTAATAAGTCACTTATCTTCAGACATTTTTGTTACCTTTGCTTCTTCTACATAAGGAGAAAAAAGCCGAGGACGGACGTATATGCCAGCATTTTTCTGACGTAACCAGGCATTTGACTTTCCACCCTCTGTTGTTGGAAGCATGTCTGATGGAGGAGTACTAATCAAGCCTCTTTTCATCTTGAAAAGAATTTTTAGATGATCAAGAGATATATGCAACATTACAATACCAAGATCAAAATATTTATATCTATAAATGTATATAATTTACCATTTAAATACATAATTAGAAATGTGAAATATAGTATTACTTCCAAATGCTTAATAATATCCAAAGGGATCAGCAAAAAGAATGTACTATAATTTTCTATTTTTCTCTAACTAGAATGGCATTAATTAAAACGTAATTAAGTTGGACTAACAACATTTAATGAAAACTGATTTTTTACCTCTTGCTCATCCCTCATCCATCTCCAACCAAGACAAAACATAGACTTGGCATTGGACACCATACAGTAGGCTCTAAGAGAAGACAGACTTGGTTCAAACACTACCTCCTCATTTAACAGTGAAGTGAGCACTACTTTAAGGGATCATATATGACTTTTCGAGAAAGTGGAGTGCTATCCACTTAACTGTATGTGGAGGCTCAGTTGTTTCTTTATTAGTGTTGAAAGAATAAGAACAATTAGCTCTTAAAACCTTCATTTAATACTTATTCGATAAAACAAGGATTTTCTGTACTAAGAAATGAGGATTTAAATTTACCCTTCCCTGCTAATGAATTAATACTGTAGCACCATGATTTGTGTTCATTAGGCTTAATTCCTATTTTAATGAGACTTTTTTCCTTGGACAATTTTGCCTTATCTGTTATGCTAGAATCACAGATTAGACATCAGTGTTTGAAAATGTGTATATTCTAGAAGTTTCAGTTAATGCCTGTAATCCTACCATACTAAGTAGGCTGAGACCTAAGAATCAAGGTTCAGAGACAGCCCACACAGTGGTAGAGGGTTAGCCTTGGACAAAAAAGCTGAAAGACAGCAGCCAAGCCCTGAGGACTAGCACCAAAACAAACAAGCAAAAAAAAAAAAAAAATCTCCCTACAGATTACCAGAAGAAAATAGTATAGGCAAGGACTTTTTGGATAAAACCTCAAAAGTATGGGTAACAAAACAACAAATAGACAAATGGGATTATCCAACTAAAGGCTCTGTTTAGCAAAGGAAAACAATCAACAGAGTGGAGAGAGGTTACAGAATAGGAGAAAACATTTGCAAACTATGTATCTGACAAAAGTGAAATAAGCCAGGCAAGGAAAGATGAATGCAGGTATAATCTCACTCATACATGAAATAAGAGTTGATCTCATCAAAGTTGACAGTAGAAACTAAGCACTGGTGGCTTAAGTCTATAATTCTAGCTACTGAGAAGTCTGAGAGCAGAAGAATCTTGGTTTTTTGGCCAGCAAGAAAGAAAATTTATGAAACCCTACCTAGCCTTGAGCTGAAGAGCTGAGGGACAGCACCCAGGCCCAGAGTTCAGGCCCACGACCAGCAAAAAAAAAAAAGGGGGGGGGCCTGGAACTGTGGCTCCAGTGGTTGAGCAACATCCTAGCACCTGGAAGGCCTGAGTTCAAACTCCAAAATTGTCCTGAAAAAGTTGAGAGTGGCATAGCTGTTACTGGAGGCAGTAGGTGGAGGCCGCCAATGGGTTCAATAGTACCATTCAGAAAGAGTTAAGGTCTTTTTCTTTTTCTTTTCTTTTTTGTTGGTCATGGGGCTTGAACTCTGGGCTTGGGCACTGTCCCTCAACTCTTTAGCTCAAGGCGAGTGCTCTACTGCTTGAGCCACAGCACCACTTCCGGTTTTCTAGTGGTTTATTGGAAATAAGAGTCTCACGGACTTTCCTGCCCAGGCTGGCTTTGAACCATGATCCTCAGATCTCAACCTCCTGAATAGCTAAGATTACAGGCGTAAGCCAATGGCGCTCGGCATCGGAAAGAGTAAGTTCTAAGTGATCCTTTCCACAGTGGTGTGGCTACAAATAACAACGCACTATACAGTTCAAAATAGCTAGAAGAGCATTCTGAATATTCTCAACACAAAGAAATATCAAAGTGATAGATATGCTAATATCAAGCTTTGATAATTACATACACTATTCACATAATGAAACATGTATACCATTATTACATAAATTTCTATGTAAAACCAAAAAACTATGTTTACAAGTATTGCATTAAATGCATTCACTTATGAGGGACTAACATTTTTTCCACCCATTAATTCAAACAATTCTATTAGTTAAAAAACAAAACAATAGGGGGCTGGGAAGGTGGCTCAGTGGTAGAGCGCTTGCCTTGCATGCATGAGGCCCTGGGTTCGATTTCTCAGCACCACATAAGCAAAAAGAAAAAAGCCCGAAGTGGCGCTGTGGCTCAAGTGGTAGAGCACTAGCCTTGAGCTGAAGAGCTGAGGGATAGCTCCCAGGCCCAGAGTTCAGGTCCCACGACCGGACCCCCCTCCAAAAAGACCCAAAAAACAAAAACAAAACAATGAAGCTAAGTGCCTGTGGCTCACACCTATGATCCTAGATACTTATGAGACTGAGATTTGAGGTCTATGGTTAGAAGCCAGCCCAGGTGAGAAACTGTTAACTCTAATTAACCCCCAAGAAGCTAGATGTGCAGCTGTGACTCAAGTGGTAAAGCACTAGCTTTAAGCACAAAAGCTTACGAACAGTGCCCAGGCTCTAAGTTCAAACCTAGGACACACCAACAACCCTAAAAAACATGAAATATCAGTGCCATTAATATTGAAATGGTCAGAAGTACAGTCAGAAGGTCCATGTATCCTTCTCTTCCTCCCTCTCTCCCTCTTCCTCTCTCCCCATTTCTCTCTTCTGGTCAGTCATCAGGACTGGGCGTTGTCCCTGAGCTCCTTCTCTCAAGGTTAGTGCTCTACCACTTTTGAGTCACAGTGCTAATTCTGGTTTTCTTGTGTTTAATTGGAGATAAAGTGTCATGGACTTTCCTGTGACAGCTGACTTTGAACTCTGATTCTCAGATCTCAACTTCCTGAGTAGCTAGGATTACAGGTGTGAGCCTGAGCCACCAGTGCCTGACTTTTTTTTTTTTTTTTTTTTTGGTGCCAGTACTAAGGCTTATACTAAAGGCCAAGGCACTGTGCTTTTTTGCTCAAGGCTAGCACTCTACCACTTGAGCCAGAGCTTCACTTCTGGCTTTTTGGTAATTAACGGGAGATAAAATGCTCACAGACTTTCCTGCTTGGGCTGGCTTTGAACTGTGTTCCTCAGATCTCAGCCTCCTGAGTAGCTAGGATTACAGGTGTGAGCCAATGGTATCTGGCTTCCATGAATCTTTTATATGAATCAATCCTCTAGCTGTCTTGACTTGTTTCTGTACTTGAAGAGTCTCCATTTTCCTCTTATAATAAGGATCTACTTGATCTACACAGAAAAATGATTAATTCTACCTGGAACTATACTCTTATAAGACCCATTTACCAAGTCAACTCTCACCTATCAAACATTTATTTGTACTATGTGAAGACATCGAGGCCACAACATTGCATAAAACAGACATTTATTTCTGTCCTCATGGAATTTGCAGTTTCACAATACTTTTTTAGAAGGAGAAATTTTTTGTAATGACTGAAAGAAGAAAAGCCTGGTATTTTGCGTTCTCATGGAAGGGATTTAAATGAAAGAAGCCACTTACTGCATCACTTAATACTTCGCTGTTTATAGGTAAGATGTGTTCAATCCGCACAAAAGGTAAAAGAGAAGAAAGGATCTCTCGAAGTTCTTCCATGTCCAGGTCCCGTCTTTTCACACCTCTTTTGTTCACACTATGTGCAGTGCCACTCAGTAAGTTTGGTTCTAAGAGACACCAAATCCAAATTTCAGGAGACAGGCGTTTTTCTCCATATACACTCTACATTCAGTATCATTCTATGTATATCACTATATTTGCTTTCACGGGATGTAAAAACATCTGTTTTTCTTTTAAAGCAGCTTATTTAGATAAAGAAAAAGTATAATAACCAAGAACAGCAATATTTTTTCCTAAAGAATAAAAGTCTTTCCTATCAACCAACTCAAAATAGGAAAGATGACAATCTATCAACATCTGGAGTTTGATCAAAAATGTATTTTTTTTTTTTGCCAGTCCTGGGGCTTGAACCCAGGGCCTGGGCCCTGGGCCTATAAAAATCCTAAAACTTGATAGAAGACTAATACCTCTCAGAAGGCTGAGACCTTAAAGATCAAAATTCAAAGCTAGTCCAGGCAGAAAAGTCCTTTCAATACCATCTCCAACTAACCTGCAGAAAAGCAGGCTGAAGGTTTGGGCCTAGGGATAGAGTGCCAGTCACAAGCAAGCAAGCTAAACGAGCCCAAGCTTGAGTTCAAGCCCCAGTACACACACACACACACACACACACACACACACACACACACACACACACACACACACACACACACACACCTACCTACCTTGATAGAATGAATATACATTAGGCTTTCCTCCTTTGGATACCAAGTGATTGGTATGTGTTAAATTGTTAGTGAATACATATACTAATGAGCAAACTAAGCTGCATGCTGTACAATGCCCTTATTTTATTTTAAAGTAGTCCAAAAAGTCAGACATTTTAGGGATACATTCTTGGCTGGGAATGTGGCTTAGTGGTAGGATGCTTGCCGAGCATACATGAAGCCCTGGGTTCGATTCCTCAACACCACATAAATAGAAAAAGCCAGAAGTGGTGCTGTGGCTCAAATGGTAGAGTATTGGCTTTAAGCAAAAGAAGCTCAGGGACAGTGATGGGGCCTGAGTTCAAGCATCAAGACTGGCAAAAAAAAAAAAAGGGGTGGGGCTATCAGGAGTGCTAAAGGGCATAGTTCAAGTGACAGAGAACTGTCAATCAAGTGTGAGGCCCTGAGTTTCAAATCCAGCACTGCTAAAAGAAAAAAAGATTTTTATTAAATCTTACTGCATGTGTGTGGACCCTTTGAACTCTAACACGCAATGAATGTCCATTGTTCAGAGCAGAGAATGTTTTCCTTCTTGACTATTAATGAAAAGGGAAGATGTAAAAATACAGATTTGCTTATAATATTGGGAAGAAAAATAATTTGGAAATCTTTATAATGTCTTTAATCTAGGGGGCGGGTTATCTCCTTTTTCTTAAAAATAATAACATTGGCTGGGCATTGATGGCTCAGACAGCGCCCAGGCCCAGAGTTCAAGTCCCATGACCAACCAGAAAAAAAGAAAGAAAGAAAGCTGGGCACCCGTGGCTCAAGCCTGTAATCCTAGCTACTCAGGAGGCTGAGATCTGAGTTTCATGGTTCAAAGCCAGCCTGGGCAGAAAAATACTTAGAACTTATATCTCCAATAAACCACTAGAAGAAAACTGGAAGTGGCGCTGTGGCTCAAGTGGTAAAGCATTTGCCTTAAGCTGAAGAGCGCAGGGATAGTGCCTAAGCATAGAGTTCAAGCCCTGTGACTGACCAAAAAAAAAAAAGAAGAGGAAGATACAGACTGCTTATAGAATACTTGTAAAAATCCAGCATTTACTATATTCATGAATGAAGTTTTGGGTTGTTTTGTTTTTGTGGTGCTGAAAATTGAACTCAGGCATGTACTTTCCTAGGCAGGGGCTCTGTCACTTGAGACACACACCCCAGCCCTTGTTGCTTTCATTATTTTGAGGATAGAATAGGGTCTTTTCCTAGGTTTTTCCTAGGCTGACTTGTTGAACTACAATCATCCTATTTATACTTTTCGCATAGCTAGAATGACAGGTGTAGCCCACCATGCTCAGATACTGTTTGTGGTAGGAGTTTCACTATTTGCCCAAGCTGGCTTTGAACCACAATCTTCCCAAGTATCAATGTTAATATTTTAATATAATTTTGTTATTACTAAGGTGTTACATAAAGGATTACCATTTCATAAGTCAGGTAATGACTACATTTCATTTTGGACAATGTCACCCACCCTTTACTCTCCCCTCCACCCCATTTCAATGTTTGTTTTATTTTATTTTTATTTTTTATTGTGAAAATACCGTACAGAGGGGTTACAATTACATGGGCAAGGTAGTGAGTACATTTCTTACCAAGCATTGTTGTCTCCTCCTTTGTTTCCCCTTCCCATCCTTTCCCATCTCCCACACACACACCCCCACCAAATTTGTGAAATGAACCCCAAGATAAAGATTCAAATGGTTTTTCTTTCTTGCGATTGTTTCTAACATATTTATAAGATAATTTTTTTGTTGCTTTGTATGTCCCTCCCCCACGGTATAACCTCTGCTTTCACTGTATTTGATGTTGGTATAATTTGTGGAGGGGAAGGGAAAAAACAAATCATTTAAATAGGGATACAGGTGGACCCATTGCAACAATGAGATGTACCAGTCATTATGTCAATGTTTATTTTAGTTTATTTTGTCGGTCGTGGGCTTGCTCTGGGCCTGGTCACGATCGGTCCCTCAGCTCCTTAGCTCAAGACTAGCACAGCACTACCTCCAGTTTTCTGAGTGGTTTATTGGAGATAAGAGTCTCACTGAGTCTCAATCCTCAGTTCTCAGCCTCCCTCAGCACTCACCATCCCTCAGCTCTTGAGCTCAAGCAAGCACTCTACTAGTTGAGCCCCAGTGCCACTTCTGGTTTTCTCTCATAGACTTTCCTGCCCAAGAAGGAATCCTCAGATCTCAGCCTCCTGAATAGCTAGGATTACAGGCGTCAACCACCAGTGGCTGGCCTGTATCTTTTTTTTTGGTCGGTCGTGGGGCTTGAACTCTGGGCCTGGGCGCTGTCCCTCAGCTCTTCAGCTCAAGGCGAGCGCTCTACCACTTGAGCTACAGCGCCACTTCCGGTTTTCTGGTGGTTTATTGGAGATAGGAGTCTCACGGACTTTCCTGCCCGGGCTGGCTTTGAACCGCGATCCTCAGATCTCAGCCTCCTGAGTAGCTAGGATTACAGGCGTGAGCCACCAGCGCCCGGCTTGGCCTGTATCTTTTTTAAATCATGTGATACAGCATTTTAAAGAATAGTTACAACTGTGTTACAACTGCCTTGCTATGATTTGTGTTTATACATAATTAATTTCCCATTTTGGTAATGGGGATCAAACCCTGGGCCTCATACATTCTAGAAAGGTGGTGCTCTACCACTGGGCTATCCTCCCAATCCCCAAAACAATTCTTTTCCTTTAAGTAGTGCTTTGTTTTCATATGAAATATTATGTGAATCCCCAAGTAAGTAATAGGTATGAACCACTTTTATAAAAGGTGGTGAAAAAAAATGTGGCCTTTCTGGCTTAGCTTCCCTCTTATCCCTAGCAGAGGAACTTTCCGTGCTAATCTCACAATGAGAACTACTGTTTTAAACTACTGTTTTAAAGGATATTTTATCCCTTAAAGCTGCTTTTATTTGATCAAAGTAAATATGTCCTTTCATTACAACCAACCTCACATCAATGAACCAATGGCCTTTAATAATGATTATGAAGTTAAAGGCAATGATTCTTCTTACTTGGATATATAATTATGTCCTACAAAATTCACACGAATAGTGACTTAATGAAACCAAACCACTGCTCCTATGAAAACACAGTGTTAATTTCCTATAAACCTCTGAGCATAGCAGTTTCATCAACTGATTCTTATAACATATGTTCTTTATTTAATACTGAATTCATATGAGGTCAACAGCACAGAAACTCAGGTTCCAGTGACATTTATATAACACACATTATGACTAAGAAACATAAAAAGGGTACTAAATAGACTGTGAAAAGGACACTTGTTTACAGTAGATCTGAAAGAAGATTAAAGCCTTGGTGCCTTGTTCACCTTCAGCTGGGGATGTGTACTAGATAACAAGCATTTATTTCTTACTCTTTGTGTGCTCTTAAAAATGCCAGGAATGGATTTTCAAGTTACAAAAAATACTTTTTTTTTTTTTTTGCTAGTTCTAGGACTTGAACTCAGAACTTGGGCACTGTTCCTGAGCCTCTTTTGCTCAAGGCTAGTGCTCTACCAACTTGAGCCACAGTGCCACTTCCAGCTTTTTCTGAGTAATTTAATGGAAATAAGTCCTGCCAGGGCTAGTACCCATCTACAAATACATTTTTTAAAGCAGGCTAATCTGCAAATAAAATTCTGCAGCCAGGTTCATGCCTGGAATCCTAGCTACTCAGGAGGTTGAGATCTGAAGAGTGTGATTTGAAATCAGTGTGGGTAGGAAAGTCCACGAGCTTATCTTCAATTGACCACTAAAAACAACAAAACAAAAACAAACAAAAAATCTTAAGTGGAACTGTGGCTCAAATACTAGAGTGCTAGCCTTACCCAGGCTCTAAGATCAAGCCTCACAACCGGCACGCAGAATCTCCCCTCCTGCCCCCTCCCCAATTCCATGAATGAGAATAGGTTACATATTGGCATTATAAAAAATTTTTAATGGAGCTAGGAAGGTGGCTCAGTGGTAGAGTGCTTGCCTTGCATGCCTGAGGCCCTGGGTTCGATTCCTCAGCACCACATAAGCAGAAAGGAAAAAAAAAGCCGGAAGTGGCGCTGTGGCTCAAGTGGTAGAGCGCTAGCCTTGAGCTGAAGAACTGAGGGACAGCGCCCAGGCCCAGAATTCAGGCTCCACTGGACCCCAAAAAAAAATTTTTTTTAAGCCGGGAGTTGGTGGCTTATGCCTGTAATCCTAGCTACTACTCAGGAGGCTGAGATCTGAGGATCATGGTACAAAGCCAGCCAAGGCAGGAAAGTCCGTGAGACTCTTATCTCCAATAAACCACTAGAAAACCGGAAGTGGCACTGTGACTCAAGTGGTAGAGTGCTAATCTTGAGCTGAAGCGCTCAGGTAGAGTGCCCAGGCCAAGAGGTTAAGCCCCACTACCAAATATAACTAACTAAATAAATAAATTTAATTATTTTTTAAGCTGGGTGCCAGTGGCTCATGACTGTAATCCTAATCAGGAAGCTGAGATCTTAGGATCATGGTTCAAAGTCAGCCCGGGCAGGAAAGTCTATGAGACTTTTTTTTTTTTAATAGTCCGGTCATGGAGACTCTTATCTCCAATAAACCACTAGAAAACCGGAAGTGGCACTGTGACTCAAGCAGTAGAGCACTCGCCTTGAGCTGAAGAGCTGAGAGACAGCGCCCAAGCCTAGAGTTCAAGCCCCACGACCGGCAAACAAACAAACAAAAAAACCTCACCATCTTATCATTTTGACCTTTTTTTAAAAGTCAGTACTAGGATTTTTTAAAAGTCAGTACATGGCCTTTTCCACTTATGGCAACTGTCTTATCAGTTACACCACGGCTAACTGAAGGCAAGAGAATGTCTTGGATTTGTCTGCCTGGGTTGGCTCTGAACCATGTTTCTCATATCTCAGCCTACTGAGTAGCTAGAATAGGTGTGTACCACTGACACCTAGTCATTCTCACAATTTTAAAGTAAGAAATTCAGTGGCTTTTCATACATTCATATTGTTGTGCAATCATCAACAATAATTCTAGAAATATTCTATTAACAATAAGCTTTTGTAATACTTGATTACATAACTTTTTAAAACTGTGAAATAAAATTTTGATATATTTAACAACATATATATATATCACCTCTTCTCTTGACTATAAAAACTTCTATTTTCATACCACTTAATAGTGTTCAATACTGTATGCATGTATAAATATGAAATATAATAAAAATATGATATACTATATAAATATAAATATATATATATTCTTTTGTGAGTACAGGGACTTCACCTCAGGGCTTTGTACTTTCTGCTTGGCTGTTTTGCTCATAGCTGGTACTCTAACAAGTGAGCTATGCCTCCAGTCCAGCTTTATTACTGGTTAGAGATAGTGTCTCTTGGACTCTAGCTGGCTTTGAATGTTGATTTTCAGATATCAGCCTCTTAAGCATCAATGAATATAAGTATGAGCTATCAGTGCCAGGACAAAACTATTTTTTTTTTTTGGCTGGTCCTGGGCTTGAACTCAGGGCCTAGGTACAAGCTTTATGTTGTCAGGGCTAACACTATCGTTTGAGCCACAGTTTCACTTCTTGCTTTTTCTGGTAGTTAACTGGAAATAAGAGTCTCATGGTCTTTTCTGTCTGGGCTGGCTTTGAATCATAATCCTCAGATCTCAGCCTTCTGAGGTAGCTAGGATTACAGGTGTGAGGCACTGATGGCCAGATTGGTACTGTTTGTAAGACTGGCATACTGCATGCATTGCAGTAAGCTTTGGGATATAAAACCCCTAACAAGATATGTAAGCTGATTGGCACAATCTAGTTGTCTTAACTTACCTCTGTCTGCTATTCTTTTCATCAACTGATGCTCTCCCCATTTAATCAGATATTTAAGGATATCTTGCTCGCTTGCCTATAATAAAAGATGGTTTATGTTTATTATAGTGACTTTTTCTAGGTTAAATGTAAATACACAGTACAACTTACCATGTTTTCCTCTTTATACTGGCTATCTAAAATTTCATAATTCTGTTTCTGGTTCATTAACAACAAATGTACAGAAATTAATTCTGTGGTCTCCTATTTTAAGTGTATTTTATCTTAGTAAATGGGTTTTCTACAGTTACGTTAAGATCTTTCTTGGGGACAAGATGTAGATAAATACATAAAAGTAAAAACACAGTGCTACCAGTGACTACTACCTAGCAAAGATGGGAAGAGAGGTTGAAATCTCCACTAGGAATTTTGCAGGTTTTAAGGGACCTTTGAAGTATAATCTGTGAAATGGCAATGGGCCCCTTATTTCTGTTTACTATTTTTCCCTTATTTCTGTTTAAAATTTTTTTTTTTTTGTCTGTGGGTTGAACTCTGCCTGGGTGCTGCCCCTCAGCTCTTCAGCTCAAGGCTAGTGTTCTACACTTGAGCCACAGAGCCCACTTTCCGCTTTTTGTGTTTATGTGGTGCTGAGGAATTGAACTCAGGGCCTCATGCATGGGAGGCAAGCACTCTACCTCTGAGCCACTTTCCCAGCACCCTGGTTACTATTTTTAAACTTAGGCTGCACTCTAAGATTTTAACTGTCTACAAGGAATGCAAAGCTCCTAAATAAAGACAATTACCTGAGGTAATTGACTAACTCCCACAAACAACTAGTCTTGACAGGACAGCAAGACAAGATTAATGAACAAAGGTTCCCCACAAATCAAGTCCAAGTGTGACATTTGGATGGCAATCAAAGCAATGTTGCAGAAAACACACAGATCTGAATTTAACTTTTCCTTTCATTTTCTGACAGAGATGTTGACATTTCATAATTTATCTAGAAAACACACAAAGACGTAGGAAGCAGCTCAACAGATTTTGGTTCCATCACATTAAAACTGCTATACATTTTTTGGCATAAAATTCATACAGCCAATGCAAAAACAAACCTTAAACTTAAAAACAGCTTTGCAAGGCACTAGTGGCTTACACCTATCATCCTAATCAGAAGGCAGAGATATGAGGAACAAGCTTCAAGGTCAATCCAGGCAGACAAATCTGACAGACTCATCTTCAATTAACCAGCAGAAAGCTGTATGTGAACTGGGGTTCAAGTGGTAAGAGCGCCAGTCTTGAGTGAAAAAGCTAATTGAGAGGGCTCCAAGTTCAAGCTCCAGTACTGGCACCAAAAATAAGTAATTTTTGATATATCTAAAATTTATTAGTTTAAAATTAGCAAATTAGACTGACATATAAATCAAGCACAAAGCATTTACTTAATTCCAAGTGGGGTGCTGGTGGCTCATGCCTACAATTCTAGCCACTTGGGAAGCTAAAACTGGAAGAACTATGGTTCCAAGGAGGCCAGGCAGGAACGGTTCAAGTCTAAGGCCAGACTGAACTACATAATGAAACCCTGTATCAAAGAAGAAAAAAAATCCTCTCCAATAAAAACTTGAAAATAACATTGTACTTTGACAGAATACATAAACATGATTTTTTTATAGTAGATGAAGCAGGTAAGAAATTGAACATTTTTACTTTGTGCTTTTTTAAGCTACTGACTACAATCTATACAACTGATATTCAACTAAAAGGAACTATTAAAGTAAATGCATATCAACAGAATATTATTGTTGGGATGTGCCCTTATCTAGCCTCAACCTCTATTTGGTGTAGTTGGATAGGTCGTGGCCTTGTTCACATTGGTGAGTCATGGAAGCAGTGTTCACCAATGGGCCAATGAGCCAGAAGGCTTTTGTTGTATAAATATGAAGAGAACATTCCTGGGTGATTTATCACAGCCTATTTCCCTGCCCTTGTCCTACTCCAGACAGAAGAGTCATGGAGAACCGATGGATTTTTTTGGTACAAATATCAGTGACAATGAATTTGAGAGGTGTAAAAATGATTACCTGTAGGTAGTCAGACTGGATAGCAGTAAGCAGATGGTCTTTGCTGAGTTCATAAAAAATATCCGAAGTCATGACTTGGGACAATTCCTCACAGAGGAAATGCAAAGCTTGCCGGTGCACCCACTTGGAGCCATATGGATGCGAGCTCCACTTGAGGATGGCAATTAAGGTATCTAATGAGATGCTCTCAGCAATGATATCCTCACAGCCTAAAAGAGAAGGCAAATACTTCTTGAGATTAATCATAAATATTACGTATTGAACATAAGTGTGCTGGCACTATATGTAAAAGTTGTAGTAGTAAAAAAGAACTCATGGAAGTCACCAAGACTTGGTAGGATAGGATAGCAATAGACATCCATAGGAAATTGGATCCATTACAGAAATGGATCGAGAGAAGAAGGTAAAGAATCTTCACATCTGCTTAATAAAATAAATATTTATGTTTAAATTCAATAGTCTGAGTATGGTAGTACAGTAGAAAACACTGAACCAAAGGGAGAAAGAAGAGTAAATAAAAATGATAGGGTTGTAAAAGCTGACCAGAGGAAGGCCACAGATAACACCTGACTGACAGAGCATTCATCTGAGAAAAATACAGGTTGGTTGCTATTTATGAAGATTCTTCTATCATTCAAATAAAAAATATAATACCTTGCATTAATAGTTTAATCTCTCAAAAATTGGCAAAGCATTAAAGTTTGGTGCTCATCTAGGTTTAATTCTGGTTAAATGAAAAAGAAATAAGTGGTTTAAGTGAAAAAGATCCTAAAGAAAACAGCTATACCATTTCAAGAACTTAAAAGAAAATCTGTGGACAGATGGCTATTCTCTTTAAGACAGGTCATTTTAAATATAAAGATAACAATATGTAAAAGCTGAATGATATAGACTATAGAAGGAAAAATGGCTAAAGTTGGGTAGAAATTCTTCACTAAGACTATTATAAATTAAAAATAATCCTGGTCATATTAAAAAAAAAAAGGAAGAATTTAAATGCCATCATGACAAATAGTAACAATATGGCTACTTCAGATTGCTTTCCAATAAACTTGGAGCTTTATAGCCTAACAAAAGGACATCAAATCATGGAAGGTAAGAAGAAAAGGGTGAACCCACTGTTGAGGTGATATAAGATCATTAGCAGCCAATATGGCACCTACATCAAGTAGTGCTTCCTTCTCTTTTCTGATGAGGAGAAATACAGATATCTGTATTTTTTTTAACAAAGCTTTTTTAACAAATACTTTTTCTTAAACAAGATGCTACTAGTTTATTATCTTGAGACAGGACCTGCTGCTTTTGGCATGTCATTAACACCTTCTTTCACATAAAAGGCACTAAATAAAAACGTGTTGAATACACAAATGAGATCCTTGAAGATATGAAGTGAATGACAGAACTGTGGTTAACAGAACCATTTATAAACAGTACTGATTAACTTGCAAGTAGAGTCTCTATCTTTGCCATGTTGGACAAGAACTTGGCTATAGATGTGGAATGTATGTATAGATGTGGAAGCCTGGTTAACAACACATTGAAAAGCAGAGTCATAACTGGCAACAAAGTCAAGATGAATATGAAATAGAATTATACTTAACACTAATAAAAATCAACTTCACAGTAGATGATAGAGGTGAACTTAGCTTAATTACTACCTATGTAAAGTAGTACTATCTGGGTATTTTAGTTCCACGAATGTAAACTATAAACCTGGATGCCATAAAGATAAGGCAATCTCAGATTTTAAAAGAACAAGCATGTAATCTTCATCAGAGGCTAATGCTGGATAGCACTGCTCTCTTGTTGTTCTGAGCCCCATGTGTTAGATAGGCAGTTATCAAACCACTGGATGCCCAGAAAGGTTAAGAGAATAGTAGCTTAAGACTTGTAACAGAAAAGCTCCCAACTAGCTTACTGGGTTTATGTAAGAGGAAACTGAGGAGTCACAAGAGCTCTCTACATGCCTGGTACCCTCCCCCACTCCCAAGGAAATGGCCATGAAGCTGCAAAGAACCCAGGCATCATGGCTTCAGTTGAGCTTGCGCTAATGAGTCAGGGCAGCAGGAAAACCTGAGCAGTTCTATGAAGAGAGGGAGGCCATGGTGTCCAGCAGTAACTGGCTATCAGGGGGAATGTCATGCTGAGAATGGCCTACTGGAGCCAGAATTTGTACTATTTATTTTTGTGAAGAGGCAAATCATGTGCTTTGCAATGAAATCTAGAAGGGGGCCTCATGTCCTCATGGGATACAATGCCCCCAACGACCTGAAAAAAGAGAATGATATTCAACTTTCTAGAGCTCAGGATACCACCTGTGAACTCCAACTCCCTGCAGATGAAGATGCCACACTGCTACAACTGGAAACACAGGGAAATCAAAGTTGCTACGACTATCTCTGTCTCTATGTATATAGGATGAAAGCTTTTGATGTAATCTGTGCCTCTGATATCCTGTTTTATGCATAAGGCTGACACCCTCATTACTTAATAGGCAAGAATTTCTGCTCCTACTTGCTATGTCTACAAAATACCACTACTACTCTTTTCAAGGGTATGCAAAAGGCTCTCGTTGATACCCTGGTGGATAGCTATGTACAGCCTACTGTGGGACAGGGGGTTTTGGCCAGACTGGATACCTGCACTAACCAGACAGCTCTGAGTGAGCAGGCCACTGTGGTAAAAGCATGAATAGGGAGCTCTCAACAATACCCAGTAGGTGGGCAAAGACCAAACTCAGTCCCCTGAAGTCTCCCCAACAATAATCAGCTCACTATCTCCCCTTCAGGTCAGAGTAAAGACACCAAATACTTTCTTGCTCTGAAGAGCTTTAAGGACAATAACAAATTGGAGAGTATACTGTGATAGAGCAGATGGACTCTGTCACAGATTAAGCCAGACACCTACTTGCTGGGAAGCCCTCAGGACATCTGGCTCAGCAGGCTCAGACTGTAATCAGCTAAATTCTCCATAAGTCCAGAGTTCAGAGAGCTTGTGTCTAAAGGGTCATTCTCCTACTTTTTGTTGTTGTTGTTGGTTGTGGGGCCTGAACTCTAGGCCTGGGCTCTTCAGCTTAAGGTTAGCGCTCTACCACTTGAGCAACAGCACCACTTCCGGCTTTTTCTATTTATGTGGTGCTGAGGAATCGAACCCAGGACCTCATACATGCAAGGCAAGCACTCTACCACTGAGCCACCTTCCCAGCCCCTCCCCTACTTTTTCATATGGGCATTTTCAGAACATTAAGACTTTTTTTTCCCCAGTAGTAGCACTTTGCTGAGTTTGACTTCAGAAGTCATTACTATTTATTTCTATCAAAGCTTCCTTAAAAATCCTCCCTTATCAGGGATACAGGAGGACCCATTGCAACAATGAAATGTACAAGTCGTTAGGTCGAAAAACGAACTTTACAACTTTGGTGGGGGGGATGGGATGGGGGAGAGGATATGAAGGGATGGGAAGGGGAAACAGAGGAGGAGGCTACAATGCTTGATAAGAAATGTGCTCATTATCTTACAATGTAATTGTTAACTCCTCTGTACAGTATTTTCACACAAAAAAAAAATCCTTCCTTATGGGCTGGGAATATGGCTTAGTGCTTGCCTAGCATGCATGAAGCTCTGGGTTTGATTCCTCAGTACCACATAAGCAGAAAAAGCCGGAAGTGGCACTGTGGCTCAAGTGGTAGAGTGCTAGCCTTGAGCACAGAGAGGCTCAGGAACAGAGCCAAGGCCCCCGAGTTCAAGGCCCAAGACCGGCAAAAAATAAAACCCTTCCCTAGCTGGGCACCGGTGGCTCACGCCTGTACTTCTAGCTACTCAGGAGGCTGAAATCTGAGGATCTCAGTTCAAAGCTAGCCCGGGCAGGAAAGTCGGGGAGACTCTTATCTTCAACAAACTACCAGAAAACAAGAAGTGGTGCTGTGGCTCAAGTGGCAGAGTGCTAGCCTTGAGCTGAAGAGCTAAGGAACAGCAACCAGGCCCAGAGTTCAAACCCCACAACTGGGGGGGAAAAAAAGAAAAAAATACCTTTTTTTATTTTTGGCCAGCATTTACCTTCACTGCTGTGGTCTATTTAATCCCAAAGGTGGGGAGTTGAGATGTCTTCTATGTCTATCCTACTACACTCAAATGAATAGCTTTAACGGTTTGGGTTAGGGCATGTCAGAGTTGACTGGTGAAAAGACAGAAAAGAACTGGGGGGAAAATAACTAGGGAGTAGGATGAGTAAGAAAGTAGTGGTGTGCATTATCCTGCCCATGCAATTGTAACCCCTCTGTACAGTATGTTCACAAATAAAATAAAATAAAATTAAAAAAATATATAAAAAAAAAGAAAGTAGTGGTGGTAAACTACAGTATATTGAAACATTAGTACAACTTTTCAAAGATCTGCCCTTTGGTCTTTATACTCTTGTGAATAAAGTGAATGAAGAAGGTCCTCACATCTAACATAATCTATGTCAACATACAAGATAACGTGAAGATTCCAATACAAAAACAAAAAAACCACCAGAACACCAGAAGTAGAGCTGTGGCTCAAAGTGGTAGAGTGTTCAAGGACAGCACCCAAGTTGAGTTCAAGTCCCACAACTGACAAAAAAAAAAAAAAAAAGGACAAAGTGAAGAAATGGCTTTTCCTAATAAACCAATAAATTGGTCTGAATTCATAAATCAGTTATTTAATAAATTATTAAAAAACAATCCCTTTAGGAAAGTAGGAGCAGGGAATGGTTTAGCAAATTAGGGACAGAGTACACAGAGCCCTTATACCAAATAGGAACCAAGGTCAGAGGATATGTAAGCTGCATCTATCACAAATATAAAGTAACTTTACTTGATTTATTTTTATTTTTGGTAGTCTTGGGGTTATCACTCAAGGCTTGGGGCACTATCCTTGAGATTTTTCCCTCAAAGATAGTGCTGTACCATTTTGATCCACTTGAGTTTTTTGGTGGTTTCGTTCCTGTCTGGGCTGACTTCAAACCTCAATCCTCAGATCTCAGCCTCCTGAGTAGATAGGACTATAGACATGAGTCACCAGTGCCTGGCAAAGTAACTTTAATTTACTCTACACATTAGAATAAAATTCTTGTAAGGAAAACTGAGATGACCACAATGAGATCTGCACATAAATGATACCTTAAGACATAAAACTGTGCTGAAGAGAGAAACATGGAAAAGTTCAAATAGTATACATAATTTTACAGTGATTTTTGTTAAACTGAAGTGAACAGAAGTCAATCAGAAGTCAGTGGAAAACTTCAGGCTGGTCAAAATTAGGAGTAAACGTTAGGGTGAGTTTGATAGGAAAGGCAATCTTACAGAAGACTGAAGCTGGGGGAAGTTAGAGGTAAAGATGTGTTACAATTCTATTTCCCCAGGATACTGACAGAGGTAAAGAAAGAAAATTAAAGATAACATGATCATAAATTTAAGCTTCTAAGGTTATATAAAAGCAGGATAGGTAGTGGGGCTGGGAAGGTGGCTCAGTGGTAGAGTGCTTGCCTTGAACGCCTGAGGCCCTGGGTTTGATTCCTCAGCGCCACATAAGCAAAAAGAAAAAAGCCGGAAGTAGCGCTGTGACTCAAATGGTAGAGTGCTAGCCATGAGCTGAAGAGCTGAGGGACAGCGCCCAGGCCCAGAGTTCAGGCCCCACGACCAGACCCAAAAACAAAACAAACAAACAAACAAACAAAGCAGGATAGGTAGGAAAAATGGACTTTGAAATCAGACTGGACTTGAAATTCTAGCTTTGCTACTTAATAGCAAAGTAATACTAACACGAATCCCTCAAGACCAAGACAGGAGAGAATGCTCATGTATATACAGTGAAGGTACTCATTTCTTTCCTTTTCTTTTTAAATTTTTTCTTTTTTCTTTTTGTTTGGTTGTAGGGCTTGAACTCTGGGCCTGCGTGCTGTCCCTGAGCTCTTCAGCGCAAGGCTAGCTAGCACCCTACCACTAGAGCCACAACACCACTTTGGTTTTCTGGTAGTTAACGGGAGATAAGAGTCTCATAGACAGGCCCGAACTAGCTAGCCAGTTTTGAACCATGATCCTCAGATATCAGCCTCCTGAGATATCAGCCTCCTAGATATCAGCTAGGATTACAGGAGTAAGCCACTAGCACTTCATGAAGGTACCCATTTCTAATGAGTACAACACCATATATTCTATCTTGGCAGTTATCAAGCCATCAGAAGTCAAGGAACTTTTTTGTAAATTATTATTTACTTTATTATTATTTTAAAGGTGATGTACAGAAGGATTACATTTACATGGTTCATGTAATGAGTATATTTCCTTTTGTACAGTGTCTTCCCTTCCTTCACTCTCTCCTCTCTTCAATCTCCACCCCCAAGTTGTATAGTTCACTTAAGGAACAGTTTGTTTGTAAATTTCTACTCTGTTATGGTCAAATATGTTAATAAAACTCAGCAAAAGTGCTACTTTAATATCATGACAACAAATTGCAAGAAAAATTTCTATATACTCTCAATTGCTGTATTTATCTCATTGCAGGCACACTTTGAACAGGACTGTTCTAGCAAGTCCTTTCATCTTGGGTTTGTTATCTTACCTTCAGCTATGTGAAAAGCACAGCAGCCCTGAGAACAAGCCATCTTTCTTAACCTACAGGGGCCCAGAACCCTAGAAACTTAGGAGGAGGTACATGTTGCTTGTCATATGAAACGGAGGTTGTCATGGTGCTTGTCATACAGCAATGGTTGACTAACAAACTATGTAACTTTCTGGATGAACTCAAAAGCTTTTTATTTTATTTTATTTTTTTGTCAGTTGTGGGGCTTGAACTCTGGGTCTGGGTGCTGTCCCTCAGCTCTTCAGCTCAAGGCAAGAACTCTACCACTTGAGCCACAGCACCATTTCTGGTTTTCCGGTGGTTTATTAGAGATAAGTGTTTCACAGATTTTCCTGCCAGGGCTGGCTTTGAACTGCAATTCTCAGATCTTAGCCTCCTGAGTAGCTAGGATGACAGGTGTGAGCCAAAAGCGCCTGGCTTCAAATGCTTTTATTAACAATTTCCTTATAAAAGAGAAACTTGACTGAGCATGGTATACCTCTGTAATCCAGCATTCAGGAGGCTGAAGCAGGAAAATGACTTGAGGCCAACCTGAGTTACATAGTGAGACCTGTCTCAAAACAGTCAAGCCAAACCAAACAATCCTCTACCTGTAGTTAAGTCATTGAATGGATAAAAGACACAAATGCACTCTGCTCAAGTAGCATTTTCAGCCACACTGGTGTGAGGTTGGTAGGCAGTATAAAGTCTAACACTTCCCTGTATTCTCTTTCACCAGAATCTTTTCTTTCCTCTTCTTAGTGGCAAATGTCTCTTTGCCAAAATTTGAGCTAGAGAATCAATATGGCTGGGATATAAAGAAGTAGAACTAATTTAATATTTAGTAGCACACATGATTGTTACTGTTGTATGTTAAATAGGACCACTTTCTATTTTTATTCTAATTTTTTTCCTCTTTATGTTTTGTGATAATTAAAAAAGTCACAAGCTTAACAGGTGTCTAATATATTACCAGGATCTGATTCCTAGGTATGCCCTCCTACTTGTTTAATCACAGTGGGAAACCTTGCATTGCCTCCAGGCCATCAGGAAATATATGAACGGCTTATAGATTTGGAGCTTCATAATGGGGCTGAGATGGGAAGAGAAGGAAGAAAACAGGAAAAGGAAAGAAATGAGGGAGAGATTATAGCTCACTAGACAACACAAAACAGGATCACAAATTAGAGCAAAGCTGGCCTTGCATTGTGACTGTTCAATGGTACCAAAGTTGGAAATAAGACTCAAAGTATTAATAGGCTTAAAGAAAATATTCTTTGGTTCTCTCCTGTACATTTACTGATTCTGAATCTCAAGGAAAGAAATCATAAAACAAGAGGGATGAGGGTGGCAGAAAGCAAAGAGATTGGCTTTGAATTTCTTACTATCACTTCCATCTTACTATTACTTCCATCACTAACTCTTGATTCTGTTACTAGTATGTGTAGGATCAAAACATAGTCTCAGTCAGGCATGGTGGTGCAGTTATAATCCCAGCATCTGGGTGATGGAGGCAGGAGAATCCTTAGTTTGAGGTCAGTCTGGGCTACACAGAGGTTTGAGACCCTGTCTCAAAACAAAACAACAAAAACCCTCTATAAGTCTTGTTCCCTGTGTGTAGGTTGAAATAATCTATCAGTGTTCACTGAATTATCAAAAATATTAAGGGAGCCAATGTGTCTATATACTACCCTTTTTCTCTATGCTAGAAATCTTAACTTTCAACATGCCTACCTACATATGCCCTCCTTTAACTTTGACTTCTACTCTGTGCCTGACTCCTTGAAAATGCCTATTCATTATTCGAATTTCCACTTTCTCCTATACTACACCTTTGCTCAAAGTCTCAGCACCTCACATATCAACTCCTCAAAAGTTTCCTTCCTTCTATCTCTCCCTCCATTTCAGTCTACACTGAACACTGCTGAAAGGTTTGTAATTCCTGAAACATCATTACCATTGCTACTTATTTTAAAAAAGAAACAAGACTGCCAGATCTAAGGCAGAAAATGAGAATGGGATATATGAGCTAGAAGCCTAGCCAGGCTGGGCCTCAGTGTTGGTCACTGTGACTTCTGAGAGTAGGTGGACAAATGTTTCTCTATATTCATCAGAAGGACAATTTTGAAGTCTGAACCTGGCCCAGGGAACCAGACTAGTGACCCACACTCATCCTGCTCTCTCACCTGTTCTTGGCAGCATTTACAAATAAAAGTAAAATAAAATATAATAAATAAAATAAAAAATAAACAAGCACACCATGCAAGCCTGGTGTGCTTTTGGCAGACTGCAGGGAAAGGGAGGAGATATCCAGACAAAGGTACCTAGTTACAGAAAGTAAGATTCTTGAATGAAATTCTACAACTAGATCACTCACTTTCTACAACTAGATCACTCACTGGAAGATAGCAAAAAGCCACTCCCCTGCCTTGCAGGGGAGTGTGTGTGTGTGTGTGTGTGTCAACCAAAAAGCCACTCCCCTGCCTTGAAAGAGAGAGAGAGAGAGAGTGTGTGTGTGTGTCTGTCTGTCTGTCTGTCTGTCTGTCAACCCCTGCACCCAGCAACATGCCAACAGGGAGTTTTCACTAGAGTAGATTAACATGAACTTAGTATAAAGCCTTGATACTGTCTAACTTTAATTAACAGCCTTAGAAGCCAAGGAAACTCAAAACTACGAGCTCAACTTAGCAAACCCTCAAATTCAGGCATCCTTTAAAAGACTTAAAAACTCTATTTCCTGGGCTGGGAATGTGGCTTAGGTGGAGTGCTTGCCTACCATGCATGAAGCCCTGGGTTTGATTCCTTAGTACCACATAAAACAGAAAATGCCAGGAGTGGTGCTCAAGTGTAAAGAACAAAAGAAGCTCAAGGACAGTGCCCAAATTCAAGCCCCAGGACAGCAAGGAAGCAAGGAAGGAAAGAAGGAAGGAAGGAAGGAAGGAAGGAAGGAAGGAAGGAAGGAAGGGAGAGAGGGAGAAAGGGAGGGAGTGAGAAAAGGAGAGAGAGGAAGGGAGGGAGGGAGGAAGGACACCAAGAAAACAAAAGAAAAAACCCTCTATTTCCTGAAGTTTTAGGAAGACTGTCAACTTAGGCTAAAATTTTAATTGGAAGTATATCAGAGCTATTAAAAGAAAAATTGAAAGTCATCTGCCTGTAATCTCAGCTACTTGGGAGGCAAAAAGCAGGAAGATCAGTTTAAAGCCATCTTGGACGATAAGCTAGCAAGACAGCTCTACTCCACCACTTCAACAAAATAAAGAGCTGGATGTAGAAGCATGTGCTTGTTACTGCAGCTATGAGGAAGACCTAATACAGATAGGTAGGAGGATCCAGGACCCAGGTCTAGGATAGCCCTGGGCAGAAATGTGACACCTATCTAAGAAATAATCTAAAGCAAAAATTGTCTGGAGGCCTGGCTTAAGTGGTAAAGTGCTCACTGCAAGGCTGAACTCAAACACAGTACCATAGGAAACATTATTTTTTTTGCATGAAAGTTCCATTAACTCTTCAATGATAAAAATCTGGGCCCTATTTTTCTTTGTTGTTGTTGGTAGTGTGGCTTGAACTCAGGGCCTGGGTGCTGTCCCTGAGCTCTTCTGCTTAAGGCTAGTTCTCTACTATTTTGAATCACAGCACCACCTCCAATTTTTGAGTGGTTACCTAGATAAGAATTGCACGGGGATTTTCCTGCCGAGGCTGGCTTTGAACCGCGATCCTCAGATCTCAACCTCCTGAGTGGCTAGGATTACAGGTGTGAGCCACCGGCATCCAGCAAAAACCTGGTCCTTGAAAGGTATACTTGGACACAGAAACCTAGAATGGGGTTATTTGTATGGATAAGCTGAAAATGTTAAGCTCGAAGACTCATGTGCTCCACAGATGCTTGTCCTCTTTAAGATCTAGCCCGGACTCCTCTTACTAACCACTAATCAGGATCAGGTTCATAGCACAGTCTAAATGGGAAAACACAGTTCTCCTGTTTGGAAGAAAGAAATATAGACACCCAAAGAATGGCAAGACCTGGCTATGTACACTAGTAAGTCCACTCATGGGTGTGGATATTGAGGGTATCGGACAAGAAGAAGCTCATTTAGAACCCCAAAATTTATTGGGAGTATATTCTGGTATTTCTTTGTCTGACCACAACAAAAACCTGGCATTTTTAACAACTATATATAAAGAGAGCTCAGATACCTCTGGGTCACTCCACCTCCAGTAGGCTGTCCATACCTTTTGAAGTACTGACAAAGGGGAATAGAAAATCTAAGGTGGCTGAGATAATTGTTTAGGGTCTCAACTTGCATAAGCTTCAAGTATCTCCGGATTATCTATTTGGAAGGAAATATGAGAAACTACAGACGGAACTGAGTAGGTGAAGGAAGGAGCTGGGAAGGCAAGAGACTTTAATTATTCAAGGTAAAGAAACTCTACCCTATTGAGTGCAAGGGAAGTTGCCAGTTTGTATCTTCAGTTCTTAGTAAAATCAATCACTGACCACAAACTCCAGCAAATACTGGAAGAATATGGCAAGGTTTTCTTCCCTGACATTATTCTCTTTTGATAGGAAGGTGAAAATCTCTGAGATTCATACTACATGTGTGAAAATATACAGGGACTACACCTCTACTATTTATTCCTGTAACTTTTGTCAAGTTGAGTGGGGGAGGGGGGAGAAAAAGATGGGAAAGAAGCTAAAAGCTTCTAAGAAAAACCTTTAGTAATTTACTAAAGGATGAGGTTAAAGTACAGACAACAGATAAAAGATTTCAATTTCTTTTCATGCCATGAAGCATACACAGGATCAAATTTTAGTACCCTTACTTACGATACTTATGCTTATTTTAGAAACTAATGGTGCTATTCTTGTTGGTTTTATATGCCAGTACTGGGGCTTGAACTCAGGACCTCATGCTCTTGCTTATTAGTTTCTTTGCTCAAGGCTGGTACTCGACCACTTGAGTATGGCTTCTCTACTTGCAGCCTTTTTTGTTTAAGTGGAGGTAAGTGTCTCTTAGATTTGTTTGCAGGGGCTTAATCTCAGCCTCTTAACCTAACCTCAAACCTCCTAACCTTAAAACTCTTGAGTGGCTAGGATTATAAGCATGGGTTTATTGGTGCCCTGCTCAATAAACTAAAGTTCTTAAACTTTGCATTTTTAATGTTTATTTACATGTAAGTGTTCTAAGAACAGAATGATGTCTACTTAAGAGGCTGAGATCTGAGGATTGCAGCTTGAAGCCTGCCTAGGCATGGAAAGTCCTTGAGACTCTTATCTACAATTAACCAGCAAAAGCTGGAAGTGGAGGTGTGGCTTAAGTGGTAGTGCCAATCTTGAGAAAAAAGTTCAGGGACAGTGCATAGGCTCTGCGTTCAAGCCCTAGTATTTACACACATAAATAAAAAGAATTCCAGTACTCAGTGAGAAACATACAGGTATATACCGCTTTATCTAAAAACAAAACCCCCCATTTACCTTGGATATCAAAGTAACAAGTATCTTGTTCACATCCTTAAACCATTATCCCATTAACAAGAAAGAATAAATTAATACCCTTATTTCCACTGCAACAACAACAAAAAAGAGGGGAAAATAACCTACAAATTGAGGTAAAAACTTATAATTGTTATTTCAAAAAACTTCCATTACTTATTTTTAAAATTCATTATTTTCATATATGTTGGTAACTGGGACTTGAACTCAGAGCTTCATAACGTTGCTTGGCTTATCTGCACAAGGCTGGCATTCTACCATTTGAGCCACACCCCCCACTTCCAGCTTATTGATGGTTAACTGAAGATAAGAATTTCACATATTTTTCTGCCTAGGCTAGTTTCACACCACAATTGGCCTCCTGAGTAAGGAGGATTGCAGCCTTGAGCTACCAGCACCCCACTAGGTACTGTTAGACGTGTGGACATTTTACCTTCAAATATCATGACATACAAAACATTTACATTTTTTTTTTTTTGGTCCAGTCATGGGGCCTGAACTCTGGGCCTGGGCGCTGTCCCTCAGCTCTTCAGCTCAAAGCTAGCACTCTACCACTTGAGCCACAGCGCCACTTCCGGCTTTTTTCTTTTTGCTTATGTGGTGCTGAGGAATCGAACCCAGGGCCTCATGCATGCAAGGCAAGTGCTCTACCACTGAGCCACCTTCCCAGCCCAACATTTACATTTTAATAAGCATGGCAATATTAAAACAGGAGGCATATAAAAATGTTTTAACACTTCAAAGTTTTCCCCTCCATGGATATGTATGAATAAATACTAAAGTAAGGCTAGCACAGACACAGATATTCCTTTTCACTGAAGTACATTTAAAAATGGTTAAAGCCATGCAGTTCAGGCCGGTTATTGTCACTGAATATTTTAGCAGTTCTATAAATATACTCTAAGATTCAATCCTTTGGAGACATTTATAAATAGATACTTTATGATTCCAGTATGATACTAGGGAGTAAGACTACATGGATGGATCCTTCCTTCCTTTCCTTCCTCTCTTCCCTCCCCCACCTCACTCTTTCTTTTCTTCTTTTTTTTGGCTAGATTTGAGGCTTGAATTTTGGACCTGAGTGCTGTCCCTGAGCTCCTTTTGCTCAAGGCTAGCACTGTATTACTTGAGCCACAGTGCCTCTTTGGCCTTTTCTATGATTAACTGAAGGTAATTATATGGGCATCTCACAAACTTTTCTACCCAAGCTGGCTTCAAACTGCAATCCTCAGATCTCAGCCTCCTGAGTTACTAGGATTACATGTGTAAGCCAACCAGTGCCTGGCTAAACCCTTTTTATTTTCTATTTTTTATTTCTTAATTTTTTGTCAGTCATGGGCTTGAACTCAAGACCTGGGTGCTGTCCTTGAGCTTTTGTGCTCAAGGCTAATGCTTCTGCTATTTTGAGCTACAGCTCCACTTCCTGTTTCCTAGTGATTAATTGGAGGTAAAAGTCTCTCAGACTTTCCTGCCCAGGCTGGCTTTGAACTGGGATCCTTAGATCTCAGACTCCAGAGTCACTAGAATTACAAGCTTGAGTCATCCATCAGTGCCAAACTAACACCCCCTCCTTTTTTTTTTTTCTTGTCCGTCATGGGGCTTGAACTCTGGGCCTGGGTGCTGTCCCTCAGCTCTTCAGCTCAAGGCTAGCGCTCTATCATTTGAGACACAGTGCCACTTCCGCCTATTCTGTTTATGTGGTGCTGAGGAATCAAACCCAGGGCGTCATGCATGTGAGGCAAGCACTCTAACTCTGAGCCACTTTCCCAGCCCCAGATAACCCTTTTTAAAAAAATATTTTCGGGGCTGGGAAGGTAGCTCAGTGGTAGAGTGTTTGCCTTGCGTGCATGAGGCCCCTGGGTTCGATTCCTCAGCACTACATAAGCAAAAAGAAAAAAGCTGGAAGTGGCGCCGTGGCTCAAGTGGTAGAGCGCTAGCCTTGAGCTGAAGAACTGAGGGACAGTACCCAGGCCCAGAGTTCAGGCCCCACGATTGGACCCCCCCCAAAAAAAACAATATTTTCTACACATATTTATTGAGTTTAACAACAGCAAATTAATCTTCATCTGTTTATGTTCTTTTCACCAATGCTTCACTTTTCCTTCCAAAATGTAGCATGCCACATCCCCCAGCCATTTGAAGTTACCAGATTGTTTCTTGGAAAGTTGCAATCACTTCAAGTAATGCAGTATTTTAACCACCACAGCTAATGCACTTGGGCATTCACCTTGTTACCTCCCATGTGGTCCTACGCAGTTTTTTCAGCCATCTTCTACAACAAACTTCTAGGAAACATTTGTCCTAACGAAACTATCTCCATGTATCTTCAAAACACACAGGCCTTATTGTACCTCCTGGGGCTGGGCCAGCTGACGCCACAGTCCCGCTGGTGTGGCTGACAAAGCACCGCAAGCCACTCTCCCTGGGCTGCCACAAGGGAAAGCAATCCTTAACTTAAAAATCACCTGCACCTTGGACTCCTTTTGTTTTTGTAGTCCTTGGAAGAGTAAGGTAAAACAGGAATAGCTGAATTTGACTATGACAACTTATAAAACTATACTGGAGCTTTAGGGGAAAGCAATCATTAAGCTATTTCTCCTAGTGTTGCTAAAAGGGCTTATAGTAGAAAGAGAGTTTACACCACCAGATAGCTCACCTTCAGGGAACATTCTGTGAACCATTTTGTAGGACTTTAGTTGGCCATGTAATATCAAAAGTTCCCTGCATCTGAAACAGGATAGGCTGAATATAAGATATGCATTATTGTTTAAAAGAGTCTGAGGGGCTGGGAAGGTGCTCAGTGGTAGAGCGCTTGCCTTGCATGCCTGAGGCCCTCGGTTCGATTCCTCAGCACCACATAAGCAAAAAGAAAAAAGCCGGAAGTGGCACTGTGGCTCAAGTGGTAGAGCGCTAGCCCTGAGCTGAAGAACTGAGGGACAGCGCCCAGGCCCAGAGTTCAAGCCCCATGACTGGACCCAAAAAAAAAAAATTAAAGAGTCTGAATTTTAAGACTGGAAACTTGGAACTGTGATTTTAAGTGATATGTAAGAAAGAAATTCTTATCCTTGGGAAGTCCCCCACTGAAGTGGTAACAGTTTTAGAACAGTGAAGGCTCTCATACTGTGAACCAGGCACTGTTGCCTGCATGCCTATGAAGAGGAGGAGATGCATTCAAGTTGGAAAACCTAGATGGTTCTTTCAGGGCCTTTCCAACCTAGTTATCCATTTTGGAATTTTACAAATTAGTCATTTATTTTACTTTTTGGTCAGTTGTGGGGCTTGGACTTAGGGCCTGAGTGCTGTCCCTCTGATCTTCAGCTCAAGGCTAGCGCTCTACCATTTGAACCACAGTGCCACTTCTGGCTTTTTTCTGCTTATGTGGTGCTGAGGAATCTAACCCAAGGCCTCATGCATGTAAGGCAAGCACTCTACCACTGAGCTACTTTCCCAGCCCAGTTCATTTATTTTTTATTCTTGGTGGTAACTGAGCTTTGAACTCAGGGCCTCATAATTGCTCTCCTACTTGCTTAGCAGGCACTTTTTTTTTGTCATGGGGCTTTAACTCTGGGCTTGAGTGCTGTCCCTCAGCTCTTCAGCTCAAGGCTAGTGCTTTTACCACTTGAGCCACAGTGCCACTTCCGTTTTTTTGGTGGCTGATTGGAAATACGTGTTTTACGGCCTTTCCTACATGGGCTAGCTTTGAACCTCGATCCTCGTATCTCAGCCTCCTGAGTAGCTAGGATTACAGACATGAGCCACCAGAGCCTGGCACTCTACTTCTTGAGCCATGCTTCAGTCTTGCTTTTTGCTGGTTATTTGGAGATGGAGTTTAGCAAACTTATCTGCTTATCAACTTCCTGAGTAACTAGAATTGCAGGCTTGACACAGTAGAGCCTGGCAATTCTTTAAACTGCATATGTTCTAGTGAACGTTTCAACAACTTGCAGGTGTACCATCCTCAGCATAAATACTGCTTACCTCAAAAGAAAATAGCACAGTGTTGCCACCAAAGTCTACATGAACATTTCAGTGCCAGACATCTTATTGTAGATTTTAACCTTTTTCTCTGGATAAAGAATGTATTTTCAACTTTAAAAGAACTTTCAGTCCAAAATGGTCTAGGCACTGAATCTTTCATATCTTTAGTTATTATGGATATTTTGCTAAATTAAAAATCTGAGAACGAGGGCTGGGAAGGTGGGTCAGTGGTAGAGTGCTTGCCTTGCATGCCTGAGGCCCTGGGTTCGATTCCTCAGCAACACATAAGCAAAGAGAAAAAAGCCGGAAGTGGCTCTATGGCTCAAGTGGTATAGCGCTAGCCTTGAGCTGAAGAGCTGAGGGAAGCCCCCAGGCCTAGAGTTCAGGCCCCATGACCGGACCCCCCCCAAAAAAAATCTGAGAACTAGCCGGGCGTCAGTGGCTCGTGCCTGTAATCCTAGCTACTCAGGAGGCTGAGATCTGAGGATCACAGTTCAAAGCCAGCCCGGGGAGGAAAGACCATGAGACTCTTATCTCCAATAAAGCTCCAGAAAACCGAAAGTGGCGCTGTAGCTCAAGTGGTAGAGCTCTAGCCTTGAGCTAAAGAGATGAGGGACAGCGCCCAGTCCCAGAGTTCAAGCCCCATGACCCAAAAAATAAATAAATAAATAAATGAAGTCAAAAGCTGAGAACTGAAAGCAATAACCAAACTTTTTCCCTCAGTAACTTGGTCATGTTTCAAGAGTCCATGGCTGAAACCACACATAAAACAACACTTACTGTTTCTATTCACTCATCCATTTCTTTCTTTCTATCCTCTCTCCATTGCCCTGCTAGTGACACTCTTTCCTCTGTCTCAGTTAAATGGAGCTGGCAGTTCATTTTGCTTGCTTTCTCTTTGCAGATTAGTCTGAATGTACTTCCTAAAGAATAATGGGACTAAGCTAAAGACTGTTATCAACAGATCAGAATAGTAAATACAGGAGATTGAACCCACTTCAGTTCCCCCCCTTCCTCCCTCTCCCATCTTTGTTGTACGACTTTTTAAATCTTATCTATTTCTGGCATTTTGTAGCCATAGCAAGAAGGATTTCTATAATATTATGTACAATTCAGAGCCCATCAAATGGCATCTTCTTTTTATTTTAAATTATGCAGAATTTAATTAGAAGTCTTTTCTCAGAAATAAGCAGTGTTTTCTCTGTGATAATGAAATTCCAAGAATTGGTGGCAGGAAAGGTAATGTGTAAATTTATGGTATCACATTTTGTCTTGACTTGAAAGTTCTATTCCTTACTACATCTTCTCATATCATCATTTATATGTAACTTTTAAAGTAAAGCACGATAGTTAAAATCAAGACCAGAACTTTTAGTGTTCAGTCTCCTACTGCATAGATTCAGATATAAATAATAAATAAGTGTCCCAATAAGGGTGATGGTTTATAAACATGAACTTTTTAGGTTCAACCTGTGTACTTTAAAAAAGAAAAAAAGGAATGTTTTTCATTAAAAAAAAAAACTTAAATCAATAGTAGCATATTCTCACTATTGTGCTCATACTGTAAGAACTATTTACCTAGTGAATGCTAAACACTGAGAAGTGAAAGTGACCAAATACCTGGTTTTATTTCTTCCACTCTAGTTATACACTATTAATTTTGTTGTTGTTGGTGGTGGTGGTTGTGGGGCCTGAACTTTGGGCCTGGGCACAATCCCTGAGCTCTTCAGCTCAAGGCTAGCTCTACCACTTAAGCCACAGTGCTACTTCCAGTTTTCTGGTGGTTAATTGGAGGTAAGAGTCTCCCAGACTTGCCTGTCTGAACCACGATCCTCAGATCTCAGCCTCCTGAGTAGCTAGGATTACAGGTGTGAGCCACCAGCCGCCTGGCTAATTTTTTTTACAAAACCAGTCCTGAGAGCTTGAACTCTGAGCATGGGTGCTATCCCTAGCCTTCTTTTGCTAAGGGCTAGTGCTCTACCACTTTGAGCCATAGCTCCACCTCTGGTTTTTGAGTAATTGATTGGAGATAAATCTCACAGGGACTTTTCTGTCCAGGCTGGCACTGATCCATGATCCTCAGATCTCAGGCTCCTGAGTAGCTAGGATTACAGGCCTGAGTCATGGGTGCCCAGCACTATTAGAAATTTTATTCTCTCTCCCCCCCACCCCTTTGTACTGGGTTTTGAATTCAAGCCTTGCATTTGCTTGTTTTGTTTGCCAGGCTGGCATTTTACCACTTCAGCTGTGCCTCTAGCCCTACTTTTTAAAAAAAAACTATAATTTTATTGTTATTACTAAGGTATTGTATAGAGAGTTACCATTTCCTAAATCAGGTAATGAGTACATTTTATTTTTGGACAATGTCATCCTTCCTCAGTTTTCTCCCAGTTTTCCCCTCTTGACCCTGCCCATAAGTTACATAGTTCATTTCCCACACAGTGTATATTGAATACCACAACTGCATTTGTTGATCATTCCTCCTCCTCTTACTGTGCCTTCCTTCTTACACACACACACACACACACACACACACACACACACGCTAAACACCATTACCATCACCAACAGAAAATCCCATGTTTCCATTTCCTGAAATCGGTTTTGATAGATAGTATTTTAAATGTTCAGAGAAGTTACATCTTTGGATTTCTCCCCTAAGAGCTTCCTCCTTTAGTATGTTTTGTGTGTGAATGCCTAGACTTACGTATAAGTTACTCTGTCCAGTTGTATTTTAAATCTAGCTTCCACATCTGAAAGAAAACATGCACCATTTGTCTCTCTGAGGTTGGCTTACCTTCCTTAACATGTTTTGTTCTAGATATCCATCCACTTCCCTGCAAATAACATAATCTTACTCTAATAGATGAGTAAAATTCCATTGTGTATATGTATCACATTTTTTTGTAGGGTATTTAGGCTGCTTCTGTAACTTGGCTATTGTGAACAGTGCATCAATGAACATAGATGTGCAAGTGTTTTTACAATATCCTGACTTGTAACGTTCTGGACAGATGCCCAAGAGTGGTATGGCTGGGTCACAAGAAATTTCTATGTTTAGTTTTTTGAGACAACTCCAAGCCACCTTCCAGAGTGGTTGTACTAGTTTATATCCCACCAACAGTGTACTGTCTCTGCAGCATTATCTCTGTCAGTGTGTGTTATTGTTAGATTCTTGATGTTGGCCAATGAGATGGAATCTCAAAAGCTGTTTTGTTTTGCATTTCCTTGATGGCTAGGGATATTGAGCATTTCCTTATGTGTCTATTTGCCATTCTTTCTTCTTCTTCTGAGAAGTGTCTCTTTAGCTCCTCTGCTCATTTACTGATTGGTTTATGTTTTGGGGAGGTTAATTTTTGGAGCTCCTTGTATATTTTGGATATTAGGCCTCTGTCAGATGTATTGCTGATTAAGATTTCCTCCCAGTTGGCTTTGGGGGGGGGGGCGTGGGGCTCTAACTCAGGGCCTGGATGATATCCCTGAACTTCTTTGTGCTCAACACAAGTACTCTAAAGTGACAGAGCCACAGAGCCACTTCTGGTTTTGAGTGGTAATTGGAGATGAATCTCTCAGATTTTTCTGCCCAGGCTGGCTTAGATCTCAGCTTCTTGAGTAGGTAGGATTATAGGTGTGAGCCACCAGCATCCGGCTTGTTGGCTGTACTATGTCCTTTGCTGTGCACAACTTTTTTTTTTCTTTTTTGGGGGGCTTGAACTCTGGGCCTGAATGCTGTCCCTCAGCTCTTCAGCTCAAGGCTAGTGCTCTACCACTTGAGCTGCTGAACCACTTCCAGTTTTCTGAGTGGCTTATTGGAAATAAGCATCTCTCAGACATTCCTGCCTGGGCTGGCTTTGAACCATGATTCTCAGATCTCAGCCTGCTGACAGGCTAGGATTACAGACATGAGCCACCAGTGCCTGGCTGCACAAACTTTTGATTTTGATGTAATCCCATTTGTCAATTATCTCTCCTATTTGCTGTGTCCCTGAGACTCTTTGTTGTTGTTGTTGGTTGTGGGGCTTGAACTCTGGGCCTGGGTGCTGTCCTTCAGCTCTTCAGCTCAAGGCTAGTGCTCTACCACTTGAGCCACACAGCACCACTTCTGGCTTTTTCTGCTTATGTGGTACTGAGGAATCAAACCTAGGGCCTCATGCATGCAAGGAAAGCACTCTACCACTGAGCCACCTTCCCAATCCCGTCCCTGGGACTCTTTACAAAAAGTTCCTACGTATAAGTTCTAATGTGTTTCTCCTAATCCATCTTGCAACAGTTTTAAAGTTTCAAGTCTGGTGTTGAGATCTTTGATCCACTTTGAGTTGATATTGGTGTACAGTGACAAATAGGGATCTAGTTTTAATTTTCTACATATGGATGTTGAGTATTCCCAACACCAATTATTGAAGAGGCTATCTTTTTCCACCACTCATTTTTGGCTCCCTTGTCAAGTATCAGATAACTGTTAGCATATGTTTTTATTTCTGGGTCCGTAACATTGATCTGCCAGCCAGTTTTTGTGCCAGTAGCAAACAGTTTTTGTTTTAGCTCTGTAGTAGAGCCTGAGGTTTGGGATTGTGTTACCTCCAGTATTGTTTTGTTTTGCTTAAAATGTCTAGCCTTGTTTTTTGCTGGAATCTATGAAGTTTTCTACCCAGGCTGGCTTTGAACTGTGATCTTCTAGATTTCAGCCTCTTAAATAGCGACAACTACAGGCATGAGATACCAGCATCTGGCTATAGGTGCGTGCGTGCGTGCGTGTGTGCATGCGCGCTTGCGCGTGCGCACATGTGCATGCATGCGCGCTTGCGCGTGCGCACACGTGCATGCATGCATGTAGGTCCTCGTGCTTGAACTCAGGTGGTGTTCCTGAGATTTTTTTTCTCAAAGCTAGTGTTCTACCCATGAGCAAGCTCCACTTTGGCTTTTTAGTAGTTAATTGGACATAAGAGTCTCAAGGATTTTTCTGTCCTAAATGACTTTAAACTGTGGTCCTCTGATCTACAGCATCCTGTGTAGCTAGGATTACAAGCATGAGTCACCAGAACCCAGCTCCACTTGTCTTTTGAATATAGGCACTGTTATAAGCCAGGTTTCTTGCCTTCCAGCCACAGAAAACAACTCATTAGCTTAAAGAGAAAAGGGATCTATTTGACAGGGCACTGTTGTTCTATAGCATTTCTGGGAAGGCTGGAGACTAGGCTCAGCAAATAGCAAGGACTGCTGAGTGAAGGCTCCAGCACATGAAAGCCCAGTGAGGACACTGAGTTGCCACTTCAGCTCTGCTTTGTGCCTGGTCAGAAAATGTCATCACTGGCTGTAGTGATAACCTTTTCCACACTAGATGTTGCTGCCCCACCCTGCTCCCAGAAAGAATGCTTAACAGTCACTGACTTTTTGTGTCAGTAGTTTCTAATTCAAAAGGTTTAGGTTATATGCTTAAGTCCAAACCACAGAGGAGGCTAAGGAAGCAAGCTCTAGTCTTTTAGGCTTTACTTCTATGAACTGGGCTCCACCTTCTACTAAGAGCTACAAAGGCTAGATGGGTACCAATGACTCATGTCTGTAACCCTAGCTACTCAGGAGCCCAAGATCTGAGAATTAAGATTTATAGCCAGTCTAGGCAGACAAATATAAGAAATCCTTATCTTCAATGACCCAGCAAAAAAGCAGAAATGGAGTGTGACCCTTTGAAAAAGCCAAATGAAAGAGTGCAAGGCTGAGTTCAGACTCCAGTTGCCCCTTCCAACCAGAAAAAGAAAGAATTCTAAAATAAAAATTAAAAGATGAGACTTCAGAGCCCATTATACCCAGAGACTAGAGAAGACAATAGTCCTAAAGAACTGAGGAAGATATCTCATCTAGGCAGATTATTAACAATTAATTTTGGTTTACAAAGCACTTTTACTTTGTTTCATGTGGTCATGAAACAAACTACCCCTACTCGAGTACTTAGTCTGAAGTCTGTGTTCTGTTCAGCCATTCTTTCCTGAATAAGGTAGCATTTCTTTTTGTGTGTGTTTTTGTTTTTTTGAGAAAGTAAGGATTATCAGTACAAGTGATGTAACAAAGACACAAATTAATTTTTCTGGCAATTTTAGACTCCAGGGTTTCAATATGAGAAGGTAAACTCTTACATAAACAAAATACCCAAAACAAAAACAGTGAGAATCTGAACCATGTTGAACATGATGAACACAGCAGGAAAAATAAAGGATGTGTTTTCCAAAAAATATGGGGTTCATTTTGGTGGAAAACGCTCTTAGAAAAATTAATAAGGCAGCATTTCTTTTTTCCCTGAGTACTCAATCCCTTCTGGTCTGAAGGTTAGAATTCCTTTTCCATGGTAGCCCCGTATAGGCTCTCAAGTTATAACCATCTCCTATCTGCAAAAACCTTCAATATCACGTTATCCACCATTGTTTTCTTCTAGTATCTGTGCTCTCCTCTGGTTGTCTGACTATATTGCCTCCTTTTTTTTTATGATGCCCTTGTAGCTATTATGCAGAAAAGATTTTCACTTGGAAAAACAAACAGTTTCAAGGTCCCAGACTCCCTTGATAAAATGTGTCCCCTTTTCAAGCTGAGCTTTAACTTTTTAAATAATGTTTTTCAAAATTATTGGGCTGGAATGTGGCTTAGTGGCAGAGGGCTTGCCTAGCATGCATGAAGCCCTGGGTTGGATTCCTCAGTACCACATAAACAGGAAAATCCAAAAGTGGCGCTGTGGCTCAAGTGGTAGAGGCTCAGGGACAGTGCCCAGGCCGAGTTCAAGCTCCAGGACCGGCAAAAATATAAATAAATATCATAAAATACACATGAAATTTATTACCTTAACTCTTAATAAATTTAGTGCCATTACCAGGGCTTAAACTCAGAGTCTGGATGCTGTCCCCTTAGCCTTTTCATTCAAGGTTGGCACTCTACAACTTAAGCCACAGCTCTACTTTTAGCTTTTTAGTAGTTAACTGGAGATGAGTCTCTCCAACTTTTCTGCTTAGACTGCTTAGAACTGCTATCCTCAGATCTCAGCCTCATAAGTAGCTAAGATTACAGGTGTGAGCCATTGGTGCTTGGAAATCTTAATTATCTGATATTACAGAACTGATGTACAGAGAGATTACAATGTATTGAGTACATTTCCTTTCATAGAATGTCTTTTGTTCCCTCATTCTCTCCCAGCCCCTCCCTCCCGTCTCCATCCTTGAGTTGTATAGTTCACATTCATCAGTATCCAGTGAGCTCCACTGCTGCACTTTTTCACCCTTTTTTCTCAAGTTCTGTACCATCCCCCAACCCTTCTGATGATATATACTTGAATACACCATACATAAGGTGAACAAAAATCTAAAAACTAAAAAAAAAAAAAGGTTTTTTGTTTCTACATCTTAGAATTCATTTCAGTATGTATATTACTTTATATAAATATGAAGAGGCACTTAGGCATTGCATCTTTGTGTTTCTCCTAAGAGTTTCTTCTTTTGGTCTCATTGCATGTGAGTGTCTAGACTTCTGTATAATGTATCACATTCCAGTACATTTTAGATCTAACTTGTGTATATCAGAGAGAATATGAAATCTTAATACACTCATGAGTACACAGTCACACCATCTAACTCCATTACTGTTCATTTTTGCAAAACAAACTGTATCCATTACACAATGACTCCCCCATTCCTTGACTGTGTCCTTTTAAATCACCATTCTATACTTTCTATCTCTGTTTCTAACTACTCTATCTCATATAAGTACAATAACAAAGTACTTGTCTTTCTGTGGTTTACCACTTAGAAAGTCTTCAAGCCTTTCTTTGATCCACTGGTTGTTTAAGAGTATGTTAGCTGGGCGCCTGTGGCTCACACCTATAATCCTAGCTACTCAGGTGGCTGGCTGAGACCTGGTTCAAAGCCAGCCTGGGCAGGAAAGTCTATGAGACTCATCTCCAATTAACTATCAGAAAACCTGAAGTGGCGCTGTGGCTCAAGTGGTAGAGCACTTGCCTTGAGCTGAAGAGCTCAGGGACAGCACCCAGGCCCAGAGTTCAAGACCTACGACCAAAACAAAACTAAAGAGTGTGTTAATATCCACAAGTTTATAGATTTTTCAGTTTTACCTGGTATTGATTACCTTACCTTCAACCTGGAATGTTTGGAGAAATACATTTTCATATCTACTTTTAAAGGTTCTACTGAAACTTAATTTGTGGCCGAACATTTGATCTACCCTGCAAAATGTCCCTTGTATACTTGAAAAGAATGTGTATAATACTGTTGTTTGATGGTGATTATAAGCTAATTTTTTACATACAATAATAGATGAGCACATTGTGGGCTTAATTAGTTGCAAAACTGTTGGGTGTGATAAGAGGTATGATACAAGGTATGCACTAGTTTAAAATCAATTGCCTAGCAAAAACTATAAATATACTTATAACAGGGTTTAATTATAATCATTTTTAGAAAATGTCATGTGGGATCAGGGGTATAGCTCAGTGGTAGTGTACTTAAAAAGGGCTATGGTAGTAAAAAGATGTATGCTGTCCTGATTTAGCGGCTGGTATTTCTGAATGCTTACTATGTATTAGGTACTTCAGATAATTTAACATAATCATTTCCTTTAATCCTTATAATCCTACTTAACAGAATATTATTTTAATTTACTAATGAGAAAAATGGGCTTATAGGGGTTATGTGACCTACCTTCCTACCTTCTTTCTTTCCCTCCCTCCCTCCCTCGCTCCCTCCCTCCCTCTCTCTCTATCTCTCTCTTTTTCTTTCTTGTTCTGGGGCTTGAACTCTGGGCCTGGGCACTGTCCCTGATCTCTTCAACTCAAGGCTAGCACTCTAGCACTTGAGCCACAGTGCCATTTGCGGCTTTTTCTGTTTATGTGGTACTGAGGAATCAAACCAAGGGCTTCATGCATATTAAGCAAGCACTCTACCACTCAGCCACATTCCCAGCCCCTTATGTGACTTTCTTATGGTTAACAAGTTAAACCATGGTAGAGAAGAATTCAAAACCACAGTCTGGTTCCATAACATGAGCTCTTAAGGTCTAGGGCATAAAACCTCTCTGCACAGGGCTGGGAAGGTGGCTCAGTGGTAGAGTGCTTGCCTTGCATACCTGAGGCCCTGGGTTCGATTCCTCAACACCACATAAGCAAAAAGAAAAAAGCCGGAAGTGGCACTGTGGCTCAAGTGGTATAGCGCTAGCCTTGAGCTGAAGAGCTGAGGGACAGTGCCTAGACCCATAGTTCAGGCCCCATGTCTGGACCAAAAAAAACAATAAAAATAAAAATAAATAAAAAATAAAACCTCTCTGCAAATAAATGACCAAAATATTTTCCTTACTATGGAGAAATGACCTAAAACTTATATAAAAGTTATGCTGTGTTGTAAGACTATTATAATAGGTATCAGGGAGAGATATGCCCTACAAGGAACACAAGAAACAATAACAACAAAAAATGGCCCAATCTGTATTTTGCATAATGAAAGGAAAAAGAACATTCATACTTGTTTAAGTAACCAGATTAAGATAATGAAAGAAGTGTTTTATATCTTTAATATACTGCAGAATATGTTAAGTTCTTGCTAGATGAAAAAATAACTCACCTAAGAAGATAAAAGAACTCAAGTGTTACCTAAGATCAAAGAGGTGGCTCACAATTTTACTTTCATTCAAAACTAAAAAAATTAGCTGGGGGCCAGTGGCTCATGTCTGTAATCATAGCTACTCAGGAGGCCGAGATATGAGGATTGTGGTTCAAAGCCAGCCCGGGCAGGAAAGTCTGTAAGACTCTTATCTCCACTAGAAAACCAGAATTGGCACTGTGGCTCAAGTGGTAGAGTGCTAGCCTTGAGCTGAAGAGCTGAGGGATAGCACCCAGACCTAGAGTTCAAGCCCCACAACTGAAAAAAAAACTCAAAACAAAAAAACACCTAAAAACAATTATATTAACATATGTGTTCTCATTTTTTAAAATTGTAAAGTATATATGATTTTTATGTGAAAAAAATTTAAACCAATTTGAAAAAAACAGACTGTTATATCTTTTTGGTAATTGCAAAATTTAAATTTTTCTGAGGAAGTGTTTTCTAATAAATTTAATATTACAGAATAAAGGAATGATAAATCTGGTCTCTATATTATTAATATAGTAATGGTTTTTCAGGGGAGATGACTTGATCTTAGGGCATAGGCACTAACATTGAGCTTTTTGGCTCAAGGTTAATGCTCTATCACTTTAGCCACAGCTCTATGTCTAGATTTTGGTGGTTAACTGAAGATAAGAATCTAATAGACTTTCCTGCAGGCTTTGAACCTTGATCCTCAATCTCAATCTCCTATAGAGAATTATAGGCACAAGCCACAGGAGCTAGCAGTGATTCTTATTTTAATCTAATAAAATAGTTTTATGACATTTTTGATTGTGGTGATAAAATATCTATTCCTAAAAAGAGGATGAAATAAGATTTTAACAGATTTAACACACACACACACACACACACACACACACACACACACGTATCTTTCCAGTTCTGAAATGTTAAGATTTAACATTTACCAACAGATACATACTTTCTAATCTCAACTTTTGTGTATTCATTGACCTGTAACACAAAAAAATGTAGTGTCCCAATTTAAGATTTCTAAACTAACTGAAAGAAGCCTGTAAGTCTATCATTAATATTTTTTTTGGGGGGGGGGTACTGTAAAGGAGAACTTTGACTTGAACTCAGGGCCTGGGCTCTATCCTTATGCTTTTTAAGCTCAAGGCTAGTATTCTACCACTTGAGCCACAGTTCTACTTCTGGCTTTTTTTGGTGGTTAATTAGGGATAAAGATTCTCATGGACTTTCCTGCCTGGGCTGGCTTCAAGGTCCAAGTCTCAGATCTGGGCCTTCTAAGAAACTAGGATTATAGACGTGAGCCACAGATGCCAGGATTCACTATTGTGTTTTAAATGTAGTGTATGATGTACAGCTAAGCTAAAAAATAAGATACAGAATACTTAGAAATGTAAATTAGAGGGTTTGTCCAATTCTCTAATCTAATATAAATCAATTTATATTCAAATGCAGCTATCTTCATTTTTATAATGAATTTATTCTAACAGCAAACATTTAAGAATCAACAAGGTGTTGAGTATAAATATGAGAGTCTAACCTCAAAATCAGGGAAACCAATCATTTAAGTTTGGGTACAGACAGAATATAAATGGGTAATTCAATATAAAATTAAGCTTAATTTTAATATGAAATGGAAGGCCCCATTATCCCTGACCCTTATGCTGTCTCAGACTTTATAATTATAGGCTCAAAAAAACTGACCCTGCTCATCATAGGCACTGAAATGAGAACCAACTGGTTATGTTTTCAATTTGGGAGACAAGCATGTAATTATAGAAATAAAAAAGTTAGAATTTCATACCTTGCGCAAGCATGTTAAATTCCAAGAACAGTGCTATGTGGTAAAGTTCCATGGCTTCTTCTGCCCTGGTCATGTTTGGCTTCCCTGCGACGAGAGCCTGAACTTCACTGAGACTCCCTACAGAGGGACTACAGTGCAAAACGGAAAGGTCCACCACATCTGTATACATACAGTGTAATATTACTTTCGCATATTTTTTTGGTATAATGGATTCATCTAATATAATTCTTGTAGGAGTCCTCAAAGTTCGGTCTGTAATTTCTTCACCAGTCCGTATCCTCCTTTGTAATAAATTTCGAAAAAACGGGGATCGTGCAGAAATAACAGCCTTGTGGGCTTTGAGCTCTTCATCTAAACAGTTCTGATTTCCACCAAAAGCTTCAACCAGTTCAGAGTCTGAAGAAAAACTAAGGACAACATCATAATAACACATGTAATCAAAGAGCCCACGCATATCTACATCAAGGGAATTTGGTGTTCCAAATTCTTCACTAAGCTGAACAAGGATATCGACATTTTGAAACCTCGAGTCCTCCATTCCAAATTCTCCAGTATAAAGGTAGTGTAGCAAAGCAGAAAACATAGGCATATCAATACCTGCTGTATTGATGTCCATTATTATCTCTGCCCCATACTCAGGTGAGGAAGAAAGCAGTGTTTTAAAAAATGGACACCTTGCTGCCAAAATGGCACGATGAACAGGAAAACAAGTTTCTTGAAATATTAAGTCTACATCAGTACAATACTTGTATTCATAAAGATCAGCCATATCTTTCTGCAATGTCCGTGCTTCTGGTCTAGCCAAACTGGCTTGTAGAGAAAGCTCTTTTAAGGCTGAAGTTCCCTCATATTCTTCCACTAATGCATTGACATCTCTAACATCCCACCCTGAGAGGAGTTCTCGCATCTGCTTGGCATGATCTGCAGACCTGTTAGATTTTCGACGTTTAATAAACTTCTTTTTGAGGGTGGCAAGGCCAGAGGTTCTCTTTTTTTTGTCTTGTGGCTTCTCATGGCCATGGTCAAGGCTATATAATTTTGATTCACAGCCATAGCCTTGCTGGGAATAAGATGATGTTCCTAAAAGGAAAATTAAACAAATAATTTGTTTTTCTTTTTTAACATGTTTCCCACATTAACATTTTTTATGTCAAAATTTTTTTGCAAATACATTCTTGGACTACTCAAAACTGCCTTTCTTTTTTTTGCTGGTCTTGAGGCTTGAATTCTGGGCGTGGGTATGTCCCTGAGTTCCTTTTGCTCAAGGTTAGCACTACCACTTGAGCCACAGTACCACGTCCAGCTTTTTCTGTGATTTAATTGGAGATAAGAATCTCACAGACTCTCCTTCCCAGACTAGTTTTGAACCATGATCCTTGTATCTCAGCCTACTGAGTTTAGGATTATAGACATTGAGCCACTAACACTCAGCTTCATTTTAATTTTTTTTTTTTTTTGTTCCATCATGGGGATTGAACTCTGGGCCTGGACACTGTCCCTCAGCAATTCAGCTCAAGGCTAGCGCTCTACCACTTGAGCAACAGTGCCACTTCCAGTTTTCTGGGTGGTTTATTGGAGATAAGAGTCTCACTGACTTTTCCTTCCCCGGGCTGGCTTTGAACCAAGATCCTCAGATCTCAGCCTCCTGAATAGCTAGGATTACATGCATGAGCCACCAGCATCTGGCTCATTTTCATTTTTTTTTTTTTTGGTCGGCCGTGGGGCTTGAACTCTGGGCCTGGGCGCTGTCCCTCACCTCTTCAGCTCAAGGCAAGCGCTCTACCACTTGAGCTACAGCGCCACTTCCGGTTTTCTGGTGGTTTATTGGAGATAGGAGTCTCACAGTCTCTCCTGCCCGGGCTGGCTTTGAACCATGATCCTCAGATCTCAGCCTCCTGAGTAGCTAGGATTACAGGCGTGAGCCACCAGCGCCCGGCTTCATTTTCATTTTTATAAAAGGAAGTAACTTCTGTAATCCAGACTGAGGCAGGAACTGAGAACTTAAGGTCAGAGTATGCTATATAGTGAGACACTACCTAAAAAATCCATAATTAAACAAATAGGAAATAGAAAAAAAAAATGAAAAGAAAAAGAGACAAAAAGAACAAATCAGTCTGAATTTTTAAGTCCCTTTAGTTCTCTGGAAATCAAGGAATAAACACATCTTTCTAATAAGAAACAATTTATAGACATATATATATATATATATATATATATATATTCACACACACATATGTAATTGTGAAATGTTTTTCTCCCTAATTATACCAAGACTATAGTTATAGTAGCAAAATAAAAAGACCAGTACATATGACTGGAGATTCCTAGCTTGTTGTCAGTTATGGTTACTACAACAAAATTAAAGATCCTTGTGCTATAAAGTATTTAGTCTGATAAAACCCATAAAAGCCATATTTCTTATTGGTGAGGGGAGGAATCCAGATGCCACAGAATTATTTATAACATTTCCACAGATCAATTTGCTTATCCACCAAGATCACTAAGAACACAATTCCATTTATAGTTATGATGGAAAATACGTCAGAAAAACTGAAAGTTACCTATGAAAGTCTGTTGGGCCTGTGGATTTCCCCCTACCCTTGGGGAACATGAATGAGGATAGTTAGATGCATTAGCACCCATTTTCTTCAGTCACTCAGGCATTCCATCTGCTGGTTCTTCAGAGTATAATCCCAGAGGCCTTTATGAACCTTCAACCCTGGATCCAGCTGCATCTTTTCATCCATTTCTTGATATAAAACAAAGATAATTGTGTTTATTTTTCCAAATGTATCTCAAAAATCACAAAAACATGTTACTAAAGAACTGCTTCTGTTGGTAAATAATGGCATACTGTCAATCTACATGTACATTTCCAGTAAATATTTTTTAAATGTTTAAGTTTGATATATGAATCTTCCTGTAACTCTGAGCCATAAAATACTTTTCAGGTTATAAAAAAAGCATCATACTAATTTCAAAACACAGAAAGAGCATTTGGACTAAAATGAAAGGTTACAATGAAAATAAAAAAGAATTGCGACAACTGCCCATAATTGTAAGCCAATATTCTAAGCAACTTAATAACATTTAAAAAGTTGAGGGCCAGTAATGTGGCTTAGTGGTGAGTGCTTGCCCTACATGCATGAAGAAGCCCAGGGTTCAATTCCTCCTTTCCACACAAACAGAAAAAGCTGGCTCAAGTGGTAGAGTGCTATAGCCTTGAGCAAACTGGCAAAAAAAAAAAAAAAAAAAAAGTTTATACTAGTTAAAAAAATGCAGACAAGTAATTGGCTTGTTGTTTTTCTGCTTTAAGATAAAACTGCTTCATCTGGTCTTTAATCTATAAAACTGGGCAGTCTATGAAAAAGGGGACAAGGAAAAGTGAACACTTAAAGGAAAATATCTTTAAGTTATTATTCTATAGTCATTTTTCAGGAGTTAGAAATACAGTGAGATATGTGAGGGGAAAAAACAATTACCTTCCTCAAAAATTCCTGAAATAAAAATACTGCTATTATCTGATAATATAACAGGTCAGTAGCATTAATAGATTAAATTCTGAACCAGGTGATTTAACTCTCCTCTCAGAGATGCTGGCAGGATATATACACTCAGACAAAACTGTAAGAGAGAACAAGACTAAAAAATACATTTATACCTTAAACCATTTGGATATCTAAATTTTATCTAACTAAAAAGGGCTTAAGAGAAATTTAAACTTTATTATTAGAATTGTTAGGTAAACCAGCAACTAACTAATTTGGCCTAAAATGAAAGATGGAAATGTTTTAACAGCTAAGATTTAAAGAAAACACATACACACACTATCACAGAAAACCTGCTAAAATACAGAACTGTGTCAAGAGTGTTAGAATTTATTTTCACCTCCATTACTGATACAGCATAACCTTAGTAATTCACATTTAGGAAAACCCTATTTTCTATTCAAATCTTTTTGTGTTTTACTCAATTTTTTTTTTTTTTTGGTCAGTCATGGGGCTTGAACTCTGGCCTTGGGCCCTGTCCCTGCGCTCTTCCGCTCAAGGCAGTGACAGCTCTACCTCTTGAGCCACAGCACCACTTTGGAGATAAGAGTCTCAAGGAATTTCCTGCCCGGGCTGGCTTTGAGTGGTGATCCTCAGATCTCAGCCTCCTGAGTAACTAGGATTACAGCCCAGGGCTTACTCAGATCTTTTATTATGTGTATCTCAACATATACAATATTGCATATATGTGTAGATACACATATACACATATAATACTTTCTAGTAATTAGATATACTTTTATTTATTTTTATTTATTTATTTTGGGTCCAGTCGTGGGGCCTGAACTCTGGGCCTGGGCACTGTCCCTCAGCTCTTCAGCTCAAGGCTAGCCCTCTACCACTTGAGCCACAGTGCCACTTTCGGCTTTTTTTCTTTTTGTTTATGTGGTGCTGAGGAATCGAACCCAGGGCCTCATGCATGCAAGGCAAACACTCTACCACTAAGCCACCTTCCCAGCTCCCTAGATATACTTTTAAAGAGCAGTAGCTCCTATCAAATAATATATAAACAAATTTCTAATAAAATTTATCTGTGAGAACACAGCACCTTTAAACTTTGCTTAACACATAATACTGGAAGTCTGAGACATGGCCAGATATGACAGTACATTCTGTAAGACGCTAAAGGGTTTAAATACCATTTTGTAAACTGAATTGCCAAAACCAAGTTACTTCTTCCAGCAAAGTCCATTTTAACACAGATAAGTAATCAATCAAATACTTTCTAACATTTGATACTCAGTATTATTCACAGTTTTGTTTTGTCATTAGGGCTTGAACTCTGGACCTGGGCCCTATCCCTCAGCTCTGCAGCTCAAGGCTAGTACTCTACCACTTGAGCCACAGTGCCACTTCCATTTTTCTGGTAGTTAATTGGAAATAAGAGTCTCATAGACTTTCCTGCCCGGGCTGGCTTTGAACTGCGATCGTCAGACTTTGGCCTCCTGAGCAGCCCTATATAGGATTTTAAGCGTGAGCCACCATCACCCAGCTATTTAAAGTTTTTAATTCTTAAGTACTAGAAATGTAGAAAAAGTTCCTTTATGGGGGAAATTCATTATTTGAATTTTGTTAGGTTTAAAATGAAAGTTGATGCCCTGAGTTCAAACCCTCATACTGATCAAAACAAAAGAAAATAAAATCTATGGCAAATGGTACACAGTAGTACTTTTTTTTTGTTGTTCTTTTTTGTTTTTGTCAGTCGTGGGTCTTGAACTCTGGGCCTGGGTGCTGTCCCTCAGCTCTTCAGCTCAAGGTGAGCACTCTACCACGTGAGCCACAGCACCACTTCTGGTTTCCTAGTGGTTTATTGGAGATAAAGAGTCTCACGGAGTTTTCCTGCCTCGGCTGGCTCTTTGAACCGGGTTCCTTAGATCTCAGCCTCCTGAGTAGCTAGGATTACAGGTGTGAGCCACTGGCACCTGGCTCATTGTTTTTTAATTTAATCTGTCTTTAGATGCTAGAAATTAGGTTAAATGAGAATTCAAATCTCTTCAAGAAATTTTTTTTTCCTGTAGGCAAGCCTGATTTTTGTCTACTATAGACACAGGATGAAATTTAATATTTGGCTGAGATGACAGATAAGGAAAAAAGAAGTGTGAGATGCAAATGGCCCTAGAAGGTTTATAAATTCTTTTTGTAGAATCACTATTCTAGATAATTCCCTCTGTTAACCTCAACAAGATGGGTCTCAATAAAACCATGGAACTATGTTAAAATGTTTCATTAAGTACAATAGACCCAGTTGAAGGGGAAAATCATGTTGAATGCAAAAAAGAAAACAACTATCAGAAAATTAAAAACAACAACAAATAAAATTAACAAAACAGAAGTCAGCTTCTTTCCTCCCCACTTACCCAACGCAAACCAAACCAATCCTAGGTCAGTATTTTATAGAGAGTTTTTTAAAAGTTTGAAAAATTCAGGATTAACACCAGATGGAAACTTTATTATTAATTTTGTTTATGCAGTACTGAGGAATTGAGCCCAGGGTCTCATGCATGCTAGGCAAGCACTCTGCCACTAAGCCACATTCCCCGCCCAGAATGGAATTTTATAGCCTCTTTTAAGTGTTAAGGTACATCATGAAGAGGAAGTAATTAGCTTGATCTAAATGAGTCCTGTTGCCCTACAGAGAAGTAAAAGAATGACCTTATATAACAGTTTGGAAAAATGCTGATTACTGTTATGAAAACACATTTACTGCTTTATGTAGCAGAGAAGACGGCAAGAGTTAAGGGATCTAGGATTGCATTCTGTCATTGATTTTCCACATATGAGGAAGAAGTCACACTTGACTCCTCCTTCCCTCCTACCTCCCCCAGTCTTGGGGCTTGAACTCAGGGTTTGGGCACTGTCCCTGAGGTTTTCACTTAAGGCTGGCTTTCTACTGCTTGAGTCACAGTTCTACTTCTGGTTTTTGTGGTGATTAGCTGGAGGTAAGAGTTTCATGGACTTTCTTGCCCACACTGGCTTTGCACCATGATCCTTAGATTCCAGCCTCCTGAGTAACTAGGATTACAGGTATGAGCTCATGCTGAACTTTGATGGGCCTGATTCTAAATCTATAAAATAAGGAAGATTAAATAGGATTTCTAAAATTCAATGAAGCAATATAACCTACTAATTCGGAAAATGAATGTTAGTCTACAGAGAAAAAAAAAGGCACTTGGATTTTGGGTTTAAGCATGTTTTTCTATTAGTTTGATTATTAGGGAAAGAAGGACAGAAAAGTGGAGCAAAGCAACTTAAAATGAAAGAGAAATGCAAAACCATTGCAACACTTCATTACTGTCAAATCTAAGCTGAATACTTATCTTCAAGCCAAGATGCTTGAGTATAAAAAGTGGTACAAAACAGAGAGAACATGTGTGCGCGGTTTGACGAGGTGAAGTTGGGACCATGTTCATGCTATAGCCAATCACATTTCTTGATAAACATGAAATAAGCAGTTTAAAAAAGAAACTCCCAAAAGTCACCAATTAAATTTTTTTCTATAGCCATCTCATACTCCATGTTTTATCTAACATAATTCTTTTTTGTTTTAGGGTTTATTGTACATCAGATTCTGTCTTAAAGCTTTCACATAGATTAACTCATTCTCTTAACAATTTCTACTGATGAGGCTGAGAGGTTAGTAACTTGTCCAAGATCATATAAAGTGAAAGAGCTAAGATTACTTTCTTTGTAAGCTTCAGTTTTATCCTTGGATGCATTTCAAGAGCAACATGACAAAAAGATATTGAACAGCAAGCAGCAGTCAGCAATAAACCCTTGCCTTTGAAGGCATCTTCAAAAAGATGACACCAGAAGGGGAATTCAGAAAGACACAAACTAGGCTAGGATGTCTCAATGGGACCATCTACTATAAAGACAGAAGACTGTTACCCAGCACAGAAAACTGTGACATTTCCAATAGCACAGACTAACAATGCTTGTCATACAGCTTGTCATTATTATGTTTCATTATTATGTTTCATTAACTCTGTTTACTAAGATAAGAAAGTTAGGAGACATAGCCTTCAAGTCTATTTTCATCAATTGAAAGTGAATTATAAACTCATAAAGTAAGAAAATATGATTTATAATTAAAACTAAAAAAAAATTAAAAACAGGCAAATCCTTGAAAGTTGTTTCTCCAAAGATTCACAAATAGCCAAATACATTAACAATCATCAATATCACTAATTATTAGGGAAATGTAAGTGAAAGCCAAATGAGATTATCTCATCATAACCACTGAGATCATTACGATGGCTACTAATACATAACACACACACACACACATACACACACACACACACAGAGTATTAGTGAGGATGTAGAGAAATTGGAACTCTTGCATTCCGTGCAAGATAGGACAATTGCAGAAAACATCCATTTCTAAAAATAAATAAAAAGAGAAATACCACATGACCATGCAATTTGAGTTTTACTGCAAAGAATTGAAAGCAGAAAATGGAAAAGGTATTTGTACACACATGTTCACAGCTTATTATTCACAGTAGCTAAAACATGGAAGTAACCCAGCTGTCCACCAAGTAATGAATGAAGCCAGGTCCTGGTAATTCATACTTGTAATCCTAGCGACTCAGGAGGCTGAGACCTGAGAATCATAGTTTGAAGCCAACTTCGGCAGAAAAGTCCATGAGACTCTTATCTCCAATAAATCACCAAAAAGCTGGAGGCAGAGGTGTAGCTCAAGTCATGGGGTGCCAACCTTGAGCAAAAAAACTAAAGGACAGTGCCCAGGCCCTGAGCACAAGCCCTATTACTTGCATGAAAGAAAGAGACAGAGAGAGAGAGAGAGAGAGAGAGAGAGGGAAAGGAAGGAAAGGAAGGAAAAGAAGAAAGGAAAGAAGGAGAGAAAAGAAAAAGAAAAAAAGGAAGGAAAGGAAGGCAGGAAAAGGAAGGAGAGAGAGAAAAAGAGAGGGGGGAGGGAAGAGGAAGGGAGGGAGAAGGAGGTAGGAAGGGGAGGAGGAGCCGGGAGTTGGTGGCTCATGCCTGTAATCCTAGCCACTCAGGAGGCTGAGATCTGAGGATCGTGGTTCAGACAGGCAAGTCTGGGAGACTCTTACCTCCAATTAACCACCAGAAAACTGGAAGTAGCACTGTGGCTTAGCCAGCCCAGGCAGGAAAGTACGTGAGACTCTTATCTCCAATAAACCACCAGAAAACTGGGAGCGGTGCTGTGGCTCAAGAGGTAGAACACTCACCTTGAGCTGAAGAGCACAGGGACAGCGCCCAAGCCCAGAGTTCAATCCCCACAACTAACTAAAAAAAAAAAAAAGTAGGTTGTACCTTGCATATCCACTTAATCTGGTTGTTTGGCAGAGGTAACTGAAACACTGATGGCAGTAGGTAAGAAACTGACTTTGACCCAGCCACCCCAACATCAAAACCTGTGTTGTCTTCTTGCAGCTGTATCCCTCCAAACTGAGGTAGTTCTAGAAGGAGCAAGAAAAAAGTGCTTATAAACAGACAGTGAACATGATTATTAGGTCCTGCAAGATAGTCTATAGAAGTTTTCTAATCAATTGCCACATAAGACAATGGTGTCATTTATAACATTTGTTTATGATAAAAAGAGATTTTGAGTCAGTTGGTATTTGCCTGAATTAATAAAATAACTATTTTAATTAGATGCACTGTTTTTTACTGTAGGCTTAGTGGTGTACAGAAAGGCAGCTTTAGAGAAGGTGGTAAAAGTTGGAAACATGACTGTTAGTAGAGCACCAGCCAACGAACAAAGCACCAGGTATAGAGTCCCAGTTTCTCAACAACAAAAAAAAGAGTCAGTGATGAGAAAAACAGCTCATATCAGGATATATTCAACTGAATTTATTTATTTATGGGTCCGGTCGTGGGGCCTGAACTCTGGGCCTGGGCACTGTCCCTCAGCTCTTCAGCTCAAGGCTAGCGCTCTACCACTTAAGCCACAGCGCCACTTATGGCTTTTTTCTCTTTTGCTTATGTGATGCTGAGGAATCGAACCCAGGGCCTCATGCATGCAAAGTAAGCATTCTACCACTGAGACACCTTCTCAGCCCTCAACTGAATTTAATAAAAAAATATTCTCATAAACCTCACAAAAGCCAAAGCATTTAGATTTTCTGATGCCAACTTATTAGCACATGTAAATAATATAAAATTATATTTCTTGTTGATAAGCAACTATGGGTTCCAGTGGTAGAGCCTGAGAGATAAGAAAACACATTGGGTGAGCCTGATAGGAAGCCTGAAACTGGCTGGAGAGAAAAGATAACAGAAACATGACTACCGAAACTCCAAGGTACCCTCATTCAGGACAGTCTTCATTAGGAAAGCTCCAATTCCAAACTACTGGATCATGAAGAGTAGTTTTGTGAATGGTACTATGATGTACTGTACTCATAACTTGACTTCTAGAAATTGAAACCCCTTTGTACAACTATTTAATAAAATTTTTTAAAAAAAAAGGATTTAGAAGTATGAACAGAAAGCCAAATGTTGAATCTCAAGAAATGCTGAGAACAATAAAGGAAAGCATAGGAAGCCAGGTGCTGGTGGCTCACACCTGTAATCTCAGTTTAAAGTCAGCCTGGGCAGGAAAATCCATGAGACTCTTATCTCCAATCAACCACCAGAAAAACTGGAAGTGTCACTGTGGCTCAAAGTGTTAGCATACTAGCTTTGAAAAAAAGCTCAGAACAGCACCCAGGCCCTGAAGCCTGGGACCAGCAAAAAAGAAAAGAAAAGCTAAGCCAGGCCCTAGGACCGACAAAGGGTCGGAGTTCAAACTCTAGGAGTAGCAAAAAAACAACAACAAAAACACAACCCAATGAAAAAACAATGCATGATAGAGGGGAGGACAGGAGAGGGCACACAAATGAAGAGAGAAAGGGGGAGCAAATAGTCATTATATTCAGTGTAAGAACTGTAACTTGAAGGTAGGGATTTTTAGGATCCCTCAAGACCATCCCAGGGGGACCATGTGGAGGCAGGCACACACAAGAGAAAGATTATTATAAGGTTTATTAGAGGCCATAGCTCCCCCCAGGAGAGGGAGCAATATGGTGTATGCCCCTATCCAGGTGGGTAGCTCTGGGGCTAGTGGCAAGGTCCTTGCACAGGTAGGTCTGGGCAGAGAACGGGAGTGACCAGCTATAGGGTGGGAACAGGGCAGGGAGGAGCTCAGGTCTGGGTGAAGCTGGGGACCAGAGGTGGGGATAATGTTAACAGAGATGAGCAAAGATAGGGGAGAATGATGGAAAGGGTGATATTGATCAAAATGCATTATATTCATAACCAGATTTCTGGAATTGAAACTCCTTTGTACATCTATTTAATAATAGTAATAATAATAATAATAAACAGCACGATACTAGCATGAAGACAGATTTACAGGCAAATGGAATACGAGGGAAATAAACCCTTAAACTATGGTCAAATAATAACTATCATTTGTGTTAGAGCTTGAACCCAGCCTCTTGTACACGCTAAGCACATTCTTTAAAACTGATCTATACCCTCAAGTGAATTTTAATAAAGGTACCAAAACCACTCAATGAGAAAGGAATATTTTAAAACAAACAGCATTAGAAGAACTGGTTATCTATAAAGACCTAAACAGAATACCTACAACTAAGTATCATTTAAAAGAACACAAAGAGGCAAAGTTTCATGATGCTGGATGTGGCAATGAATTCTTTAATATGATGCTAAAAGTGCAAGCAACAAAAGAAAAACTAGGTAAGTAGGACTTAGCCAAAATAAAAAACTTGTGAGAGGAGATACTAAGGGATAAAGAGAATTGAAAGTTGTTTGTGGACATACATTCATACACATACAAGCACACACATGTACACATACACATGGATACAGTATAATATCCTCCAAATGCTGTTTGTTAAAGGGGGCAGGACTGAGGGGAGCAATTTGATTTTTGTTTTGTTTTTTTTTGTTTTGGGTCCGGTTGTGGGGCCTGAATTCTGGGCCTGGGCACTGTCCCTCAGCTCTTCAGCTCAAGGCTAGTGCTCTACCACTTGAACTACAGCACCACTTATGGCCTTTTTTTTTCTGCTTATGTGGTGCTGAGGAATCGAACCCAGGGCCTCATGTATGCAAGGCAAGCACTCTACCACTGAGCCACCTTCCCAGCCCAAGGGGAGCAATTTGAATATGGTGAAGGGGGTAAATTTATTCAAAGTAAACTGAGGCATATGCAAGTATGGACTATCACAATAGTAACAAATAATGACATATTACAAATATGTTAAGCACAAAAAAATACTGAAAAAAATAAATTGCATATCAAAGTACAATGAAAAGACAAGCCATAGATTAAAAAGAAAACACTTGCAAATCATGTTTAATATGAGATTAATATTCAGGAAAAAAAACTCCTAAAAATAAAGGAAAAAAGTTGAAATGAAAAATCAACATAGTGACTGATCCTGGTAATACATATCTAGATTCCTAGCAGGAGAAAGGCTGAAGCAAACAATGGAGATTTCCAAGAACATTCTGGGTGAGTCCTCGTATTAAAAAAAAAAAAAAAAAGCAAAGAACCTGATATCCTGGTATTTCTTCAAAGTTAATATTCAAGAAGCCAAACAGAATGGAAAAGGACACTCATGATCACTAGGGAAATAAAAATGAAAACCACAGAGGCTGGGAGGTTGGCTCAGTGGTAGAGTGCTTGCCTCACATGGATGAGGCCCTGGGTTCGATTCCTCAGTACCACATAAGCAGAAAAAAAGCAGGAAATGGCACTGTGGCTCAAGTGGTAGGACACTAGCCTTGAGCTGAAGAGTTGAGGGTCAGTGCCCTGGCCCAGAATTCAACCCTCAGGACAGAGAAAACAAAAACAAAAAACACCACAATGTGATACCACTTCACATTCATTAATTATTCTCAAAAAGAGAAAAAAGTAAGCAAGTACCCAGTGTGTAGAAAGTAGAAGAGAATCATAATGCAATGCTGATGGACATGTAAATTTTTATGGATATAAATATTGAAAAGAGCCAGATGCTGGTGGCTCAAGCCTGTAATCCTACTCAGGCTGAAATCTGAAGACTGTGGTCCAAGGCTAACAGAGGCAGGAGAGTCCAAGACACTCTTTTTTTGTCGATCGTGGGGCCTGAACTCTGGGCCTGGGCGCTGTCCCTCAGCTCTTCAGCTCAAGGCTAACCCTCTACCACTTGAGCCACAGTGCCACTTCCAGCTTTTTCTGCTTATGTGGTGCTGAGGAATCGAACCCAGGGCCTCA